>NC_139220.1:52255895-52720895 GCF_055691185.1 Crinia signifera | reverse complement strand
AACACTGTTAACTATTTCACTTATGAGATCACACTGAAGACATAAAACAATTCCTCCTATTTGTACATTGTAACTTTTCCCCAACACGTATTTTGCCGATATTGTACTGTCACATGCAGATTGGGAATTAGCATTAGATATACTGTAGAACGTCTTGTGACGCAATATTCTTCTTGAAATAATACAGACATTACGATGATGCTCAGTTGTCATCCTCAGCTCTTTTCTGTCTTCATTATCTTCTTTCTTCTTCTGTATTTCCCTCCCTCTCTCAGTGCACGGAGGAAATAAGTATATATATATATATATATATATATATATATATATATATATATATATATATATATATATATATATATATATATATATATACAACTATTAGTCCAGTCATATAATCCGTACATTTACTTACTGTAGGGAAGGCAACAATGCAGACAATGCCGACTATTCACAATTTAGGATTATTATTTATTATTGTTGTTGTTATTATTATTATTATTATTATTATTATAAGTAGTATTATTCATATATTTAGAGTTTTTATGTGATCTGAAATAATACTAATTGGTTACATTTAATAATTTTCGATACTTTGTTTTCTAAACCGAGTTATATAACTACAGGAGCGTTCCCCTCATGTGTGTGAGACAACCCCTTCCATCCCCATGTACTATATACAATAGCCTAAACGCTGATTATAGCGAAGATGGAATTGTTTATTTAACACAGTATTATAAGCTAGTGACTGGTTTTGCTAAGTGGATATATGACAATGCCGAAATCATCATAACTAAGACATATTTAAATGACATTGCATTCTGTGTATTCCTTTTGCTATTAGAATTGGGAATATATATATATATTTATTATTTATTTATTTATTATCAGTTTCTTATATAGCGCACACATATTCTGCAGCGCTTTACAGAGAATATTTGAACATTCACATCAGTCCCTGCCCCAGTGGAGCTTACAATCTATGTTCCCTACCACATGTACAAGCACATACAGACATTCTAGGGTTAATATTTGTTGGTAACCAATTAACTTTACCTGTATATTTTTGGATTGTGGGAAGCAACCGGAGTACCCGGAGTAAACCCACGCATGCACGGGGAGAATGTACAAACTCCGCACAGTTAGAGCCATGGTGGGGATCGAACCCATGACCTCAGTGCTGTAAGGCAGTAATGCTAACCATTACACCATCCATGCTGTATATATATATATATATATATATATATATATATATATATATATATATATATATATATATATATATATATATATATATATATATATATATATATATATATATATATATATATATATATATATATATATATATATATATATATACAGTGACAGCACATTTCATAATATATTTTGGAATTAATACATAAAATAATAATTAAAAAAAAATAATTTTAATAGTGCAAGCGGATTATGGACAGAATCTTAACAGTGAGATTAGATATCCACCTGGCATTTATTTAGAAATTCACCAGGCATATGGGGTGTATGTATATATATATAGAGAGAGAGAGAGAGACCTATCTATCAATATATATATATATATATATATATATATATATATATATATGGGGGGGGGGGGTTGCCTGTGTAGATCAGACCCTATAGAATCAATGCTTCCCCTGCCCTCTGTTTGGATGTCCTCCTGTGATCAGGACCAGGGGATGCTGTGATGCCTATTCAGCCCCAGGTTTCTTTAGCTGCTGATCTGAGATGAAATGTGCTTCCTTGCAGGAGACAGACAGCTGAGGAGAGGGAGGCTGAGAGGCAACAGGCGAACAGACTAATGCTCCAGCTGCAACACGACGCCTTCCAGAAGTCGCTGAGTGACTCCATCCAGCCAGACCCTCTCTGTTTGCACAACTCTTCTTTATTTGCTCTACAAAACCTGCAGCCCTGGGAGGAGGAGGCCTCCAAAATGAGCCAAGTTACCTCTTTAGTCTGAACGCTTTTATTAGACAATTTATGGAAACTATTTCCTCTGAGGCAGAAGAAGACTGGGCTGGTTGGACCCATCACAACCAGGCTTGTCTGGAAGTGGAGATGGCAACGCACTTTCCATGCTGACTTCTATTCAAAGTGTTCAAATCTGAGCGTGGTGCCAATTCGCAGAAAGGACTAGAAGCGGGTCAGCATTATTTTCTTCTACCATGGCCAGCCTACGGATAACGGGCCATTTAAAGGGAGATTCCAGCTGAATTGATTGGTATTTTGATCACAAGCACCATACATTCGAAGACACACATCTACACCCCTTTAATTTATTTATTTATTATTTGTATATTTATTTTGGTTTTAAGAAACCAACTATTATTATTTCTTAAACGGAAACAAAAGAAAAGCTGTAAAGACAAGTTGGGCATTATATGGGTTATAATGTAATAATACCCTCAAACATGTATTTGAATGTTGCAAATGTCCTGGTTGAAGCAGAGATAACACTTTCCATAAACAAAACAAAGCATATGATTCCTTTGTGTATGCAGCTATTGAATGCCTTAGGTCAGGGACTTTATATGTCTTGCATTTAACATTTATAAGTCACCGATGTCTATTGGGTAATAACGGTGAGCAAAGGAAGATTCCAAGAACGTGAGTGGGAAAGTATTGTATTGGACATAGGAAATCCAGGTAATATATGACATCTACTAGAAAAGGACCAGAGTTATAAACAGCCATTGCAATTATAATAGCGGCATCTATGCCCAATGTATACTCATATCTATACATACATACATACATACAGTACATAGGTACATACTTACATACATACATACATACATACATACATCAACACAATCACTCTTTCATTCTTGCACTTTGTTTGCGTTTGCACACATATATGTGCATTTGAGTGTCTAGATCTATATCTATAGAATATATATATATATTCTATAGATATAGATCTATAGAGATAGATAGATAGATAGATAGATAGATAGATATACACACACACGCACGCACACACACACATAGACAAGTATTTGTTTTGGGTTAATATGAAGTATCTGGCATGTCCTGGATGAGTTGGGTGCAAAGTGCGTTTTGCTATAATAAAGTGTGCATTTAATTCTGCCCATACATACGAAGCACAATTTCAATTCGCTGCCATATGAACAGGGAGCCACATTTTGTGCATCCAGCTGTTAGCAGCCAGGGCCAAATGAACAATGTAGCGTATAAAGCTCCAGCTCCAGGCCGCCAACATAACAATAGGCCTATATTCATGACAGTCTGAGGATGACCAGCTGCCAGCAGGCCGCACAGTCGGACACAAATCATAACTAATACAATTGTATCTCTAAATATCTCATAAAAGTCTGCAACTATCTTTTTTTATGCATTTAGTCAGTGCGGCTGATAGTGTATAGGGAGCTTACAGGCCAATAGGGCACTGGCCACACCCTCACAGCACTGGTTATAGCTCCTCCCCTTCTTAGTATAGGCCCTGGAATATTAGCCTCTTTATCTGGCCCTGTCTGCAACTTCTTACATTTGAAGAGGTTGATTGGTGGTAGGAAAGGGGCGTGTAAGCTTGGCACAATAACAATATGGGCACTGTGACTGGCACACAGATGCACATGTCAGGAGACTGGAATCTTGCTGGTGCTGGACCCTGGCACAAGTTCCGAAATTATGGTAAAATGGCACATACACTACCAATGAAGAGCTGACCCTATCTTGTGATTTTGCCAGCGAATTATGGCTCGCAAATTGCATTTTTTTTTGGGGGGGGTGCAATTTACATTTACAGTTTAAGCGCAAATTGCGTTCAGCTCAACGTGACCCCCAGAAAGGCCACTAATTATGCTGGCATGGTGCATCTCATGTTTATTATAGGTAAAAGGACAGCAGTCTAATATAAAAATCTGCTTCCACCAATGTCTTGTAAATATTTTATGATATTTTTAATTTATTCATGTAGTAATAGCCCATTAAATCTAAATATAAATTATATAAATATATTCTTAAATATTTATGTTGCATTGGTTGTAACTATTTTGTATTGATTGGAGGAATAAGAAAGTGAATAAAAGGTTTAATAAGGATACTTTTTTGTCATAAGAATTTTGCAACAATGTTTGATAAATGACACACTTTTTTTTGCTTGAGAAATAATGTCACAAACGCAAAATTTGTTCAATATATTTATTTTCATAGAATAATAAAAATCTTTTTTTTTCTTTTTTTTTTATAATTCCTGTTCAACTTAACATAAAAAAAGCTGTTTAATATCTTCCAAATCTTCCACAACCAGACGTAATATCTATGAGCATTTAGCCACTTACTGAGTAAGTGCCTTTAACTCTCGGAATTTACATGAGTTGATATGTGAAAGTACTTTATATTACTGATATGTGTAAATAAACACTTTCTTTAAATAGAGAACATGTATGTTTGCATGAGTAAGGTTGGCGTGTCATACGAGTTCTGTTCCCATTTATTTCTATCCCATTTTAGTCTGGTCTATGACTTAAAAAAATAAATAAGTTAGACAACAAACGATATTTCACCCCTGTAAAGGCATAGGGCAGGCATGTCCAAATGGTGGGCCTTCAGCTGTTGTGAAACTACACATCCCAGCATTCCTTGCCGTAGTTTTAGCATTCCCTAATAGCAAAACTGTGGCAAGGCATGATGGGACTTGTAGTTTCAAAACAGCTGGAGGGCCATAGTTGTGACATGCCTGACATAGGGGTTTATTTACTCAGATGGGCTGTTGCTATGATCAAACAATTAGTTTCTATCTATTATTTTCTAGAAGGTGGTAAATAAATAAGAAGCAGATTCTGATTGGTTGCCGATAGCAACATCCCATCTGAAATAGAACTCCCATCTTAGTAAATATACCCCATAGTTCTTTATTAAATAAAGATCTAACATTAGTCTAAGGATGTCATCAGGGACATTACAAATCATAATACATTCTGCTGTGCCTAATGTATCCATTTGCTACTTTATATGTAGAGTGTGTGTAAATGGTATACCTAATTTAGTTTTATTTTTAATTAATAATTGGCATTAAAATTATCTTCAAAATGAGGCTGCAATGCTATATTTCACAGGCTACTATCCCCATGTGTTTTTTTTTTATATTTATTGAATTATATTATTATATCTTTTTAATGGTTAAGGTATAAATATTAGACAATATCTAGGTCGACGGTCACTAGCTCGAACACTAATGGTCGACAGTGACTAGGTTGGCAACTTGGAATAGTCGGCATACCCATGGTCAACATTGACAAAAGGTCAACACAAGCTTATGGTCCACATAGACATGGTCGACCTGAATTTACTTTTTGGTACTTCTGTATTATCTGGGCGCCCGATTTTTTCATCGCATGCCACTACTTAAGGCATGCGATGCGATGCGATTTTTCATTGTAAAGACCCAATTGTATAGTCAGCCATGGATTTTGTCATTGTATTACATCGCATCGCATCGCATGCAATATAGTGGCATACAATTCATGCGATGCGATTTTTCATCGTAAAGACCAGATTTTTAATTGTATAGTCACCCATGGGTGATTTCATACCCCCACTATCCAACTACGCATGGAGTTGATTTTATATAGTGCGGCGAGCTCAGCGAGCCACCGAGCCCAAAGTGCAGCGAGCGCAGCGAGCCCCGCGAGGGGACGCGGATTACTTTACATGTATTCTGGCTGCGCTCGCCGCGCTTCGGGCTCGGTGGCTCGCTGCGCTCGCCACACTATATAATATCAACTCCATGCGTAGTTGGATAGTGGGGGTATGAAATCACCCATGGGTGACTATACAATTAAAAATCTGGTCTTTACAATGAAAAATCGCATTGCATGAATTGTATGCCACTATATTGCATGCGATGCGATGCGATGTAATACAATGACAAAATCGGGCGCCCAGATATTACACAAGTACTTACTTTTTTTACTTTATTAGTGTCTATGTCGACATATGACAATATGGACGACATATAAGTGTGCTGCTTCCCCTTGCTTGGCTCGCTGCGCCCACCATGCTTTGGGCTCAGCACATTATTATATTCCCACCTTATACCCACCTGGATAGTAAAGTATGAAAAAAAACCATAAGCTTGCATCAACCTTTTGTCAATATCGACCTTGGGTATGTCAACCATATCAAGGTGTCAACCTAGTAGTCTACCTAGGGACTGTTGTCCTTGACATTGTTTACCCGGTAACCGCATTCCCTTTTTAGTGGACTTATACACTTTGTGGTCAATTATCATGTTTACATTTCTATAAAATTAAATATTTTGCATACACTAAATCACAATTATGCAATTAATGAAATAAAGAAACACACTGTGGGGGGGGGGGGGGATTTGGCTGGCTTTGAGAGTGTAATATGCATGTAATATGTGGCATTTTTTAAACACCTAGTTACATGTTTGCATGGTAAAGCTTGTCCAGTTCTACCAGATAGCACATTTGCTTCCAGGACAGTGATGCCCAGCATCATGCTGTTCCTCCACCATTTGTTCTGGCGTCCCAGACCTAGACAGGCTGACAGGCTCAAGCAGGGCCGGCGCCACCACTAGGCAGCCTTAGGCATTTGCCTAGGGCGCCGGCCGCTGGAGCTGGTTTGGAGCTGGTCCCCCTCCCCCCGCTCCACATCGCCGCCCCCTCCCCCATCCCTGGGGAGCATCGCGGCAACCCGCATCACCCGCCAAGCCCCCCCCCCCGGGACATCACGGCACCGGACATCCCCCTCCCCTCCCTGGGGATAGTCACGGCAGCCAGTGCCGCATCGTACGGCAAGCCCCCCCCCCCTGGAATGTCACGGCGCCGGACCCCCCCCCCCCTTTCCTCTCTGTGGAGAGAGGCGCTGCGGCCAGCGCCACAACACACTGCAAGCCCCCCCCCCCGGGACGTCCCGGCGCTGTGCGCCGAATCGCTGGACCCGGCATACGGCCCCTCTGGAGTGGGTAAGTGACTGAGCGCCGGGGTGCCCCCCTCCCCTCGCCTGGGGCGCTCCGGTGCCTAGCACCGGCCCTGGGCTCAAGGCAAAACAGCACTGGGTCCTGGTGGCACTGGGCACCTCTGACGTGGACAAGATAAGAGGGTTCTCCTGATTATAGTTAATAGCCATACAGGCGGAGCCTCAATAAGTTCCTATAGTTTGCTAGTCTGAAATAGTGTGTTGGAATCAGTTGTTTTTTCCGTTTTCCATATGATTTATGGAACTAGACCGTATACAGATTTCAGACATTACGGGGGTACCACGTTTTTAATTACCATGATTGGGCACCACTTTTTTTTAATCATAGAAGTAGGGGCATTATCTTTTACCGGGGGGCACTTTTCATTTAAAAAAAAATAGAGGCCCAAAATGTTAAATTTATCATAGACAGGGATGGTGTCATTTCAATCATGGGAACAGACAATCAAGTATTTTATTTCGTAGGAGCAGGGAAACTATTTTTTTAATTCATATTAACTAGGGTATTAAAATGTAACCATAGTTTGCGATTGCGTTCCTTTACTGTGCAGTGTAGTGCGCTGCTGGCAGTGTAGTGCGGTGCTGGACACAGGCGCCAGTGTAACACTTCCTGGTGCTGTACGCATCCTCAGGGCCGGGCAGGAACTATTCAGTGGCCTACAAGGTAGCATGTCGCTGGGTGCATAGCTGCTGAGCCAAGAATCATTCCTCTATTTGGTGCCCTACTCAGCTGTGTACCCAGTGTATGCCTAAAAGTGGCTCTGCACATGTGCCTTGCAAACGCATCACATGAGCAGTCTTTCAATAATTGCTCTGTAGCTGGAACATTAGCCAATTTGTACAAACATGAATTAGGTCTGTAAAACAATACTTATTGTAAAATCAATATATGTATGCTCCTTCTTGCTGGATAATAAAAAAAATATATATACTTTTATTTAGATTTTAAAATATAATATTTTTATTTTCTCCAACAGTCACTGACTGTAAAGACAAATCTACCAATCAAAACCTGCAGCTCATTTGGTTTTGTCCATCTGAGAGTGAATTTGCCTTTGCAAGTGAACGGGAATAACCCCTTAGACATTAAGCAGCGTATTTAATTGCAGGAAATTTCTGCCAGTTGCTTTTGGAACACCACCGTCCCAATTGCCCAGAGGCAAGATAAATATTGGTGCCCCCCAAATAGCTCAAACAGTAAGGTTTCTGTCTCTAGTAAGACAGATCATGTGACTTGATCATGTCAAGTGTGTGACACTTGCAAAAATGATGTCAGGAGGAGGAGTCAATTAACTGATTCAAACTGGGAGGGGAGTAGAGGTGCCCCCTTGAGAGCAGAATCCTGGTGGCAGATGACTCCATTGCCTCCCAGAGTTATGCCTCTGACCGGGACGGTCGCATTGGCGGCACCTCTTGACCACCAAAATTTAAAGTTTTCTCTGGATAATAGAGCAGTGCAGGAAAAGTACCTATATTGGGGTACATAATATACCATGATGGGTGCACATCGCAGATGAATTAATATGTACTTGTAATTGAAATCATCATTGTGTTAGTACTTATTTTAGCCACTGACAACTACAACCTGTGTGTGTGTTTACTATTCATTTATATAATTTGACCTATACAAGTATAATAATATATATACTGTACATACAACACATGACACAATATAGACAAAACAGGCGAACCTAATGGGGTTTGGTTCATAGGGTCAACAGTGTCTACGTCGACCATGAAAGGTCGATATGCAGAATGTCAACATGGATGAAGGTCAATATTTAAATGTAAATGTTGACATGAGTTTATAATGTTTTTTGGTGTCAATTTTTATATTGTAGAACACGGAACCCCAATTAGTGTACTGGGTGGCCTCACATTGCTGGCTTTGCTTGCCATTTTCGGGCAAGATGCTGCACTGCGCTTGGCACACTTTACTCCCCCAATCATAGCCCGCGGGGCTGGTTATGTATGAAAAGGTAAAAAATTTTATGAAATAAAATGGTGAAAAACTCATGTGGACTCTAGCACTGCCCGGCAAGGCAGCTCTCTGCTTATAAGACAAATGGATTTGATCACTTAGTGGCAAAACCGAGGATGTGTTTAGTGCACCTGTGTGATGTATTTAGACACACAGTCCACCCACACTCCAAAGTATGCAAAGAAGTGGTCAAAAAATCGGGCGCAAACTGTTCTGTTACTACAGAATAATTAATCTAAATATTTGACACTCCAATATGTGTTTTTGCAGCTCTCAATTGGGGACTTCTGTGTACCCCAAAGAACAAAACAACTCTAATTTACCAAAAAAAGATAAATAAGAGAGCGCAATATAGGTACCAATATTTAATAATTCATTCATATATATTAATACAAATTCAACAATCATAAAATTGCATATTTTAAAACATATACATTAAAAAACATAATATTTAGGCAGATCAATGGTAACCATGCAGGGTGAGTGTAAATTGGATAGGGCCACAAGAACTCAGTCCAATGGCACTAATATTTAATGTAGAGTTACAATTACACAGAGTCCTGCTCCAGGTGTAAATAGTATTTTGTAATCCACAGGGTGTTTTTATCACAGGACCCTTCAGGGTCAGTTGCAGTTTTAAGATGTAAATATACTTCTCAGTCCATAGACACCTCAGTGTCTAATGTTGTTAATCCTTAGACTGATAAAGATGCGCATACGAATCTGCACACTCCAGCAGACAGTAAACGTTATAGATGTAATGTCTATATATCCACGGAGACACAGTGGCAATACAGTGTGGCTTTTAGGAAAAGACTACCGGCTCTTACCAGACCTCGGTCGGGAGCTTAAGTTTGATGTTGCCGTCTGTAGTGATGAAGCGCACGGCTGTGAGCGTGCTCGTTTCTCAGACCGTGTCTCCGTTATCAGCTGTCTGCCCGCACCTCTCAGGGAATCAGTTCCCAAAACACAGCGCTGTTTTACAAGTTGCAGTCCGAGATGGGTGCTGCGGCTTCTCCTGCCGTTTGGGGTCCGCTCTGTGGAATACACCTGATGCTCCAGGCGGGGAACACCTCTTGACCAACCCTGCAGGTACACTGATCTGTCCACAGATGCCTTGACGCGTTTCTCTGCCTTGCTCTCTGGCAGTTTCCTCAGAAGGTTTTAACCCATAAGGGCATGGAGGTCCTTTTTTAAAGGTCAACTGGCCAATCATTCTGGCCAGTTAATTATCACACGCATGTGACAGCTATTAGCAATCAATCAGAGCCTTTGTCTGTATTACACCAGTAAAAAAACACATTTATGTCTACTTGTTTGCAATGGCAAGTCTCTAAATACATTCATAGCAATATTTATATTTATAGAGTGGGACACATTATGTCAAAATCATATAAAGAGGAAAAAGAAACAAATTGTATATAAAAGAGGACACAAATATACAGAGATCAAATTTTTAGAGAGATGTCAATGAGCTACTAATACACACGGAATGCTCATATCAATCAGGTTGTGCTCTGTGGCACACCTCATAGTGCAACAGTCTCATACATCACTGGGTCCCTGGTTCAAATCCCTCATCTAACCACCTTAACCGGTGGGGAGTTCTTTTTAATAAGTAAATAACCAAATGTATAGGGAGAGGACAGATAATTTTAAGTGCTTTAACCAAGGGATTATTCACATACAACCACATGTAATCTCATTTTAATCCACTTTATCTTTTGTTTTGTTTATCAAGACTATAAAATCACCAAATACTATACATTATAGTTTAGGCAATATCCCCTTGCGCAAAAAAGAGAAAAGGAAAGAAGAAGGAGAGGGGGAAGGAGGATTAAGGGACTAATTATATCACAAAAATAGTTCCCAAACCGAGATGACCCACAGATGCCCGAGTCATGAATCCAATCTATAACCCTATCTGTATAACTATTTTTATTTTTTAAATTTTTTGTGTTTTTTATTATTTTTATATTTATTTTTATTAATATTTTTGTCAACAGCAGTTTTCATCCATTTTTCACCAGTCATATTTCTTATTCGCCTATAAGGTAATATCAGCACATTCCAAGTTCATTCAGTTCAATGGATTCGTTGAGACCAAGGGGGGTCAGCGAGCCCAATGCAAAGATCCAGAAAGCCTCTCGTTTACATAGCGTGGAGAAGCGATCCCCACCTCTTTTGGAGACTGGGATCCCCTCAATAGCCTGTATTTTTAGGACTTCTACATTACCCTGATGTTCATGTTTCACGTGTCTTGAAATACTGTGTGATTGCACTTGATTTATAACGTTTCTTCTATGTTCAAGGAACCTAACATTCAGGGTACGGGTGGTTCGACCCACATACTGTAGGCCGCAAACACAGGTTATTAAATATATCACGTATGTTGAAGCACAGTTCAAAAAACTTTTTATCTGAAATATTGACTGGTTCGATGAGGACCTAAATTGTGTGCTCTTATTTATCAAGAATTTACACGTGATACATTTGTTTCTACCACATTTGTGGCAACCAACAATTTGAGAGTGCTTAGTGGATTCAACTTCTAATGATTTAAAGTGGCTAGGTGCTAGGGCATTTTTTAGATTCTGATTCTTTTTAAAAATGATCCTAGGTTTTTCTTCAAGAATCGGTGCTAGATGTTTGTCGGTTTTTAGAATCCTATAATTTTTATTCAAGATTTTCTTAATTTCATTAGAGTGGGAGTTGAATTTGGATATAAACAAAGGCTTATTTTTAAGTTCGTTGGTAGATTCATCTGTCAGTTTATTTACAGGTTCTTTGTTAGTTTTTAATAGCAGGGATTCTCTTTCTATTTTATTAACCTCATCCAAAGCTCTAACCAAAATATCTAGGGGATATCCCTGGTCCACAAAGGATAGAATTAAATTGTTAGCTTGATGCCACCTCCTGCCCTGGGCTTACTGATGAGCTCTTTAGGCCTTTCGGATCCATGGCGTCACATGAACCCGGTTGAGAGGGATTACACATTTTTCTCCCACCCTCATCACACCTCATCGAGGATTGATTATTGGCTTCTCCCCACGAACTTACTCAACAGGGTCAAAAGAGCCAAAATTGAATCCATACTGGTCTCGGACCATGCTCCCACATGGTTCGAGCTAGCACTGCCCGTTCCCCTGCAACATTCCTATAATTGGAGGTTTCCATCCTACCTAGCAGATTCCCCAGACTTTCAGCTAGAACTAAAACAGCATTTTCTGAATTATGTTGATGATAATTTCCAACATATAGACAATATTAACTTATTTTGGGCCGCATCAAAACCTGTCTTGCGTGGGCATGTAATCGCACACACCGCGACCAAAAAGAAAAAGCTGAATTCTCGGTTTCTAGAACTAAGTAAGGCGGTCTCAGACTCCTATGCAGCCATGCTCGGAAATGATACCCCAACTTCTAGACAATGCTACCTAGAAACTAAAGCATTATATGATACCTTGTGCACAGAAAAGGCGCAGTTTTCCATAGATTTTCAAAAACAACGGTACTTTAGGTGGGGAAATAAATCTGGCAAATTGTTAGCCTCCATTGCCCGTGGGCAACGCCCACACCCTCATGTAAATAGGATAATCGTAGACCAGGAACAACGCACTACCACGGCAGACATTGCCGACTCCTTTCTAAGTTATTACACAGACCTTTATTCCTCCCCTCCTGACAACCCAGCATTGGGAATGGAGTTCCTTAGGAGAGCTGCACTTCCCACGTTAACCCAATCAGAAAGAGAAGCTTTAACTACGCCCATAACGGAGTCTGAATTAGAACTAGCTATAAAAGGCCTCCCTAAAGGGAAATCACCGGGACCAGACGGACTAGGGGCAGACTATTACAAAATATTACTGCCACACCTCAAATTGCATTTACTGTCTCTGTATAACTCCATCCTTGCTGGTAATGCTTCCCCTCTTGATTTCAACCATGCTAGGATCATAATACTACCAAAACCAGGCAAGGATCCTAATTTGGTTAGCTCCTACCGTCCAATTTCCCTGCTAAACCAAGACCTAAAAATACTAACTACCATAATAGCCCATAGACTACAGGTAGTATTGCCGAAATTACTTCATCCATCTCAGACAGGCTTTGTGAAAGGCAGGTCCTCTGTGCATAATATTAGACAAGTGGTAGCCGCCATTACCAAGTCCCTGTCAGTGAAAAATGGAAAATCCCTGTTGGTGAGTTGCGACGCCGATAAGGCTTTTGATAGGGTATCTTGGTCTCACCTTTTACGGGTGTTACACACTCAACAATTTGGGGTAGGATTCATTACTCTTTTCCGCAGACTCTATGATAGTCCTACAGCAATCCTCACTATAAATGGCCTAAACACCTCCAGCTTTGCACTGACTCGTGGCACCAGACAGGGATGCCCCCTCTCCCCCTTACTGTTTGACTTGGCCATTGATCCATTGATAAGATTATTCCACCTGCAGGGGGACTGGCATGGAATATGTTATGGAGGGACGGAGTTAAAGGTCTCGGCGTATGCCGATGACTTGTTGCTTTATTTCACTAACCCACAGGAAGCGTTTCCTGGCTTCCTAAATACGTTAAAGGAATTTGAAGACATATCAGGTTTTATGATAAATAAATTAAAAACCAAAGCCTTGGCACTGCACAGGGGGGCTACAACTGGATGGCATGCCGGGTTCCCATTTATATGGGCGAATGGCTCTTTAACATACTTGGGCCTTACAATACCGGTAGATCCGACCCAACTATACGTAGTCAACTATCCACCACTAATAGCAAAACTGTTGGCAGATCTTCGATCATGGAGATCCCTGCCTCTGTCCTATCTGGGACGATGTCACATGATCAAAATGATCTCCTTCCCACGAATACTGTATGCCATCCAGATGCTCCCACTTTTAATATCTGAAACTGACCTACGCATTATAAATGCAGCACTTAGCAAATTTATATGGGATGGGAAGAAACCCAGGATTTCCATGTTTAAATTGTCACAACACGCAACGCTGGGAGGTGTCAATCTGCCGTGCATCAAGAGCTATATGTTAGCGGCTAATTTCAGATACGCGATTGATTGGATACACTCCACAAACTATTATGCTAACACAGCGCTTGAGCAGGCCACATGCCCGAATGTACCATTGCCAAGCATCCTTCATATGAGGCCAACGACCTATCCCCCAGAAGTAGCAGGGAATTTATTGATAACTACGACATGTAAAGCATGGCGGATGGCACGCTCTAGACTTAAATTATCCACGCATGATACGTTATTTAATTCGATTCATTACAATATCGACACTAGGGGGCAGATAATACAAAATAACGGATTGATCAGGCACTGTGAAGCAAAGGGTCTTCGACTATTGTACCATGCCATGGGCGATGGAAATTATTCCATATTGTCTTATCAACAGCTCTGTGATAATTACCCAGATGTGAATATGCCCGTGTATGTGTATTATCAACTGAAAAGCCATATGTCCAGTCAGATTAAAAGGATTCCGGTAGCCGACATGTCTTCAGGCATGGATATCATGATCAAACATGCTCAGAATAGGCCATGTAACACCTCCCTACTATACCTACACATAAAGAGACGTATTGACATAGACACCTTAGACTCTGGTATGGCAAAGTGGACCGTGGACATGCCCAGTATATCCTTACCTTCTCTTTTATCTGCATTTGTAAGATTGAACAAAACAATGATATCAGCTTCTTATATGGAAATGCAGTACAAATTGCTACATAGGGCATACTACACTCCAAAACGAATGCTACTAATGGGTACTGCTGAAGATTCTTGCTGTTTTAAATGTAAGGCCCCAGATGCAGATATACTGCACTGTATGTGGAGTTGTCCAGAGGTAAAGGCCTTCTGGGACACAGTATGTAACTATGTTAATTCACACTATAACATCGCATTCACAGCCACCCCTGAGTGGGCATTATGGGACATATACCCGACCCCTAACACGATTCGCCAATCAGCAGGGCAAAGAATATTCTTAGCAAAAATAGCTGCGGCGACACGTAAAACCATTTTATCACAATGGATACAGTCCAGCACGTTATCTATAACTTTGTTACTACCCCGAGTTTCGTACCTTTTCCAGATGGACTGGCTAGAGATGTCACTCAATAAAGATGCAAAGGCAAAAAATTTTTTTGCAATTTGGCTGCCATTCGTGAAATCCCTGCCAGAACCCACTAAAACAAACCTTAGAAAGGCCGTCCAACTAACGAACTGGTACAACCTAATGCTTTTGCAAAACAATGCACCACCCTTTTGACAGAAACTCTCAGTTACTTACTGGAATGTGTATCTAAGTGCTCATTTAATATAATTTTGTTCAGGGAAATGTATGACATGACCTATTATAAAGAGTATCAGCTATGTTGCAATAAGAATTAGTCAACAAGTTACTAATTATTGGAAAAATTTTATTAACCTTTTTTGTTTTCATTTTCTGTATAATGATTACAAAGTCGACATTTGCACAAACTGTATATTACAGTTATGTCTTGGATTTGTATTGCACAGTTCTTCAATAAAAACTATTTGAAAAAAAAAAAATTGTTAGCTTGATCTGAAAAGGTGAGGGGGTCTGAACAATTCCTTTTCAGTCTTAAAAGTTGGCTCTTTGGTATATTGTTTATCCAAGGGCGGTGGTGACAACTTTTATAATTTAAATAATTGTTGCAGTCTACCTCTTTAACAAAGGTTGAGGTTATAATTTTATTATTTTGGATGCTTAAAGCAATATCCAAGAAAGTAATATAATTGTGACTAATGGTGTGTGTAAAATTTAAACCAAACGTGTTAGTGTTAAGATAATCTATAAACTGAAGTGCTTTTTCGTGCCCCCCGTGCCAAACAAAAAACATATCATCTATGTACCTACCATAGGACACCAAGCTCGCCCCGAATGGACCATTCCATATATACTGTTCTTCAAACAAACCCATATAGAGGTTTGCAAAGCTCGGGGCGAACTTGGTGCCCATGGCGGTACCAAGGATCTGTAAAAAGAATTCACCATTAAAAGTGAAATAATTGTGTAAAAGAATGAAAGCAACTGAATCAAGGACAAATTTTCTCCTGCATTCACTCAGGTCCTCATCCATAGCCAAAAAGGATTGGAGAGCTTGGATGCCCTGTAGATGTGGTATATTAGTATACAAGGACTCAACGTCACAAGTCATAAGTAGATACTCCTCCTGCCAATCACACCTTTGGATAGTGGTCAGGAAGTGTGTTGTATCCTTGATGTAGGACCTGAGTGAATGCACATGAGATTGAAGAAAAGTGTCAACAAAAGCGGAGAGTGAAGTGGTGAGTGACCCAACACCAGAAATAATTGGACGACCAGGGGGTGAAGAAAGTGATTTGTGAATTTTAGGTAAATGATAGTAGGTAGGTATAATAGGGTGTGCATTAAACAAAAAAGAAAATTCCTTCTTGGTTATTGCACCATCATCCACTGCCTTTAACAGGAGAACCTTTAATTGGTCACAATATTCATTAGTGGGGTCCTTGCTTAGTTTTTTATAGAATTTAGAATTATTTAACTGGCGATAGGCCTCAGTCACATAGTCGGTCTTATTTTGGATAATTGTACCACCGCCCTTATCGGCCCCTTTGATTATTATGGATTCATCTTTCTGCAGACTTTTAAGGGCTCTCCTCTCATTGGGATGTAGGTTATCAAATTTCTTTGATTTTTTTGATTTTTGAATTTTAGAGCACAAAGTATTAAAATCCTGTAATGTCACAGAATAAAAGGCCTCAATGCACCCACTTTTATACTGAATCGGATAAAATTCCGATTTTTTCTTTAGTAGTGTCCTATCTTTTCTTGTCAGATCATACACTGGAATGGATGAATTATAATTCTGACCACTTTCGTTTTCCAAACTTTCCAGTATATTAACTGCCAATAGATCACTTTGGTCTAGAACAATTGGAGACCCCATGATATCATTTTGTTTCAGTTGTTTATTTTGAAAATATCTTTGTCTGCAAAGATCTCTTGTGTAGCGATTCAATTCTACAAACAGATCAAAAAGATCTGGATCTCTCGCAGGTGCGAATTTGAGACCCTTTGAAATCACTGACTTTTCACTCTCTGTCAACTCCCTGTGTGATAAATTGTAGATTCCACTATTCCTCATTCTATTCTTGTATTTTTTGGTTCTTTCCTTTGATCCTCCTCTACATCCTCTCTGTCTTTTCTTTTGGGTGATGGTTGTCTTAGTAAGTCGAAGCGATTCTGAGTTTTCCATATTGGATAAAGACCTCTCTCTAAAAAAGTAGGTGAGGTTGCTTTCATTGATTCTCTTATTAATTGGGTTTTTGGTCTTGCACCTTCCTGTATAATCGTGGATCTTTCTACAGGAACCTCTACTCTATTTTGATAGTGATAGTCCCCTTTTTTCTTATAGTTTTGTTGGTTCCTATGTAATATATTCCTCTCCTGTCTCTGATCTACTGGGGTGAAATTGGGATTTCTAGCATTCTTCCAGCTGTTACTTTTAGATCTATTACGTACGTAATTAGTTCCATTCCTGTTTTGTGTATAATCTCTCCCTCTGTTTTGTGAATAGTCTCTCCCTCTCCTATTGTAAGTTCTCACTTGATTGGTCTTATAATCATTACTATCTCTATAGAGTTTGGTATTTTTACTATTTATCAGGGTTTTTTCATATTCACTGATTTTTTGTGTGAGTCTGTAATCATAATCTCTGAAATCTGTCCTTACTTCATATGGTTTCAACAACTCCTGTATATTTTCAATTTCTTTCGCTAGTTCCTTGACTTTTTTATCCCTATATGCAATCAATAGATCAATTAATGAGAAGGAACACTTATCAAGAGCCCCATTCCAGGCCTCAGTTAGCTCTGAATCCTCTTTAAATGAGCATGATTTAAAAATCCTTAACCCTCTGGGTATGATTTTTTCTTTTTGGTATTTAGACAAGAGCATTTTGTCCAACCAGTGTCTTGTTTCGGTTTTTAACAAAAGCTCCAATCTATTAAACAGTTGTTTCATATCAAGTGGGTTAACAACATCATTTGCCAACAAATCATTGGCTGGATCGTTAAACAACTTATCCCTTCTTAAGTTCCTCTCGCTTGTACTAATAAAACTTGCCATTGCAAACACCTATGCAGCCCAATAAACACAGAAAAAAGAAATAACAAGACAAATGGATTTGATCACTTAGTGGCAAAACCGAGGATGTGTTTAGTGCACCTGTGTGATGTATTTAGACACACAGTCCACCCACACTCCAAAGTATGCAAAGAAGTGGTCAAAAAATCGGGCGCAAACTGTTCTGTTACTACAGAATAATTAATCTAAATATTTGACACTCCAATATGTGTTTTTGCAGCTCTCAATTGGGGACTTCTGTGTACCCCAAAGAACAAAACAACTCTAATTTACCAAAAAAAGATAAATAAGAGAGCGCAATATAGGTACCAATATTTAATAATTCATTCATATATATTAATAAAAATTCAACAATCATAAAATTGCATATTTTAAAACATATACATTAAAAAACATAATATTTAGGCAGATCAATGGTAACCATGCAGGGTGAGTGTAAATTGGATAGGGCCACAAGAACTCAGTCCAATGGCACTAATATTTAATGTAGAGTTACAATTACACAGAGTCCTGCTCCAGGTGTAAATAGTATTTTGTAATCCACAGGGTGTCTCCGTGGATATATAGACATAACATCTATAACGTTTACTGTCTGCTGGAGTGTGCAGATTCGTATGCGCATCTTTATCAGTCTAAGGATTAACAACATTAGACACTGAGGTGTCTATGGACTGAGAAGTATATTTACATCTTAAAACTGCAACTGACCCTGAAGGGTCCTGTGATAAAAACACCCTGTGGATTACAAAATACTATTTACACCTGGAGCAGGACTCTGTGTAATTGTAACTCTACATTAAATATTAGTGCCATTGGACTGAGTTCTTGTGGCCCTATCCAATTTACACTCACCCTGCATGGTTACCATTGATCTGCCTAAATATTATGTTTTTTAATGTATATGTTTTAAAATATGCAATTTTATGATTGTTGAATTTGTATTAATATATATGAATGAATTATTAAATATTGGTACCTATATTGCGCTCTCTTATTTATCTTTTTTTGGTAAATTAGAGCTCTCTGCTTATCACAGCCCATACTGGCTGGCCCGAAGAGAGAAAACACCTCCATTGACAGTCACTTCACTGACAGTCACACTGAAGCCAGTTCGGTCTCACGGACTGCATCTGGTGCGCTAATGTTGCGTTGGGTGACTGCAGCAAGTAGGTAAAATCTGCCACTGAACCTCATGAACTGAAATAAAAAGACCTCCAGAGAACTGAAAGTAATCCAGTTTGTGATGAAGTCCGCACTGCAGCCGAGGCACGTAGAACAGCCAACAGGAGCCGGCAACCTCCCGCACTTTCAGAGTATTCGGTTCTATCTACTGTTTGAATAAAAGGTCCTCCTCCTATTAGTACATATCAGTACAATGCAGAACGGTTAGGTAATGCTTGTTATTAAGTTTAGTAAGCAGCTCTCTCAGGGCCGGTGCTAGGGTGTTTGGCGCCTATCTGCAAACTATAAATTTGCGCCCTCTCTACCATAATTAATAAAAGGACAAAAGGTGTATATCAGAAAAGTGACACACAGTAGCCCCTTTTATCCACATTATGTCTTTCAGTAATGTTTCTTATTCACATTGTCATACAGTAGTGCCTCTTATTCACATTACAACACACAGTAGTACCCCATATACACATTACACCACACTGTAGTGAAATTTATACACAATGTTAACTGTAGTGACGCTTATAAACAATGTCTAGTAGTGCTCCTTATACATATAATGCCTAGTGTCACTTATACACATAATGCTCACAGTAGTAGTGCTGCTTATACACACAATGCCCACAGTAGTGCCCCTAAAACACAAAATGTCTACAGAAGAAGTGCCACTTATACAGGTCTACAGTAGTAGTGTTGGTTATACACATAGGGCCTTATTCTGGTTTGAGCGGCCGGGCCGTACGCGTACGTCCCGGGGTTTTTCATGATCTGCGCATGTGCAGATACGCTAATGCGCCGGCGCGAACACTCCACAACGCTTACGGCCGGGCTCTCAACGTGCGAAAAAACCTGTACGCGAGTGTACGGGTAATGGGGCGGCATAGGGGCGTGTTGATGGGAGCGGCCGAAATAATGAGGGAAAATGGGCGTAAATATGGGCGTACACGGGGGTGTGCACCAAAAATGAGCGGTGCTACTACCTCACGATCGACTAAGGCACCGTTCATTTCGGACACCAAACAGGCGGCCGCCAACCGCCAGCTCAAACCACCCCTACAGATACCGCATGCCAGCGTGCGCCTGAGTTGGCTAATTAACGCTGATTACTACTCAAACACATACACCTGAATGTAATAAGCAATGCTGCAGTCTATTAAGTCCAAACCATGATTTCACTGCCTGCAAGCCACACATACAGCACGCAAACACATTGGAAGCTAATGTTTCTATACTTCTCCACATTTAAAGGTTTGTTTAATTTAAGGTAAGAATCTTTTTATACGCTAAGGTAGGTATTTGCTAAACAGTTAGACACATTCACTACCTGCTTTCATAGACTTTACGCAGTAGCACACTCAATCTACACAAGTCGACATGTGTCAACACGTTCACTCTAATACTAACATAGGTTTTGTATTTAGGATACAATAACATAAACCACATCTAACACCTACAAAGGATGTTTCAGCAATGTTTTAAGCCCATGACCACTATTTTGCACACAATCTTTGTATAGTACCCAAAATAATGACCTGTACCACTATCTCATCTGCTATGATTTGGATTTGACTACACTCTGGATGTAAGATGCCACCAATCACATTATTGCACTCTCATCTCTCTAACAAAGGATTCCTACATCTGCTTATGACACTGTCAAATCATATATATTTAAAAAGTTATGCATGTTTGTTCACAAGCTAATTTATCATGTTTGGCCCATTCACACATCTTTTTTTAGGGAGGACACATATGCATTCCTACACAAATGTACCTTTTCACCCTTGTTTGTCTGCCTCACCCACTCCATGAGGAAAGCATTGTTCTGGACCTGCTTTTACCTACTACTGTAGGAGCTACCTCACCTGCACACAAACTGCTTTCTCACCTATTAAGTTGCTCTGCACATGTGCTGACACAAACTAATTAGCAGGGAAAAGTTGGATAGGAACATGGGAATGGCCATGGAGAGGGTTACACATGGGAAACTTCGACCACACTTCAACAAATGTTCAAAAATACCCTGGTCAGTAAGTACACATAAATCTAGTATTTGTTTCACACAAGAAATGACACATACCACAATTTAGATTTAATTTGTAAAATAAATGTATTTGCTGTTCAGCATCACAGCTTGACACTTTAATGTGAGAAATCAAATAAACAAATAAAATAGACACACAAATAAGAAAACAGCCAGAACAAGAGGTTGCATATCTCCAAACATGTGTTACCCTGCAAATGCAATGGTGAAAGAAATGGGGACACCAGAATACATACTGCAACAACCAGGGTGAATACTAAGCAAGATACACACCACCAAAAAAAAAAATCCTGCATTTGTAGAGGTCAAAATACGAACTTTCATGCCCATGGCACGCAAATGGATCGATGGCCAACTCAGGAAGCGGATGTCCAGTGCAATTAAAACCTTTGGCCTCCAACCACAGAGGAAGTGAACCAGGTCTCATTTGGGCCCTTTTTTGCCCCTTTTAGATGGGGCCTTGGGGACAGGGGCCTTTGGCTCAGCTGGCTTTCGGCGTCTTCCCCTAGTCGACACAGGAGGGTCAGCCGAGGTGGAAGGTTGGGGAGCAGCTTGGGGTGGGGCAGCAGATGGGGGATTGTCCCTTAGGGACCTGGCGGTGGACAGCTGCTCCGCAAGAAGTTCATTCTGGCGGCTGAGGTGTTGCCCAATGCTTAGCATGCCAGCCGCCAGAGTTTCATTAATGCGGTTCAAGGCCTCAACCTGCAGCTGGTTTGTGGCCTTCCACTCTGCCAGAAAATCCGCCACCTGCTGCTGACGGATCGCAGCATCCACCCCTTGCTGCTCGATCCTGTCCAGCGTCACCAACAGGCTCTCATTCCATGTCTCCTGTGGCTGGGGCTGGGGGCGACGTCTTGGTGGAGGCTGGACCACTTGCTCCACCTGTGGCTCTGCAGAGGAAGATGCTGCCGGTACATCCTGGCTTTCTGCTTCTGCTAGGATAAGAATTGAAAACAATGTCACCATCACATACGCAATAAAAAATATCTTTCTAAATACAATGCATTACTGTGACTTACCATCAAAAGCAGCAGCAAAGACCTCCGCCGGGAGCTCACTGTCCATATTGGAGATCCCCCTGATCTCCCCCACATCGATCACGTCACAGGAGTCCAGCTCCAGGGGGGTATACTCCAAATGGTCAGGCATAGGACCTCTCCCGGTGGACATGCTGTGGTTGTACCGGTCAGTCATCTTCCTCTTCAGTGCACTTTTGAAGTCAGTCCACCTACAAGTTTAAAAATACAAATATCACCATGAGATATGTGCACCACTGTGCTACGTGTAGGGTTACCACCTAGTCCCTTTAATTCCGGACACATGTTACTTACACAGGTTCTGTGGCAGTTTAAAATTAGGTGAAGTGGAGTCTTGAAGTCAGCCAGCCACAGAACCTGTGTAATTAATATGTGTCCGGAATTAAAGGGACTAGGTGGTACCCCTAGCTACGTGACATTTCCTAGTGTGGGTGATCTTATGTTTTTTTGCCATATGTGTCCCACACACACACATTCATGTCTCAATTAGGAGGCATTTCAGTGTCTCATCTCATTCATCATGCCACTAAATGCACATACATACATCACTATGCAGAAATGACATCATCCATGGCCAAATTAGGCACCTCCACCTGGTGTGAAACTACACATTCCACCATAGCTTGACAATGTGGTTATTATGGAGTAATTTAACTATGGAATGGCATACTGGGATGTGTAGTTTCTCACCAGCTACATGTGCACAGTTTGCTCATTCTTGTTTCAGTAGCATCATATGGAACATGTTACAACAACTCTTTCAAAAACACACTTTCTCTTGTCCCATCACATACTTCACATGAGCAGAACTGTGCCCATAACCTCACATCACACCAATGGTGCATGTTTCATATATCAATGTGGGTTATTAGACATGGTTGTGTTCACATGTGACATTGAAGTGTAGCACTATCTACAAACACACCTTTCTATTAGTCTCAAAACATACATGTAACATATGTACACACATATGACATTATCAGGGGGACAAAGACCAGGGCAATTTTTCAGCAGTCTCCAGCAGGAACTGAGGCCCTTATTCTAGTTCACTCTTTCTGCCCAAATATTTCTTTGATGGACAAAACCATGTGCACTGCAGGTGAGGCAGGTGTAAAACCCCACCCAAATCTGATTATCTCTGCACAAGTAACACCTGCCTCACCTGCAGTGCACATGGTTTTGTCCATCTAAGAAATATTTGGCCAGAAAGAGTGAACTAGAATAAGGGCCTCAGTTCCTGCTGGAGACTGCTGAAAAATTGCCCTGACAAACACACTAACCTTTTCTTCACCGCGTCCCAAGTTCTGACCACTGGTGCCACCTGGTTCACTTCCTCTGTGATCTTGTCCCAAAGGTTTCTCCTTGCACTGGCACCCGGCTTCCTGGTTGCCAATTCAATCCATTCGCGTGCCCTGGGCACTAGAATTCGCATTTCGGCCTCTACAAATGCAGGGTTTCTCTTTCTGGTGGTGGTATCCTGCTCAGTCATCACCCTAGATGTTGCAGCATGTTTTCTGGTGGCCCCAGTTCTCTCACCATGCACCTGCTGGGTCACACCTGTTTGGAGAGATGCAACCTCTTGTTCTGGCTGGTTGCTTGGCCCTTGTGGAGCTGGTGGAGGTTCACCAGGGCCTGTTACTGAGGGGCCCGCTTGATCTTGCAGGCTACTCCTCTCTTGGGCCCTCCTTCTCCGCTCCTGTTCCCTCTTGTTCAGTGCATCAAGCAGGGATTGTGCTGTAGCTCTCTGCAGAGCGTCCTCTGCTGCTGAATCGTCAGAGTCAGACATGTTTGCAGCAATTGTGGCCTGCATCTGACTGAATATTTATATGTTAATTTCCCGCCATGAACAAGGGGGCGTATATTTTTCCACGCAATATAGATGCAAATTTACGCCGATATTTCCCGCCGATAATTCCCGCTTAAATTACGCAGGTCTCAACGCATCTGATCAAACACCTGTATATGCACATACACAGGTTGTGGAGCATTGTGCTACATCGTGAAATGTGGGCACCTGTCATTCCAATGACGAGTGTTGTCAGCTGGTATCTGTTGGAGTTCGTGTATGCTTTGTGAGTCACATTTCAAAACATCACGTTATAATGCTTTCCTTACATATGTAATGTGTATGAAATTGTCATACAGCAACATGTTGCATTGTGGCCCTTTAGGCAGCGTAGTTATAAGTAGAGGGTTGCGTGTATTATTTTCCGCCTACTGTATATACAGTACTCCTCTCCATGCATATCGGTGCATCGTGCCCCCTTTAAGCAGCGTAGTTATAAGTAGAGGGTTGCGTGTATTATTTTGCGCCTACTGTATATACAGTACTCCTCTCCATGCATATCGGTGCATCGTGCCCCCTTTAAGCAGCGTAGTTATAAGTAGAGGGTTGCGTGTATTATTTTCCGCACACTGTAAATACAGTACTTCTCTCTTCATTGAATTTATGCTGTTGGTTGTGGTGTGTGTATATCGGAACGGTCCGCGTAAGTTTCTATTCGCATCCAGTTTGTTACTGTAAGAGGGATTAATAAAGTTAATACCAAACAAACAATTTTTTACACCAATCAGCAAGCACCAAAAGTGATATATGTACCTGCAATTAATAACTGCGCCATTGCCAATATGACTTCCAACAGAGCTAGGCCATTTTCCACCCCTGAGCTGTTGGCCCTGGTCGACGTTATGGACCGTCACCTGGGGCCCAGGGGCCCATATGTTAGCAATGCCGACAAGCGGCGGGCGTATACTGCTGCCCGCCGCCTGATCTTCTCTACGACCGGCGTCCGCAGAAGCCTGGGGCAGGTTGAGCGGCGCTGGTCAGACCTGCGCCGGCGGCAGCCGGTTCTTCTCAGCAGCCTTCGCCGCCATATTGCCCGATGTAAGTTTTGATTACTAGTATGTCAGCGTTTTTTAGCAATGTTTTGTGTACTTTTTATAAATATGTTCCTGAGTATGGGGGTGTATATGGGGGGTGTATATGGGGGTATATGGGGGGTATATGGGGTGTATATGGGGGTGTATATGGGTGTATATGGGTGTATATGGGTGTATGGGGGTGTATATGGGGGTGTATATGGGGGGTATATGGGGGGTATATGGGGTGTATATGGGGGTGTATATGGGTGTATATGGGTGTATATGGGTGTATATGGGTGTATATGGGGGGTATATGGGTGTATATGGGTGTATGGGGGTGTATATGGGTGTATATGGGTGTATATGGGTGTATATGGGGGGTATATGGGTGTATATGGGTGTATAGGGGGTGTATAGGGGGGGGTTTAAGTAGTTGATCAGTTTTTGGGTGTAGGATATCAAATAGTTTGCATGATAAATGTCTGAAATATCACAGCAATGATAATTTTGAAGGTTATGAGCATGACTAATGTGAATTTTTCTTTCCCCCTTTTTTATGAAACCCAATCTTCGATTTCTATGCCATCAACATGAACATTTCAGCACGGGCAAGGGCACGTATGGAAGCCCGGGAGCAGGCAGCCCGGGACCAGGCAGCCCGGGACCAGGCAGCCCTGGAGGAGGAAGAGGAGGAGGAGGAAGAAGAGGAGGAGGAGGAGGAGGAGAAGAAAGAGGAGGAGGAAGAGGAGGAGGAGGAAGAGGAGGAGGAGGAAGAAGAGGAGGAGGAAGAAGAGGAGGAGGAAGAAGAGGAGACACTGGGTGCAGTTTGGACCCACACCATTTCCCCATCCCCTTCCCCCTCCACAACCCCCACCCCCTCCACAACCCCCACCCCCTCCACAACCCCCACCCCCTCCACAACCCCCTCCCCAACCCACACCCCCTCCCCAACACTGGAGACACTGGGTGCAGTTTGGACCCACACCATTTCCCCATCCCCTTCCCCCTCCACAACCCCCACCCCCTCCACAACCCCCACCCCCTCCACAACCCCCACCACCTCCACAACCCCCACCCCCCCCCTCCCCACCCCATTTCCTACCCCCCTACACCTCTCCACCACCCACCCCCAAACCTCTCCACTCCCCACTCACACCCACTACCTCGGGCCAAACTCCAGGACCATCCACCTTGCTCCTGACCCCCCCAACCACTGCACAGCCAACCAGCGGCAACCAGGATGGCTCAAGTAGCCGTAAGTAAATAATGTGTCTAATGTTGACCTACACATTTCTACACATAAACAATCACAACAACCACATATGTGTATCCAACATCAACATTAGTTGCAACATATCACTGCAGGCCGACCATGAGGTGTGTCCTGTCCTTCTCCAGGAACAAGGCTCCCCTTGGTGGTTTTTTTGAGTGTGGCCATGCCTCACCCCTTGAATAATTGACATAACAGTACATCCAATGAGATATCCGACATTAGTGGTGTGGTAGTTATGTGGCTCCAGGTGTTGGGTAACTCCAGTTCCCAGCATGATGTGCAACACAGGGCCGGATTATAATGGAGGCGCAAGGGGTCAGTGCCCCTGGGCCCCCCTCTAGCTAGGGGCCCCCTGTGGTTGTCATGTATTTTTTAAAAATAAAATGTTTAAGTTATGTTTTTTTTTTTTAGCTAAATGTTTTGTGCATGGGTGGGGTAGTGCTGCAGCTTCACCTATCTGCCAATGTGACAATGATTTATGGTGCTGAGCATCGGGAGCCAAGGCACACTGATTGCACAAGTGTGCAGTGCATTTCTGGGAGTTGACTAAGTCCCATGACACTTTGCACCAGAGGACAGAGGCTGAGAAGTTTGTGCTGAGCTCTGATTGGTGGAGCTCATTACATGCTTCTCAGGTCCATGGAGAACAGCAGCAGCAGCTTAGTGATAGGAGGGTTTTTAATCAGAGGCAGCACTAGGACTGTGAGGTCTCCTCCAGAGTAAGGGGCAGAGGGACAAACACAGGCTTTTCATGTGGTGTGTGTATGTATATATATATATATATATATATATATATATATATATATATAGCAGCGTATCTCCAGATACAAGGAAAACAAAGTTCCAAACAAAAGAAGACAGGAGGCGGCACTCTCAAACAACGTGGTGAACTGTATTCAAATCATAACAAACGTGCAAAACGATGTCAGCTTGTAAGTGTCGACAAGTTTCGAGGCATTGCGCCCCTTCCTCAGGACAACTGACCAGGCTAATGAAACAAACGTGCAGTGCAGAACTAACAAGAATACATATTACTAATACCTTTATATAAAGAAGCATACTTACGTGACACGCTGTGAAGCGCTGTGCGGCGGGTCTGACCTCCGATGGCTTGTTCACGTGATGAGTGACGTCAAACTGTAGTCACGGCAACCACCTAGCGTCTAACCCGGCGCTCAGACGGTGTCTGCGAGTGAACAAAATGATTAGATGCGCAAAGCAGCAAGCAGGAACGAGCGCATTGTATTGAAAGTGCATAGTGCTTAAAGTGCTTGGTGCGATAGAGGTGTAATAAAATTTAAAAACACAATTAAAAAAGACATGTAGCGCTATCACTAATGTGTAAAGCATAGATTAGGGTAATAAAGGTCACGTGAATAGGCTTCTTATGGCAACATTACAAGCAATGCAACCATTTAACACATGAAGACATGCTTTTTGAATACAATCACAAAATAGATTAGTGCAGGCTCCTCTATTATAATAAGGCTTGCAGGTCATAGGTCAATATATATTTAATTAAGGCAATGTGGTATTTATTTTACTATGCTATACTGAGTGTATCCCAGGCTGTGACTAAGTCCAATGTCACAATATGGAGGGTCACTGCAATATTTCTATCAATAATAAGCTAGTTATAATTGGGGGCTATTATCGATCGTGCAGTATACGTAATATGGACAATAAAGAGAAATATATTTAAAGAAATATGTTTAAGGAGGTTTTCTCGTTGAGACCACGGGGCGCCACTGTGTCCAGTACATGGATCCAGTAGGTCTCCCTTTGTAGCAATTTTTTTAATCTATCGCCTCCGCGGGTGGGCATGGGTACGTGTTCTATGATTTGGTGCTTAAGACTGGCCAGCGTGTGCTGGTGCGTCTTGAAGTGGCGAGCAACAGGCTGGTCTATGTCTTTGCCGGCAAGACAGTTTTTAATAGCTGAGCGGTGTGCTGTGGCTCGCTCGCGAAAGGGTCTGCTGGTTTGCCCAACGTACAGGAGCCCACACGGGCACCTGATGACGTATACCACAAATGCTGTAGTGCATGTGATCACCTGATTAATCTTATATTTATGGCCAGTATGGGGGTGGGTGAAGAACGTGCCAGTATCCATGTAGCTGCATGCAGTACATGTAGGGCACCTGTAACATCCCGGGGCTTTAGTGTGTACACCCTCGGGTGTGATGGGGGTCAGATTGGTTTTGACCAAAATGTCTCGGATGTTCTTACCCCTTTTAAAACTGGGCATAAGTGCGGTGTTGGCAAAGCACGGTAGGTCGTGATCACTGGTGACTAGCGGCCAAGTGGCTTTAAGTACACATGGTAGCGCGGCACTGGTGGAGGAGAACGTGGTGACAAATGGGATTTTATTGTTGAGATTGGTCTTAGGCTGACTACGAAGCAGGGCGGATCTAGGTATATTAAGGACCTCTTGCTTCTGTTTTTTAAGTAGCCTGTAGTCGTATCCACGTTCCAGAAATTTTTGAATGACTGTGTCCAGGGCCTGATCCAGTTTTGCGTGGTCACTAGTGATGCGTGCGATGCGCAGCATTTGAGACCGCGGTAACCCCCTCTTCAAACTAGAAGCATGGTGGCTACTGTTGTGGAGCAGGGTATTGCGGTCTGTCGGTTTTGAAAAAACCGTGGTGTGGAACCTACCATCCGTTAAATGGATGGAAACATCAAGGTAATTGATGGTAGAAGGGTGACACTGCAAAGTGAGTTTAATGGGGTTGTCCAACAAATTAATGTTGGAAACCAGGGACCTCAGTGACTCCTCGTCTCCCCGCCAAACCAACAACAGGTCGTCTATGTAGCGGGAATAGAAAATTATGTTCTGGGAAATGCTGTTGTCTGAAAAGAAAAAGTTGGTTTCTTGAGTAAACATAAATATATTGGCGAGCGATGGGGCCACATTGGACCCCATGGCGCACCCGGTGAGCTGCAAATAAAAACTGCCATTGTGCAAAAAATAATTTTTGGTTAAAACAAATTCAAGCAATTCCAGAAACAAAGAAATGTCTAAACGGTCAAATTGTTGAGAAATCAGAAATTCCCGCATGGTGGACAGACCGGTGGAGTGGGGGATGACGGTGTAAAGATTGGAGACATCCATGGTACTCAATAAAGCATTTTTCGGGATATCGGTGAGCTGTTGTAGATGAATAAGCAATTGGGTTGTGTCCTTTAGGAAATATGGTTGTGCCATAACCAATGGCTGAATTAGGAAGTCCAGAAATTGTGAAATGGGTTGGCAGAGGGATTTGCGAGCAGAAATGATGGGTCGAACCGGAGGGTTATTGCAGTCTTTGTGTATTTTTGGGATTGTATATATCACCGGAGTTATGGGGAAGTCAGAGGTTAGATTTTTTTGAATTTTCTTGCTGATGTGTCCTTCAGTAACAGCTTTTGTGAGTATAACGTCCAGTTGTTTTTTAAATGAAGGGGTAGGATCACCAGACAATTTTTTATATGTGTTGGCATCGGCCAGATGGGCATCCAAATTCAAGATGTATTGTGCCCTATCCTGGATGACGATGCCACCGCCTTTGTCAGCCGGTCTCACAATGATATCTTGTCGCTCGGATAAAGATTGTAACGCCTGTCGTTCTCCGTTGGAGAGATTGTGGTGTCTTGGAGGCTGAACTTTATCAAGTTGGGTGATAGAATCGTCGAGCAGGCGAGAAAATGTGCGTAGTGTAGGATTCTGTGAGGTGGGGGTCAAAGGACGAGTGGCTATGCTGACGCAGAAAATCCTGATGTTTATCTGGTATGCTGGTAGTGGTCTGGTACTGAAAAAATTCCTTGATCCGAAGATTACGATTGAGACGGTGTAAATCGATTTTCCAGTCGACACTTTTGTGTCGATTGGTAGGCACGAACGATAGCCCTTTTGAAAGGATGCTTTCTTCCATTGAGGAGAGGGGAGTTGCTGAGAGATTGAAAATTAGTTTTTCTGTCTGTTTATGGGCGGTTTTGTGGAGCCTTTGCGTTTGGCCTCCACGACGGGTGGGTTGGGTGCGATGCCCCCCGTGCGGGCTCGGGTGGCGCGGCCTAAAGGGATCCTCGTTGAGGATGTGGAAGGTTCGTCAGAGTCCGCAAAGGCGAAATCACTATCGCTATTGGACCCCGTAGGGTCATATCGGGGCTTGCGTTGAGATTTTGATCTCCCTCTAAACCGGTTGTTAGTTGGTTGCGTACCGTTGAGCCATCTATATACCCGTGAGTCCTCATAGTCACCTTGAACTGTGACTAGCTTCTTTTTCTTAAAACGTTCAAGTTCCAATTTGTAAGTGGCAACCTGAGCTTCCAACTTCGTCCACAGTGGGGCCTGTTTTTTGTCCTCGATGATGTTTTTGTGCTGAAGTTTGAAAGCAGCAATTTTAGCCCGGGTAGTCTGTAGTGTTTTGCCTGCTTCTTCTATTACGAGGATCATTAGATCCATGCTGCATTTGTTCAGCACGGAGATCCATTTATAGCAGAACTCTGCACTATTTCTCCCAATGGTGGGTGTGTTGGATATGCGGAATCCGCGTGGTATCTGGGCTTGTCGGTAGTAATTAGAAAGCGAAGTGCCGTGTAGCAGACAGTCAATCTCTTTTTTTTGCAATTTAAGCAACATATGGTAAATGTCGTCAGGTGTGTCTGTCGACAACTCAGTAGACTCTGTCTCCTCAAACAGAATGGCCTGTACGGAGAACGACAGGCGTTACAATCTTTATCCGAGCGACAAGATATCATTGTGAGACCGGCTGACAAAGGCGGTGGCATCGTCATCCAGGATAGGGCACAATACATCTTGAATTTGGATGCCCATCTGGCCGATGCCAACACATATAAAAAATTGTCTGGTGATCCTACCCCTTCATTTAAAAAACAACTGGACGTTATACTCACAAAAGCTGTTACTGAAGGACACATCAGCAAGAAAATTCAAAAAAATCTAACCTCTGACTTCCCCATAACTCCGGTGATATATACAATCCCAAAAATACACAAAGACTGCAATAACCCTCCGGTTCGACCCATCATTTCTGCTCGCAAATCCCTCTGCCAACCCATTTCACAATTTCTGGACTTCCTAATTCAGCCATTGGTTATGGCACAACCATATTTCCTAAAGGACACAACCCAATTGCTTATTCATCTACAACAGCTCACCGATATCCCTAAAAAAGCTTTATTGAGTACCATGGATGTCTCCAATCTTTACACCGTCATCCCCCACTCCACCGGTCTGTCCACCATGCGGGAATTTCTGATTTCTCAACAATTTGACCGTTTAGACATTTCTTTGTTTCTGGAATTGCTTGAATTTGTTTTAACCAAAAATTATTTTTTGCACAATGGCAGTTTTTATTTGCAGCTCACCGGGTGCGCCATGGGGTCCAATGTGGCCCCATCGCTCGCCAATATATTTATGTTTACTCAAGAAACCAACTTTTTCTTTTCAGACAACAGCATTTCCCAGAACATAATTTTCTATTCCCGCTACATAGACGACCTGTTGTTGGTTTGGCGGGGAGACGAGGAGTCACTGAGGTCCCTGGTTTCCAACATTAATTTGTTGGACAACCCCATTAAACTCACTTTGCAGTGTCACCCTTCTACCATCAATTACCTTGATGTTTCCATCCATTTAACGGATGGTAGGTTCCACACCACGGTTTTTTCAAAACCGACAGACCGCAATACCCTGCTCCACAACAGTAGCCACCATGCTTCTAGTTTGAAGAGGGGGTTACCGCGGTCTCAAATGCTGCGCATCGCACGCATCACTAGTGACCACGCAAAACTGGATCAGGCCCTGGACACAGTCATTCAAAAATTTCTGGAACGTGGATACGACTACAGGCTACTTAAAAAACAGAAGCAAGAGGTCCTTAATATACCTAGATCCGCCCTGCTTCGTAGTCAGCCTAAGACCAATCTCAACAATAAAATCCCATTTGTCACCACGTTCTCCTCCACCAGTGCCGCGCTACCATGTGTACTTAAAGCCACTTGGCCGCTAGTCACCAGTGATCACGACCTACCGTGCTTTGCCAACACCGCACTTATGCCCAGTTTTAAAAGGGGTAAGAACATCCGAGACATTTTGGTCAAAACCAATCTGACCCCCATCACACCCGAGGGTGTACACACTAAAGCCCCGGGATGTTACAGGTGCCCTACATGTACTGCATGCAGCTACATGGATACTGGCACGTTCTTCACCCACCCCCGTACTGGCCATAAATATAAGATTAATCAGGTGATCACATGCACTACAGCATTTGTGGTATACGTCATCAGGTGCCCGTGTGGGCTCCTGTACGTTGGGCAAACCAGCAGACCCTTTCGCGAGCGAGCCACAGCACACCGCTCAGCTATTAAAAACTGTCTTGCCGGCAAAGACATAGACCAGCCTGTTGCTCGCCACTTCAAGACGCACCAGCACACGCTGGCCAGTCTTAAGCACCAAATCATAGAACACGTACCCATGCCCACCCGCGGAGGCGATAGATTAAAAAAATTGCTACAAAGGGAGACCTACTGGATCCATGTACTGGACACAGTGGCGCCCCGTGGTCTCAACGAGAAAACCTCCTTAAACATATTTCTTTAAATATATTTCTCTTTATTGTCCATATTACGTATACTGCACGATCGATAATAGCCCCCAATTATAACTAGCTTATTATTGATAGAAATATTGCAGTGACCCTCCATATTGTGACATTGGACTTAGTCACAGCCTGGGATACACTCAGTATAGCATAGTAAAATAAATACCACATTGCCTTAATTAAATATATATTGACCTATGACCTGCAAGCCTTATTATAATAGAGGAGCCTGCACTAATCTATTTTGTGATTGTATTCAAAAAGCATGTCTTCATGTGTTAAATGGTTGCATTGCTTGTAATGTTGCCATAAGAAGCCTATTCACGTGACCTTTATTACCCTAATCTATGCTTTACACATTAGTGATAGCGCTACATGTCTTTTTTAATTGTGTTTTTAAATTTTATTACACCTCTATCGCACCAAGCACTTTAAGCACTATGCACTTTCAATACAATGCGCTCGTTCCTGCTTGCTGCTTTGCGCATCTAATCATTTTGTTCACTCGCAGACACCGTCTGAGCGCCGGGTTAGACGCTAGGTGGTTGCCGTGACTACAGTTTGACGTCACTCATCACGTGAACAAGCCATCGGAGGTCAGACCCGCCGCACAGCGCTTCACAGCGTGTCACGTAAGTATGCTTCTTTATATAAAGGTATTAGTAATATGTATTCTTGTTAGTTCTGCACTGCACGTTTGTTTCATTAGCCTGGTCAGTTGTCCTGAGGAAGGGGCGCAATGCCTCGAAACTTGTCGACACTTACAAGCTGACATCGTTTTGCACGTTTGTTATGATTTGAATACAGTTCACCACGTTGTTTGAGAGTGCCACCTCCTGTCTTCTTTTGTTTGGAACTTTGTTTTCCTTGTATCTGGAGATACGCTGCTATAATTAACCCTTGGAAGGCACCTCACCTGATTTAACCCTTGTTGGACCAAGTGCCAGTCCGTTGTCCACATATATATATATATCCCCTGCAGGTAACCATTGACCAAGTTTATTCTGCCTTTACTCTGTGTTTTGACAGTATAATATTCGCCCATGCAGTGTGCGGCCAGTAATGACAAGTGCAAGGGGGCCCCCCGCTCTAAAGTACCCCGGGCCCCCCAAAGGCTTAATCTGCCACTGGTGCAACTTAAATGTAGAGATTGTTTTGTTCATAGTGTGTGAGGCCATGCGGATGCATGCTTTACAAACATAGCTGTAGGCCTATAATTTGTACAGCAATGTCCTAAATTTAAAATACTAAGGAGTGCTTAAGCCACAACAATGTCATAACCCTTAAATAGCACAGGCTAATTGTGAGGTTAGAGGAGAGTCCCCCAAAACCAAAGTACCAATTGGGATACAGCATACATTCATTGATGAAGGAGTAATTGAATTAATGTTATTTACTATGTACAGTATGTGTGTGTTAACATATTTTTTTTTAGTACTGTGTTTACAGCAGACCCATCTTCAATGTAGTTTCTAAATGTATGTGGCCTTCACACATAACTCTGAACTTTTTATTATGTACAAATACAACAAACATTTGTGTATGTTATATATAAATTTTTTGTTTTATCCCTTCATTACAGACACTGAACAGCAGCAGGAGGAGGTGGCAGCCCTAATGCGGGAGATCATGATGACTCTCCTGTACCTCCAGCTCCTTTTTGGCCTTCTGGAGGCCGCCTTTAATTTTTTATTTATCCCCCCCCTTTTTATTTTTGGATAAAATAAAAGTTTGATTACAGTTCGAAATTGCCTGTGTTTTTAATAATAAATATGTTAGAGGGCGTGTAAGGGTAGGTACATACAGATGTGTACTGTACGTTATACTTGTAATTTGAGGTGAGGGGTAATGATTGATGTGTGAATGTGTGTGTTTTTGAGTAAAATAACACATAGTGAAAATGCATGAATGTTTAATGTTGTTCGATTAAAACATCACACATAACATCAGGGTAGGTATACATGTTACACATTTTGGACAAACTAATTACGGACATAATTTAGTACATATACAGAAACACCAACATAACTTGATTTAAAAGTAACAGCAATATGGGGACACATAGATAGTGATTAAAATGCCACATTAGAACATAACAAATATACATGTAATGTGGGTTCAAATGTAGTTTTATTAGGTCTTTATTAAGGTAGACAATTGAGTTAATAGAAAACAATAATTGAATAACAAATAGATTAATTAATCAATTGTCAGATTAGTAGTTGAGAGGCAAGATTTGCAGGTCCATATATGTGAAGGGTATGCCAGCGTGCACGGACGTACGCTCACTCTCACGAGCGGTGACATAAGCTGAGTTTTCCATTGAAAACAATAGGGACCCGTCCGTGCAAACTGGCGTACGCTCAGATCTCCGCAAGAAGTCGGTGGGGAGACGGAGGAAAGACGGCCGTACACGGCGCCGTACGCTCAGTTGTACGCCTGTTGTCGGAGTGCAAGGGCTGGCCCGCCCGCGTACGTTGCCGTACGCTCATTTGTACGCCACTCCCCTTCTACGGTATTTCTGCCCGTACGTAAGCGGCTGATTTGTGGGTGGACCTAACCCTAACGGCCGCGTACGGCTAGCGTGCGGTAATGGCGAACGTACGCACGTTTGGCCGCGCCGATCAGAATAACCTCCAATGTGTCACGAAAAAACAATCTCAAAATCACTGGGATAAGTAAAAGCAAAAAAAAGTTATCCCCACTTAAGTGATACCTGTCAGATTTGAAAAAAAGGGCTCTGTCAGGAACGCAAAAACTGGCTCTGTCAGGAAGGGGTTAAGCTCATCCGTTTGGCATCATGTTTAAGGAGCAATTGTAATGGGGTCTATTATTTTGTTGCATAATGTGTAGAAGTGGTAAATGGTGTGTGGTATACTACACTCATGGACACGCCCTCTTTTGAGTGACCACACACCCCTTTCCAGAGCGCACACACAACTGCATCCAAGGGGGGCCTGTCTACTTTAAATGCCAGGGTCCATTTTTAATCCCACTCCCGTCCTCTCTCTGCTCTTCTCCTCTCCCTCTCCACTCTCTGAACGGGCACACTGGCACCACTATCACCCTCCTCCAATCCCTCCCCTATCATGGTGCCCCCCCTGTCTTTTTCTCCTGGATCCGCCCCTGGCGGCTGCCAACCAACACGGATCGGATCTCTATAATGTATCCGATCCGCGCGGCTGCCCTTCCTACCCTATTGCAGTAGTGCACACTGACAGCTCACGTCAGGTACCTGCTGCAGAGAGAGCTAGTCTCTGGACAGCTGAGCGACGGTATGATATGTGACACTGCAGCCTGCGGCACCCTGATTGGCTGGTGCACAGGCTGCCCGGAGGGAGGAAGGAGGCAGGAAGGATCCCTGAAGCACGGATCCCACTCTGTCACAGCTGCCAAATTTACAGTAAGACTGGCTGACCTTTATATATATATATATATATATATATATATATATATATATATATGTGTATATATGCCATCTTCATTTTTTTATTATATATATATATATATATATATATATATATACATATATATATCGGGGGTTGGCGGCACTCAGAAACCCCCGATAAACATTGCCAGCAGTGGCTGGATGATTGCTAGGAGGGCACCGGATTAGTACTTCAACTTGTCTTCACCTGATACCTACACCTCATTTGGGAGTGCCTCCTCACAAACCTTGTATATATACTACCTTTATCGACATCAGTGGATCAACACGGGTTTACACCGACACCTTTCGTACCAAAAAGCTGCACAGTATGAGCCAACATCCAGAATCGACACCGGGCTTTCAACAGACCTCCCTGGTTAGAGGAGAACTACTCAGCCTCACTGTGGGAGACGCCGACAGAATCCTCTTCAAAGAAAACCTGATCAGCACCGCTGGCACAGGTACAGCCGAACAACAATACCATAAATTACTGAAACTAAAAAAGAAAGAAACCGACTTCTTCCTGCACAGAGTATCCCTGTCTGATTATTACAGGGAAAGAAAAATACAGAGAGGCTTTCGGATACATAACATCCCCACCATCGGAAGGAATAGCCCAGACTTCTGCAGAAGGTGGGCTGCGGTACTTAACAAGGCATCGTTTGATCTTATCTTACTTGTAATTGAAGAGGCAAACAAAGAACTTTCAACTATAAGGGAGAAAATAATGACCCTTATCTCAGCCAGCCAACCAGTACTTGCAGCAGATACCACCTGTGACTGGGAGACTAAGCTAATCTCCCAAATTGAGAAATATAAGAGTGATCTTATCAAGTTTAAAACTGATAAATTTGAAAAAGTTTCTAAAGATTACGAGGACAATCGTGTGTATTCCTGGGTTAACAACACTAAACCACAGTTTCGCAGAGGCAAGCCCCAGCAATACAGGAGAAAAAACCGCAATCCACTTGACACCAATACCTCAAGTGAAGCTACTACTTCCAACAGCGAAGGAGAAAATCGGGACAACGCCAGCACTTCCACTGGTCGCCCCCCTTTAGGGGTACGAACCAGAAAGCAGCTTGCAAAAGGCCCAGAACAAGAAGAGGTGGACAATGTGAAAGAGAAGCCAAAGCGAGCCTACAACAGGAAATAAATATCTACAACCTGTCCTCGCGGGTACTCTCATCAGACGAAGAGAAGGTACTCAGTAAAGGTTTAAACTTTGTCCCCACCAACAAACATCGCCCGTTTGACTCCTTGGTTGATACCAACAGGTTTGGAAGGCAACTTAGACTTAGAGAGTATTTCTCCTCGCGGACACCTTCGCCAGCCGAGATGGACATTTGTCCAATCAAGAAAAAAAGTACATTTGACCCTGTATCCAACAACCATGCCATAAAAAGTTTTACCAATGTGATGTCTGACCAGATTAGAACATTCCGAGAAGATCCTAGTGCACATTTGCACAATCTCAGCAAGTCAGAACATAAAGCCCTACAAAACTTGTCAGGGTATACAGACATAACGATCCGTCCAGCAGATAAGGGCGGGGCACTGGTTGTGCAAAACATCACTGACTACAGGCGAGAATGTATGAGGCAACTACAAGACGAAAATGTATACGTAACTTTACCCAAAGACCCAACTGAAGTCTACAACACAGAATTAGAACAAGTGTTACAGAATGCGGCATTACTACACTGGATCAGCGAAAAAACTGCAGAAGCCCTTAAACAGGACAATCCAAAAATACCGCTGTTCTATACAATACCGAAATTGCACAAAGATCGCATCAACCCACCTGGCCGGCCGATTGTTTCGGCTAGAGACTCTGTGTACTACAAGGTAGCCAAATACCTGGACTTTTTTCTACAGCCAGTGGTCCAACAAGAGGCAGCGTACCTCAAGGATACAAACACATTCCTCCAGAAACTACAAGACCTGGGTGAGCTACCTACAGACGCTTTATTATGTACAGCAGATGTCATTAGTCTGTATACTAATATCCCTTTAGACCGTGGTGTCTTAGCTACCCAACATTTACTCACTAATAATGACTCTTATTCTGGACCACCTATTCCTTTCTTCCTTGCACTACTTGAACTTTCGTTAGACAGGAATTATTTGTCTTTGATGATGTCTATTATAAACAAGTGCTTGGGTGTGCGATGGGCAGCTGCGTTGCACCTGCTTATGCTAACACATTTATGTTTACTGTTGAGCAAAAATTGTTTTTTCAGCACAAATTTTCACACATGATATATTTTTATACAAGGTACATCGATGATGTATTCATTATCTGGTTAGGCACAAAAGAGGAGTTTAAAGAAATGATGCATGATGCTAATAGAGGTGATGCAAACATCAAATTCACATTTGACATACAAGAACAGAGCCTACACTTCTTAGATGTAGCAGTTTCCAAGAATGGAAACAAGCTACAGACATCCCTCTTTACAAAACCGACAGACTGTAATACCCTTCTGTCAGCCTCCAGTTTTCACCCCCCCGCCCTTATAAAAGGACTGCCATATTCGCAGTTCCTGAGGGTACATAGGATCTGCAGTGACCCACAAGATGAGCAGACCCAATTAAAACGTATGCGCTTGAAATGCCTCCAAAGAGGATATCATAGCAAAGCTCTTCACTCAGCAATGAAACAAGCATTAGCACAACCCAAGATACCACCTCCCAAGGAGAGCTCTAGTGCTGACCCAACCATGGTATGGGTAAACACGTACACTACAGCAAGTAATGCCATCAATAAGATTGCCAGAAACCATTGCCCATCAATTCAAAGTGACCCTGCACTTTCCACCTTAAAAAATTCACGCCTACTATCCTGCTACAAAAGAGGCAGAAACATAAAAGACATGATAGTCCATTCTGACATTTCCAAATTTACACCAACAAAGGACCCACATTTTTTATAAAAAAAAACAGGAGTTTATAAATGTACAGGTTGTACCACCTGCACATACCTGGAAACGGGAGATCACTTTATGCATCCCCATACTGGTAGAAAGATTCAAATCAAACATGTCCTAGGGTGTAATAGTCAATACGTAGTCTATTACATCAGATGCCCGTGTGATAAATACTACATCGGCAAAACTTCTTGCACTTTCAAAGAAAGAATGGCACAACACCGCAGTGCCATCAAATGGGCTATCAATGGTAAGGCTATTGATCAACCAGTAGCAAAACATTTCAAAACACACAAACACAGTATGGCGCAATTGAGGTATAAAATGATAGATCATGTTAAAGTAAACACAAGAGGGGGGGATAGAAACAAAGCCCTCCTGCAGTTAGAAACTAAATGGATCTCTCAGCTTAATACCGTCCAGCCGCACGGACTTAATGAATACCTTTCATTCAACAGTTTTTATTGATTGATTGTTTCCCCTACTTGTTAAAACAATGAGTAGTAATCAACTCATTGAGAGGTTTTTCTAAACGGTACAGCGCACGTAGGATACCGATGTACCACAAAGCGCAATACTAATGTTTTCTTTTTTATTTGAAACAATATTATCATGTTGACCTATGTCGTTCCAGGTGCTGTTCTCTCCTGCAAATTGTATCTTTTAAAGCTTTTCTTCACATGTACCTTATTATTTGTATGCTACAATGTACCCACTCTGTAATTTTGGTCACAGCAACGGACGGGTCCAACGCTGATGACGTCACAGATGTTCTGGGGGCGGGTGTTTGCACGTTTTTTTCACTGTTTGAATGTACCTATAAATATGAGCACTGTTCTTGTTTTAATTCATTCCTGATGACGGTCTGGCAACAGACCGAAACGTAGAATGTAACCTTAAATAAAGCAACATCTTTATTTCACTAAGTCCTGGAGTGCCGCTTCCTTCTTCCTTCATCTACAAATTTGCAGCAGAGGGCACCGGGCAATTTAACCATTATTGGCGGGAGTGCCGGATCCACAAACAAGGATATATATATATATATATATATATATATATATATAAAATAATATATATATATTTTTAAATCAGATGGCACATATGATAGCCATAAATGCTGTGTGTGGTTGGTTGGGTTGGGTTGGGGGGGGGGGGGCTGTTGGGGGGGGGGGGGGCACCACTATCTAATCCGCCTCCGGGTGCCTCATATGAATTTACACCACTGAAACTCACGTATGCTGACAGATGTTTTCTGACACACAAACGATGACTCACACATGTAGCTGTATGTGGACACTCACACACAGGCAGCCGCTGTCACACTTGAACAAAGATACTGACAAGCAGACAGCCAATGACACACACAAATGCTGACAGCTGGACTCTGACACACACATGCAGACATATGCTGACACTAACTTGTATACGCTGACACACAGATGCTGACAAGAAGACACTAATGCTGCCCATAGACGTTCTGTTCCCGGACCGTCCCTTCTGTACTACTCCCGCGCATCTGGAATTGTATTTAGAAACATGGATATCATCACAGCTGACCATATATCACACAGTAAATGAGAAAGAATTAAGTGCCCTTTGTACCTATTTGGATGTATCCACCAACTGCTTTAGGTTGTGCTCTGTCTCTGCCCCGTTTTTGTCTTTGTCTCCTCAGTATGTTTATCCCATTTAGGGGGAAATTTACTAATATGAAAAACCTAGTTTTTCGTATTAGTATTTCCCCTACGACTGCATACGACTGTTTCAGTCGTATGCAAAGTCGTGTTCCGGAGGGGAAATTACAAAGCAGTCATACACGACTGCTTTGTAACCCTCCGATGGTGTAATGATTCGTATTAGCTGGCCATATATACGGCCGCTAATACGAATTCATACAGGCAGTCTGCACGGATCAGTCAGATCCGTGCAGGCTGCAGAGTGTAAAAAAAAAAAGAAAAATAAATAAATTTAAAAAAAAAACAGCGTGGGGTCCCCCCCACAGCTGTAACCAGCACCAGGCTGAAAGAGCTGGGGCCGGTAATTAAAAATCAGGGAACCTGACAAATAGGGGTTCCCCGATTTTTAACAACCAGCCCCAGGCTCCAGGTCCGGGGCTGGTTCCCAAAATACGGGGGACAAAATGAGTAGGGGTCCCCCGTATTTTAAGAACCAGCCCCAGGCACAACCAGCCAGCAGGGTAATGTCACAGCCGGGGGACACTTATGATATAAGGTCCCGCGGCCAAAACATTAACCCTACCGACCAGTCATCCTGGCCAGGGGCCCTGGGGGAGTGGGGACCCCCCCAATAAAGGGGTCCCCCCCTCCAGGACTTACCTGACCAGGCTGAAGCCTGGTGCTGTCCCCGGTGACCCTGGGCTGTGGTCACCGGGCTGATCTTGGTGTAAAAAAAATAGATGAAAAAACTATTGTTTAAAACTGTGGAACTATGAGTCCCAGCAAGCCTCCCCCGCAAGCTGGGACTTGAAGAACCACAAGTCCCAGCCTGCGGGGCATTAAAGGGCCCGCTGGGTCTTGTAGTTCCACAGTTAAAAAAATAGTACAATAAACACTCACTGACACAATGAAAATAAAAGTTTAATACATACATTACACACACACTGATACTTACCTATCTTGATCCCATAGGTAGCCCTCTGTCCTGGTTTTCGGTGTCCTGTGTCGTCCTCCAGGTCCATGTCGGCGGTCCGTTTCATCCTCCAGGTCCATGTCGGTGTCCGGGTCCGAAGAAATCCATGTTGGAGCTGTGAAAGGAAATCCTACTCACCTGGTCCTGTGCTGAAGATGTCTTGTCTTGGTCCGCCGTAATCCAGGTAATCTTCATGCTGTCGCCGGTCCCCGCACTGTCCGCATCGCACTGAGGAGAGATGCAGAGATGTTTCATACTCAGCGCCTCTGCTCAGAATGATTTCTTTTGCCCGCCTAGCGGCAAATCAGGAGCCAAGAAAGTCGGCGATGCGGACAGTGCGGGGACCGGCGACAGCTGTGAAGATTACCTGGATTACGGTATTAAAAAAAGGTACAGCATTTATGTAGCATCTGTATTGGTTTATAACAAGGCCATATAATTAAATAAAGAAACCAGCATCCTAAGAAAGATCAATATTTATTTTATTTATTTAAGTTTCTTATATAGGGCAGCATATTCCGTTGCGCTTTACAATAGTATTGAGTCCTGGCACCATTTTATGTGCATTTCCAGGGGGGTGATGGCTATATATATTTTTTATTTATGTGGGAAAACATTCCCAGGTATACATATCTGCACTAAAAACCTAATCATCCCACGTAAATAAAAAAGATATAGCCATATTCCCATTGGAAACAAATAAACAATATATGTAAGTATATTATAATATACAATTAATATGGAATAATGCACTTTTTACTGCAAATGATAAGGATAAAAGACACTTAGGTGGTCTGACTGACATATATTTTGATGTATATACATTTTTTTTAGTTTGTAGATGTTGAAAACAGTAAAAATTGTGACATCTAGTGTATTGGAGGTGAACTGCAGGCAATCATTTTGATTGTCCCTTTCTGCAATTATCCTTTTAGTACATAAGTTCTTGGGGTCTGTCTCTAAAATTTTGTATGTATACCTCTCTTTCTCCATCTATATTCTCTGTGAGCCCTTCACCCTTTGAATTTGTATGTGTCTGCATTTAAGCTCTGCGTCCTTCCTCTATCCATCTCTCTGTCTCCCTCAGCCCATGTTAATTTGTCTATACCCAACTATATACAACCAAATATTTTCTAAAATCCCCCCCGCCACATACTTTTTCCTCTTGCAGTACACCTTCACCCACCTCTCCCTACCCCTATCTGCCCTCTTCACCTGATACTTTCCTCCTCCTCTTTAGAAGCAGCATAGATGATCTGAGAATGGCAGCTATGCACAATCTTCTTATTTAAAAAATATTTTCCACACAGAATAATGGGAGTTTTAAGACACTGACCCTCAGGGATTCCTCAATGATGATGTTTGCACTTAGAATCAGATTTATTAAAGGGCAAAAAGCCCAATTACTGTAGAAAAACTAAAGTGAGGCTGTGGAAGATGTGAATATGTGAAATGCATCAAAATAAAATAAAGAGAAGAGGAGAAGTAGAGCGTGATATAATAAAGGTCGGTAGGTAGGAGTGTCACCCTGCAGGCAGAGGACACTGTTTATTTGGAGCACTGTACCCACTGAAGCTCAGGGGTAGATTTATTAAGCTCGGTGAAGTGATAAACTGTCTGGTTTTTATCACCGACCAATCAGCTGTTACCTGTGAAGCTACAGGATTGGTTTGAAAAATGACAGGTAAGAGCTGATTGGCCAGTGATAAAAACCAGACAGTTTATCACTTCACTGAGCTTAATAAATCTACCCCTCAGTGTGTCCTGGGCTAAGGAAAGAGGCTGCTACCAGCTGACAGGTAAGAAGAGGATAACACAGACCTTTAACAAGTCTTGGTCCAGTTAATTAGTAGCCACCTATCCCCTCCAGTTCATGTTTTAAAAATAAATCAGAAGTTGGAGGCCTGGGTGGACTTTAAAGAAGAGTTATTGTGAGAAACTAGTTTTAAGGAGTCACACAGGGCTCCTAGGTATATATGCACTATTTGCCCCTGAAGTAGACACTTTTTGTTGTGTCCCACAGCTCTATAGACCAAATGTTAATGCAAATTCACTTTAAAAATAGCTGATGCTGCTGCACATTAGTGAATGAGTTTACACATTAGCTGTATTTATTGTTCCTGTACTGTATTACATTCATTCTATCTGTTAAGTGCCTTGAGTCCTATTGGATAAATAAAATTATTATTATTATTATTATTATTATTATTATTATTATTAGTGAATGAGTTTTCACCTTGGATCAGTTTGAACATTAGGAGGAAATTTACTAAAGGAAATTTGTAAAAAAATAGGTGTATTTGTATCCAGAAATACACTTATTTTTGACATTTACTATCCCGAAAATACGGCAATTCGTAATCGTATTGATGTGCTATCAATACGAATACGAATTGCCGTATTTTCGGGATAGTAATTGTCAAAAATAAGTGTATTTCTGGATACAAATACATCGATTTTTTACAAAATTTTCTTTAGTAAATTTCCCCCTTAGCCTCTAGTAGCTTACAAATATGCCCTACTTACAACCAGTAGTAAAGCCAAACTCATTATTTGCAGAGGACTCACTGGCTGGACATAGCTAGACTAATGGGTTTAGCCGCAAGGCCACTTGACATGCTTAGCCTAGTAGAAGCAGGCCTCATTAACCCTGATTTAATAGGTAAGGTCAAGGCCCACAAGGTTCAGACAAGTGGCTACAAAAATAGAGCATTATTTGTGGAGAGAGATAAAGTGGAAAGAGATCAATTACCTAATCCTTGTTTGTATGCAATGATGATGTTTACGCAACGGCACCAAAGTGCCCGTGTGATTGTGCCTGCACTGAGGTTTTTAATGCAGAGTGATTGACAGGAAGGGACCATTTGGGGGAGGTAATGGTATAGGTGATAGACAAGGTCTAGGTCTACAGTCACTACGTTGACCATTAATGGTCGACAATGACTAGGACAACACTGAAAAAGGGTCTACATACCTTAGGTCGATACTGCTGAAAAGGTGGACACAAAAACTCATGTTGACCTTATGAATGTCAACTTTGCAAATGTCAAACATAAGCTTGAGTCAACCTTTTGGCACTGTTGACCTAAGGTATGTCAACCCTTTTTAGGTGTTGACCTAGACACGGTTGACCATTAGTGGTCAACCTAGTGACTGTCAACCTAGACATTGTCTATCCACTGACTGCATACCATGGGGGAGGCAATGGTTAGTGTCATGGCCACTTTCGGGGTGTGCATATGCCATACAATCTAATCATGTACATAATTCCTCCTTTTTATGTATAGTCTGCGTCATTGCGATGGCTCCGGTGGGTGTCTACGTTCCTTTCTGGGCTGAAGCATCACATACAATGGTTAGCAGTTCCATGGCCTGAAAAGTTGCAGCTGAGCAAAGACACATGAATTAGGCCCAAAGCACCAACCAACCAGCACCTGTCATTTTTCGAACACACGAAAAATGACAGGTGCTGGTTGTCCATTGGTCCATCTTCGAACCCCCTTCTGTTCGCCTGTCTGTCTTTGTCCCATTCATTCTCTCCATCCATCTATGCCCCCATATACTACTCCTCCATTTATGCCCCCATCCCTCTGTCTATATATCTATGCCCCCATATGGTGCGCTCTCCAACCGTTTGTCCATTCATGAACCCGCTTCAGTCCATTTATCCATCTATGCCCCAGCTGTCCAAGAGAGGTCGCAACTTCGGTAAGCATACCCGCACACCCTGTTCCACACAAAACACTCAATCCTGCCTTTGCAGAATGACAAAATATTTCCACAGACAAATGGTTCTTAAACACAATTTGGCTTGGGCTGAACCTCCCCCTAATTCGATCCCCACACCAGATACCTCATATTCCTTGTTCAAGATCGCTAATTCATACTTAATTTACCTGGACAGATACGATATTCCTGTTCAGAAGAGTGAAGACAGAATTGTCCCAATGGAACAGTCTTCTTATTCCTCCTTCTTACCTTCTCATAGACCCTCACCCTCCATGACAATAACCACAGATGCGTCTCTAACGTGTCGGCATGAAACCCAATTGTTCATAAACATCCTAGAACTATGGGATATAAGGAAAACTATGAACCTCAGGTACAGCTACAGCTGCTGTATAAAGGAGTGTGTAAGGCTCCTTGAATGATCAAAGACAAGAAAAAACAAAGGAATACAGCGCTTGGGTTTTCTTAAGAAATTGTTACCTATATTAGGCTATAAAATTTTTTATTACATGCAAAACAATATATACAACATTTAGAGAATTCTCTAAGAAAAAAGGAGCAATAAGATGGGGGTATATTTTAAAAAATTATGAGAAAAAGATAAAAATAGGTATTTTTAAAAATCATTCATTGTGTGCAATCATGCTCCAGTGTGGAATAGTTTGTGGATGCCCACGTGGTTGTTATAGTTACCAACGGTGATGTTCCACGTGATTGTGGCAGTTACCAAAGGTGATAATCAGCTGAAAGTCTCCTGCTAGAGGGATGTATTTTATATGGGCAGCAAAACTAGCCTTAAAAGCTCTAGTTCCCAAACACATGACAAACACTTGTGTACAGTTATGTTTGTACAATACAACAGCAGTGTTGTACATAGAATGAGAGGCCCAAAATCAATATCCCTCTGCAGAGAGGCACTAGAAATGTGGCAATGGGCAACTCAAAGGGACATCTTCCTTCTTGCATCTTACATCCATGTCAACTACACAAACTAGCAGACTCGTTCTCCGACAAAAAAAAACATTCCATAGACTCGGAAACTAGAAACCTTAGAAAACTTAGAAATAGACCTTTTTGCAAATCCCACAAATGCCCAGACCCCATGCTTCTTATCCAGAATGGGAAGAAAACAGATAACAGGTATCTGGTGGGGCGCTGAGTGGTGAGCTGCTGTGCCAAGCTGCAGCTATGTGGAACGGTGGTGTCACTCCCATTAATTAATGTAAAAAAGGGGGTAAACTGCGCTATGCGGGTAGGTACCAACAGTATGTGGGAACCAAAGAGTTTATATATCATGATTTTAATAAAAAATATATTGACAAGATAAATTTGACATACAACATATACATGAATAAGAACTATAATAAATGAGTGTCTTATAGCTCAGGAAAATGGTATATATGGGTATAGTCACCGAGAGGTCATGTGATCAGTTGTGGCAGTTTGTCCATTCCTAGTGATGTAACTTAATCCAGGGAGCCAGTGGAAATGTTTCTTTTGCGGCTTTATGGAGGATGCAGCCTCCTGTGCTTGAGGTGGCCTGAGATGTTGCTGCACTGGGTCGCTTGGGAGTGGATGGGGATCTCGACCAGGTCGTCACCCAGGAGAACCAAATGTTGGAATGATGAGGCTGGCCCGGACACTGGTGTGGCTTGTTGGTACCTGAGCTGGGTAAGTCACTTGCAGTAAGCACCGACGCGTTTCGTTGCAATAGCAACTTTATCCAGAATATTTACCGAAGGGGTATGGGAGATGGATGTGATGTCCTTTCCTTGGACGGACCTTTCTACTCCCTATGCCCCCCAGCCTTTCTCCTGAAAGTCCTTCAGATAATCAGGGAAGACCGGATACTCCACATAGTGTTAGTGTACCCTGTGTAGTTTCCCCTAATCAGCCAACTACACATAGGCCCCAAAATCCCCCTTGGACTATGCAGGAAATGCTTCCAGGCAACTCCTGATATACTGGAATCTCTTCCCCAATGCATGTGGATGGCAATATCACTGAGCTATTAACCGACCCTTCCCTAGCATCTCCCACAAAAGCACTAATAACGCTTCCTTAAGACCCCACACTAGAACTAGATATTGTGCAATTATTAAAGAATTCAATCTCTGGGGATCCCAACAAATTTCATCTACTCGGTGTTCAGTACTCCATTTAGCCCTAGATTTTCTAGCACCTAAATACCAAACAGGCCTCGGTTACCATAAAGTAGTACAGCTCTGCTTTAGCCATTGGGATCCCTAATCTAATAACAATAAACTCTACCCCTGATTACTCAGAGGTACCAAAATATTCCAATAACTGGGACATAGAACCATTCCTCTATTTCCTGGCTTCTTGGGAAGCAGATAATAATATCAGCATACAGTACTTTCCCAAAACAGTCATCATTACTAGCTCTGGCCATAGCAGCAAGAGGGGCTAAACTTACCCTTATTCACATCTCCGACCCCAGTAGTGGAATTTGATATCATAGAAGATCCTACAGAGCCTAATATACTGTATGTGTGGCTTTGTGCTTATCAGCCTACCTTACCCTAAGGACACCGATTAGAGATAATATCACCCAGCTCTTCATCACCTGTAGAAAACCTTATTGCCCCACTACTTTCAGGGGATGGATAGTATCCTCTATGAGGAAAGCGGGAATAAATATAGACCATTTTAAAAGCCATTCACTATGAGGAGCAGCTGCAACAAGAGCAGCTGCTCAAGGCATTCCTCTGCAGTCAATTATGCAAGCGGCACAATGGTCCTCCACCGTACCTTCACAAAACACTTTTGGAGACCAACTGATCTGCAAAAGATCGAGTATATCAGAGCAACCACCAGGTATGTGGTAGTCTGCCCACCTGCTGTTACTAGGTGGCAAGCCTCCTGAAGAACAAAACTCTAGTTTGCAGGAACCTATGACCTGCAAACCGGATTTGTTCTAGGGAACAGGGTTGCCACCAAGAAACAGCTCCCACCGGTTTGCACCAATGTTGCTAGGTAGTAGTTTTAGTTTGTTTATTTATAAGGCGCCACAAAGTGTCCGCAGCGCCGTACATAGCAAACAAAAACAAATTACAAGGTAACGTACAGGGTGTGGTGATAAAATACAGCATAAATAGGGGTATAGCTGGTAGAACTAAAATCAGCATCAGTTCTGTAGTAGGTGTCGAAATGGTCGAGGAAGCTAAAGAAGAAGTAGAGGAAGGGAAGAACAGGGCAGGAGCGCTGGTGAGGTAAAGAGGTAGGGTGAGTACGTGAGGAAGGAGGGCCCTACTCATGAGTTAACAGACTAAAAGGAGGTGGGTGGACGAACGGAAAACAATAGGAAAGGTAGGAACGGATGGAGGGGTAGGGTAGGCAGGATAGGAGGAGTAAAAGAGGTTAGGAGGTCTGTTGTTTCCTCTTGAGAACTCTGCTGTACATTGATATTCCACTCTTTTGTTCCCTAAGGAACACCAAGGAACCAAAAGAAGCAACAAGCAGCTGCCAATAAAGAACAGAAGTAGACTCCGTCCTGGATCCAAGAATTAAGCCTGATGTTCTACCGGGCTCTACCTGTTTCAATTTTTCATTTCTACTACTATTGCTTACAGCATTCCGATTATAAAGCCATCACCATTGTCCACTTCCTTCGAAAGGGCTGTCAATTTACAGTTTAATAAATCATTCCTGGTTTCAATGCACTTTCTGTTTGTGTTTTTCTTACAGTGACTGATCCAGGGGTAACTAAGCTTGAAGGTTATACTGCCTTCCTATATGCTTTGAGGACAGGTTTTTCACCAGTAAGCGCCTGAAAATCTGATCAGTGGTGGGGGTGCACGTGCATCGCTGGAGCTGTGCAAGGTAAGGAAAGTGACATTCTTGCTGCCTAACCCACCTGCTGTTGCTAGGTGGTAACCCTGTTCCCTGGAACAAATCAGGTTTGCAGGTCATAGATTCCTGCACACCAGTGTTTTCTGCACACACTGGGCCTTATTCTAGTTCACTCTTTCTGACAAAATCCTTCTTAGATGGACAAAACCATGTGCACTGCAGGGGGGCAGATGTAACTTGTGCAGAGAGAATTAGATTTAGGTAGTTATTTTGTTTCTGTGCAGGGTAAGTACTGGCTGCTTTATTTTTACACTGCAATATAGATCTCACTTTGAAGTAAAACCCCACCCAAATCTAATTCTAGCTGCACATGTTACATCTGCCCCACCTGCAGTGCACATGGTTTTGTCCATCTAAGAAGGATTTTGTCAGAAAGAATGAACTAGAATAACCCCCACTGTTCCTTTGTAAAGTATGGGAGAATGAACATTTGTCGTTTGCAGCGGGGGCGCCGAAACCTGGTGCCAGACTAGGGCATGAAGCACCCATACCCACAACAATGCTTTTACCGGATAAAAGCATATGTACATTGTAAAATACTTTTTAATTATTTTCAATGGTTGCATCATGTTATACAGGCTGTCAATAGGAGAAGCTTTTTTAAAACATTGTTATTATTGTCTAAATCTGTGAATATTTTCTTCTTTACGGTGTTCCAGCACCATCTGCAGGACAGTTATGGGAATAGCATCAGTCTTTTAAGTTCTATAGGCTACATTCAGACTATTTTTAAGTTTTTGTTTGTTTGTTGGCTTGTTTTTAAATCAAGAGAGCAGATTATAAAACTGTCTAATGGCCAATGTTGACTAACCTATTTCTATCCTATTTTGACTATGCAATTTTGCCTAACTGCATTTGCGATTCTGACTATCTTGCTATTTGGCCAAATACATTCTACAGACGACATAGTCAAAATGGCCGATGTTTTTTTTTTCATTTCTGCGCATGAGCATTTGCATGCGCTGGGAGCGTGCGGGCATGTTCGCTGAGTGCATGCACCCAATCTTGTTAGCGGAGGGCGGGTGGCCATGAGCGGCCCATTAGCTGGACGTTCTCATGCCAATTGGCCGATGACGCCGGTGCATGGGGGGGGGGGGTCAGCTGACATCACCGGATGTCAGCTGCCCGCCCACTTTCCTCAGAATGTGCACGCAGATCTATGGTTGCTCTGAGCAACCTTAGATCTGCGTGCACGTTCCACATCACTTGATGGTCAGTGACCCCGCAGGCTGCGAATGGATGTTTCCATTTTCAGCCAGTAGGTAGGTACGTGCCTTGTGAATGGTGGGCTGGCGTACCACCATTAGCAAGGCGGGATCTGGTTGACTCGCAAGGATGCAAATTTGCATTGGTCCTTGGAAAAGAATCCCATGGGATTCGAAACACGTTGGACAGAGAAGCAGCCACCAGGGTGAACACTGGAAAGAAGCAGGGCCAGAGCCATGAGGACTTCCGGCAAGGCCTGCACATCACAACTCCCAGGACTATCAGGATAAGGGAGGCGTATGATGGCATATTAAGAGCATGTGGATGATCTGATGGAATATAAGAATGTGCAAAAAGGGAGACAGGGAAAGGGATTCCAAGCTGAGATTTGGCTCCATGTGATGGAATCGTAGCTTCACCCCCTGACTTTACAGCAACTGATTGCAAAATAACACTACAATAGAGGGGTGCACACATTGTGAGATTTTGGCAGGAGATTTTGGCTAGATAGTCAAAATCTCCTAGAAGGTTAGCCAAAATCTCCCAGTTTTTCTCCTGCTTAGTCGATATTGTCTAGCATAGATCACTTAGCATAGATTGACTGTGCAGGCAAGGTAATTCTAGAACATAATTACATACCTCCCAACTTTGAAGGTTGTTGATTAGTGACACATGCGCGCACTTAAGAAAATTAGGGGGTGTGGCTACCCTGAAAGGGGGTGTGACTTATACTAGTGTCTTCCCGCGAGGCCACGCCCCCATTTTGCCGCTGTGGGGGCATGGCCCAGAGGCTCTGTGAGCCTCTAGCCATACCCCCAGCCCCCCTGGCTGCGGGAATAGACACTGTGCGCATGCGCACAGCGTTTATTCACTGCTGCTCAGCAGCTGACAGGGGGACTCCCAACAGCCCCCCACCCCCACCACAGGACGCGGGAGGAACGTGGTAATGTCCCCATAAGCATGTGTACAGGGCTTAAGGAGCAGGAGATGATAGTGCAGGTAAGCAAAGAATAAGTAGAGCACATGAGGGAAGAGGCCCTTTCTTGTGAGAGCTTACATTCTAAACAGGAGGGGCTGTTGCTAGGGCAAATTGCTAGGGATTCCCACCATAGCCCTAACTGTACAGAGTTTGTAAATTCTCTCTGTACTTGCGTGGGTTCCTTCAGGGTACTCCAGTTTCCTCCCACAATCCAAAAATACACTGATAGGTCAACTGGTCGTCGTCGTCCCCCCCAAAAAAAAATTAGAGAAGATATATATATATATATATATATCCATACACACACACACACACACAATCATGCCACACAGTACTGTCCCTTACACATTATGCACTTAACAGCGGTAGCACCCTTACACATTATGCACTTAATAGTGGTACCCCTTACACATTATTCCCACACAGTAGTGCCCCTTAAACAGTGTGCAACACACAAGTGCACTTACACATTATGCCACATAACAGTAGTGCCTCTTACACATTATGCCAACACTAGTATTACCCATTACACAGTGTGCCCACACAATATACCTTTACTTGACCAATAATACCCACTCTCTCCCTCTTTTAATGAAGGCTGCTGCAGCACTCACTGCCAATATGTGACGGGGGGCTTGTGCTTGCATTGACATACCCATGAAACTCCAACCACTGGTCACTGCACAGGGATGCCCATCACTTTTTATGGCACATTTATGATGCCATCTGTCCTGATCATAACTGCCCCTTTGTGCACTCACTTTATGGGCCTTATTTAGATCTGAGCTCAGTACAAATTTGTTTGGAAAATGGGCAAAACCATGTGCACTGCAGGTGCGGCAGATGTAACATGTATAGAGAGAGTTCGATTTGTGTGAGTTATTTTGTTTGTGTGCAGGGTAAATACTGGCTGCATTATTTTTACACTGCAATTTAGATTTCAGTTTCAACACACCCCACCCAAATTTAACTCTCTCTGCACTTGTTACATCTGCCCCACCTGCAGTGCACATGGTTGTGCCCATTTTCCAAACAAATTTGTACTGAGCTCAGATCTGAATAAGGCCCTATGTAATGCATGCGCTGTAGCAGGGACTTATAAATGGCATACACTTTTACATTGCTGCTGTACATCTGTGAGAAATTACCTATGCCCAGTGGTGTAAAAAAAGCCACTGCTTGACCAAGCCATGGCGGGAAATAGTGGATACCACAGGGCACGGGTCTCGGTAGCTTCCATGCAGATGGCATGGAACCTGCAAAAACAACTAAAAAAATGGCCACCGCTTTCTAGGAGATAGACGCTAGAGGCCCTACTTGACCTCTAGGGTCTGTCAGGGGAGTGCAGCATGTACAGCAATACCCGGAAGTGCATATTCCAGAAGCGCTGGCATGTTGGGTGTCTCCAGTCCCCTGGCAACGAGTAGGTAACTCCCACTAGCAATGAGCATGTCACCCCATGACAACGAGCTTGTGACCCCCTGGCAATGAACAAGAAACCCCTGGCAATTAGCATGTAAACCTTGGCAACGAGCAAGAAATCACTGGCAATGAGCACCTTAACCCTCTGGCAATGAGCACATACCCCCTTGGAATTAGCAAGGAAGCTATGGCAAGGAGCATGTAACCTGTCAATGAGCATGAAACCCTTGGCAATGGCCATATGTAACCCCTGAAAATGAGCACGTAACCCCTGACAACAAACAAGTAGCCCCCAGCAACTAACAGGAATCCCCTGACAACGAGCATGTAACTGATGGCAACGAGCAAGAGAACACTGGCAACAAGCACATCTCCTCTCCCAATGAACAAGAAACCCATGGCAATGAGCATGTAGCCCCTGGTTAAAAAAAAAAAACAAGAAACCCCTGGCGGCGATGACATTAGCCATGGCAAAGAGCATGTAGGTAAAAAAAAATTATAATTAATGTATAGGCGCTGCCATAAACATTTTTGGTTGTGGGGAACAAAATTTCTACTTACCCAACTACCTATTTATGACCAAGAAAAGAACAGACAGAGCCCTTTGAGTTTGCATAAATTTACAGCCCACACAGGACACAAATCAATTAATATTAAAGATTATACATTTTTCAATAATAATCTCCTATATATTTGGCTACATCTGTCACTCAAAGTGGGTGTCTGTGTCTATAACGCTCTGTTCCTGGACTTTCCTCTTAATGTGTGATTGCCTTCATCTGTGCTGAACACCTTTCTGAGAAATTAACCTGTTTAAAACAGGTGATGGCAATCACACATTAAGGGGAAGTCTAGAAACAGAGCATTGTGTCCCTCCTGGAGAGGGTCATGTTGGGAGGTATGTGACAGAGAACCAGCCCAGTGAGCCCACAGACAGTGCCAGACACCCACTGCCTTCCCATGTTGCCCAGCACTGCTACTCCACAGCCACCAGGTGAGCTCCCCCCTCCCGCGATTTGCGGCAAAACCTCCCCCCCCCGCGCGCCCCCCCCCCCTCCCGCGATTCGCGGCAAAAACACCCGCTCCCCCGCGACCCCCCCTACCGCGATTCGCAGCAAAAACACCCCCGCGACCCCCCCTCCCGCGATTCGCTGCAAAAAGAACCCCCCCTCGACCCCTCCCGCAATTCGCGGCATAACCACCACCCCGCGACCCCCCCTCCCGCGAATTGCGGCAAACCCTCCCCCGTGACCCCCCCCCCCCCGATTCGCGGAAAAAACACCCCCCCCTCGACCTCCCTCCCGCGATTCGCGGCAAAAAGAACCCCCCCGCGACCCCCCCTTGCACGATTGGCGGCACCCCCCCTGCGGCACCCCCCCCCCCGCAATTCGCAGCAGCCCCAGGATTAAATGGCACATGCAAAACACTGACATGGCTATGGTCGACAATGAAAAAGGTTGACATGAGTTTTTGAAGATTTATTTTTAATTTTTTTAATTTTTTCATATTCATTGTCATGTGTCGACATGGACACCAATGAAGTGGCACACTTATGTCAACATTTACATGTGTTGACCTTTCTGTGTTGATTTTTTCTTGTGGCGATTCGTGTCACACCCCCCCACAACCCCCCCTCCCGCGATTCGCGGCACCCCCCGTGACCCCCCACCTCCCGCAATTCACGGCAACCCCCCACCGGAACCCCTGTGAACCCCGCCCTCCCGCGATTCGCGGCACCCACCCCCGCGACCCCCCCTCCTGCAATTCGCGGCACCCCCCTGTGATTCGTGGCAGCTCCAGAATTAAATTGCACATGGAAAACACTGACATGGCTATGGTCGACAATGAAAAAGGTTGACATGAGTTTTTGAAGTTTTTTTGTCATTTTTTGAATATTTTCATATTCATTCTCATGTGTCGACATGAACACCAATGAAGTGCCACACTTATGTCAACATTTACATGTGTTGACCTTTCTGTGTTGATTTTTTTCTTGTGGCGATTTGCGTCACACCCCCCGCAACCCCCACTCCGGCGATTCGCGGCACCCCCCTGCGACCCCCCCCCTCCCGCAATTCGCGGCAACCCCCCACCGGAACCCCCATGAACCCCGCTCTCCCGCGATTCGCGGCATCCACCCCCCGCAACCCCCCCCTCCCGCAAATCGCGGCACCCCCCGCGATTCGCGGCAGCCCCAGGATTAAATGGCACATGCAAAACACTGGCACGGCTATGGTCGACAATGAAAAAGGTTGACATGAGTTTTTGAAGATTTATTTCATTTTTTGAATGTTTTCATATTCATTGTCATGTGTCAACATGGACACCAATGAAGTGGCACACTTATGTCAACATTTACATGTGTTGACCTTTCTGTGTTGATTTTTTCTTGTGGCGATTCGCGTCACACCCCCCTGCAACCCCCCCCCGCGATTCGCGGCACCCCCCGTGACCCCCCACCTCCCGCAATTCGCGGCAACCCCCCACCGGAACCCCTGTGAACCCCGCCCTCCCGCGATTCGCGGCACCCAACCCCGCGACCCCCCCCCCCCTCCCACAATTCGCGGCACCCCCCGTGATTCGCGGCAGCTCCAGAATTAAATTGCACATGGAAAACACTGACATGGCTATGGTCGACAATGAAAAAGGTTGACATGAGTTTTTGAAGTTTTTTTTTTCATTTTTTGAATATTTTCATATTCATTCTCATGTGTCGACATGGACACCAATGAAGTGCCACACTTATGTCAACATTTACATGTGTTGACCTTTCTGTGTTGATTTTTTCTTGTGGCGATTTGCGTCACACCCCCCCCCCCACCCCCACAACCCCCACTCCCGCGATTCACGGCACACACACACACACACACCTCCCCCGCGATTCTCGGCACCCCACCCTGTGACCCCCCCTCCCGTGATTCACGGCACACCCCCGCGACCCCCCCCTCCCATGATTCGCCGCAACCCCCGCCCCGTAACCCCCCCTTCCGCGATTCGCGGCACCCACCCCCGCGACCCCCCCTCCCGCAATTCGCGGCACCCCCCCCCGCGATTCGCAGCAGCTCCAGAATTAAATTGCACATGGAAAACACTGACATGGCTATGGTCGACAATGAAAAAGGTTGACATGAGTTTTTGAAGTTTTTTTTTTCATTTTTTGAATGTTTTCATATTCATTCTCATGTGTTGACATGGACACCAATGAAGTGCCACACTTATGTCAACATTTACATGTGTTGACCTTTCTGTGTTGATTTTTTCTTGTGGCGATTCGCGTCACACCCCCCCCCCACCCCCCCGCAACCCCCACTCCAGCGATTCACGGCACACACACACCCCCCCGCGATTCTCGGCACCCCACCCCGTGACCCCCCCTCCCGTGATTCACGGCACACCCCCCGCGACCCCCCCTACCATGATTCGCCGCAACCCCCACCCCCGTAACCCCCCTCCCGCGATTTGCGGCAACCCACCCCGCGACCCCCCTCCCGCGATTCTCTGCAATCCCTCCCCTCCCGCGATTTGCAGCATCCACCCCCCCACAACCCCCCCTCCTGTAATTCGCGGCACCCCCCGCGACCCCCCCTCCTGCAATTCGCGGCACCCTCCGCGACCCCCCCTCCCGCGATTCGCGGACAACTAAGTTGCAATACAGGGCATCTTTCATACAATTCTAACCATATTTCTCATATACAAACGTTCACAAATTAAGGGGGCGCAGCCCCTTACGACGGTGTGAAGAGCGCCCGTAGGGCGCGATGAATCACCTAGTATATATTTATAAGACATATATTTATGTTGCATTCTCTTATCATAGTATTAAAAGAAATATAGATGTGCAAAGGAACAAAAGTGATTCATTTTGCGCTGCACAATAACCTCTAAAAATGTGTTGATCCTCTTGATGTTTTGTTGGTAAAATTATAACCCTATTATCAGTACAGTTCCTATGTAATATACAGTAATACTCCTCTAAATCCCTGTTTATGAGAAAATAACTCCCTCTAGTGGTAATATTGAAAATGGCATATAAATATTCAATCCATTTATCAATTATCTGGGATTTGAAATAATTTTATGAATTATTCACTGTTCCCTTCCTGGTACATTAATAAATGGTGTATAGACAGCAAAATAATGCTTCAATATTTATCATCAAGCAACTTTTATAACAGAATAGGGTTTCCAATTAATTTGAGATATAATAAAACCTCACTGCATTCCAGTGGTCCCCAAACTTGATCCTCAGGACCCCACACAGTTCACTTTTCCAGGTCACTCAGCAGTAGTAGTGTCACTAACTGCCACATTTTAGAAATACACAGGGGACTCAGAAAACATGAACTGTGTGGGGTCCTGAGGACCGAGCTTGAGAGCCTGTGCTATTCCATAAAACTCAGCACTGCACTATTAGTCTAAAGGTCATACTTGCCTACCCTCCCGGAATGGCCTGGAGGGTCCCGCAAATCTAGTCATTTTGCGTCATTTTAGCGCCCCCCCCCCCTGTCCACGGTCCCGCAAATTGATACTGGTGCCTGTCATGGGGGTGGGGCTTGGTGATGTCAGCCTCGTACCGCCCCCAAAACGTAGCCTCGCCTCGCCCCCCTTTCACTACTCTCCGGGCTTCTCCCGTCGGCTACAGCCAATCGGGTGGGGAACTCCTCTGTTCCTAGGATTTCCCTCAGTAAAGGGGAAGAGCCACAATGTATCAAAAGAACATCAAAATGACTTTGGAAACGAGGGAAGGACCATGTTGTGCAATAGTAGTCATGCAATGCTCCTCTGGGGATGTTTTGGACAGCTAGGATATCTTTATAGGACCCCTTGGGACCTGCTGGGGTCAGTAGCGCACGCAGGGGGGGTTTCTGAGTACCCAGAAACCCCCCCAGGAGTCTTAGGACACTAAGCTGAAAGCTGAGGGTCCCCTCTTTCCATGGGTACAAGAATTGTAAAAATCGGCCTTTGGGAACCGGAGATATCTGACTTCAAAGCAGTGGTCCCCATCCAAGCCTGTTAATTGCTTTACCCAGTCAGATATTTCAGGTTCTGTTTGACTTAGAGTTTTTCTGAGGGTATATTCCAAAAACTAGGACTCTCCCCCTTAATGCACACTGGTAGCTTGTCTCTACTGTTCCCAGAACCAGAGATATCAGCCTTCCAGCAGCTGGTTACTACTCCAGCTCCACACACCTGGTATGTAGTTTTATATCCTCGTTGGCAGATTTCTCTGCCTTCTGAACTCTGATCCCCTAGTCCCCAATACCATTTGGTAGCTGGGATTATCTTGTTTTTAATTCCATTAAAATCTAAGAAATCTATTTCCTGGAACTGGAGATATCTGCAGTCAAGCAAGCTGTCCTCCCACCAGAAAATGATGAATAATAAACCCACTCCACTATACACCCCTCCTCTGCATATTAAACATCCTCTACCACCCTGGAAGTTATGTATCAGGGCCCCTTCATTCAGCCCAATGCCCCCTTCTCCCACCCCATCTCCCACCATCTGTGCAGTAAAGGGGTAATTAGTGAAAATTACTGATCCAGGCCCTACATGCTGAGCGGTTGATATAATACCCCCTACCACCCGTGGGTCATCAAAGCTTCCCCCACCCCTACCGCTGGAGGATCAGTAGGGGCCCCAATACAATGCTATTCCCAGGGGTCTACACTGCTGTTGGTGCCCCTGTATGTGTATATATATATATTTTTTTAATTATTATTTATATAAATTTGGTCTATCTATAACACTTTAACTGACCCGGCATATACTGGGTCACCTAAGTGTCATCTCCATGCTTTGCTCCGCCCCTCTGGAAACCCCCTTCTGAAAATCCTGTGTTTGCCCCTGGGGGTCTAGGCAGGAGTTTAGGTTGTCTTGTGGAAAATCTGCCTCTGGGCTTTAGAAATTCTTGCAGATTGTAATCCAACCACCCAAACCATCCATTGCAGAATTTGAAGACTTTTTGTTGGCTCACAATCCTGCATAAACCCTGGGTGAAATGTAATAGGATGAGAGATTCAGAAAGTAATAGATTTTGTAAGAAATCTCCAGATTTTTTAAAGCGGCAATCCGGTGCGGAGACAGGGAGACCCTGCGCCAGGAAGAGGAACTTTGCACTGCTGGGGAAAGAGACATGGAGCGCCTGGGGAGGGAGAGAGAGACCCAGCTCAAGGGAGAGGAACCCTGCACTGCTGGCGGGGGGGGCGGGGGGGCTAGAGAGATCCAGCACAGTAAAGTGGAAGCCTGCGCTGCTGGAAGAGGAAGCCCTGTTCGGAGATGGGCAGAACAAGGAACACTACACATTCATAAGTGTCACAATGCTTTCAAACCCCTGCTCGACCTTCTGTTCCCTCTCTCCCGCCATGTGTGCCCCTACCCACGTGTTCCTGTGTCATTGCCATGTGTGCATCTGTCCCTGCCAATGTGTGCACCTGCCAATGTGTACCTCTGTCCCTGCCCATATTTTCTTCTGTCCCTGCCCATCTGAGCCCATATCCATGTATGCCTCTCTCCCTGCTTCCCCGCAATCCTGGTCCCTGCCTCCCCGCAGTCCCTGTCCCTGTGTCCCCCAGATTTTGGCTCAATCTGTGTGACATTATGTAAAGTTTGGCTCGACCGTGTGGCAAAACGTGAATTTTTTTCTCATTCTAGGTGTCATGACATGAATTTTGGTTCAATCCGTGTAGCTTGATGTGAATTTTGGCTCAGTCCAGGTACCAGGATGTGAATTTTGGCTCAGTCCGGGTGGCATGATATGAATTTTGGCTCAGTCCGGGTTCAATGATGTGAATTTTGGCTCAGTCATGGCATGATATGAATTTTGGCTCAGTCCGGGTACCAGGATGTGAATTTTGACTTAGTCCGTGAACCAGGATCTGAATTTTGGCTCAGTCCGGGTACCAGGTTGTGAATTTTGTCTCAGTCTGGGTACCAGGATGTGAATTTTGGCTCAGTATGGGTACCAGGATGTGAATTTTGGCTCAATCCAGGTGGCATGACATGAATTTTGGCACTTTAATTTTGGCATAAAGGTGCCCATACACAGAGCAATCCTTTTTTGCGAGGCGATGGGCGGTCCCTGGCATCGCACATCGCAAAACACGAAAAGTATGTGCTGCACACTTTTTGAACTAGATCACATCTATTTCAAAATGCACGCTGCTTTAGCACATTGCTCCATGTATGGGCACCTAAACATGAATTTTGGCTCATTCCATTTGAATTTTTGCTCATTCCGTGTGGCATAATGTTTAAGGGCAAGTATAAGGGGGAGGTCTACTATTTTGTTGCATAATGTACATAAGAGGTATATGGCATGGCACACTACATTCAAGAACACACCCCCTTTTAGGTGGCCATGCCCCTTTTTTCTGGAGCGAGCACGCTTCAGCATGCACATAACCACAATCTTCACTTTTCTATACCCCCACTTTAAAATTTCCATTTCGACCACTGTATATAGCTATGTATTGTCTGGCACCGGGACAAGAAATAAGTATTTGAACGGGTGCCCGCACAAGCCACCAGCCAAAACAGACAGCCAATATACAACACTTCATATGTGGCACTCACATGACTTCAATAATGCAATAGCAGTCATGGTTCAGAGAATCAACGTTGACAGAGCCACTTGTGGTCTTCTTCTTTACATTATACTAAGTGTTCAGCCTCATGAGGCTGAACACATTTAGCAACTTATCAGAGGCGTAACTATAGCACCGCAGCCCCCGCGGCCGCGGGGGGGCGCTGTGCATGTGTGGGTGCCGGGGGGGCTGTGGTGCTATAGTTAGCCCCCTCCCGTCCACCCATCTGCCGCCCGCCAATCCGCCGCCCGCAGCCTTACCTGACTTCACTGGTGGTCATTCTTCTGCTAGTGAGATGGACCACAATAAAATGTCCGCCCCATATAGCAGACAGTTCTCTGAAACTGTCTGCTGTATGGGGGCGGACATTTTGTGTTGGTCCGTCTCACTAGCAGAAGAATGAAGCCAGCAAGGGAGCCGGGACGGGACCAGCAAGACAGGTAAGGCTGCGGGCGGGGGGTGCGGCGGGGGGCGCCCCCCATTAACGGCGGGGGGGGGGGGGCGCCCAATTCATAGTTACGCCACTGCAACTTATGACCTATACACATAGTTGCCTACCCTCCTTCATTCTGCAAGAGACTCCCTGAAATAGCAAATATCTGTAGATGGGTAGGGAACTGGTTGTGTAATAGAGAACAAAGAGTGGTTGTGAACAGTGCAGTATCAAATATAGATACCAGTACTAAGTGGAGTGCCATATGGTTCGGTTCTAGGGCCCATTTTATTTAACATTTTTCTTAAAGATATTGGGATGGGGTTACTCAGCAATGTATCCATCTTTGCGTACAATACAAAACTGAGCAGAGTTATTACATCATCAGAAGATGTCATCACGCTTCAAAATGATCTTGACAATCTAGATGAGTGGGCAATGAGGTTCAATGTGGACAAATGCAAGGTCATGCACCTTGGGAGACATAACCAGTGTGCTAGGTATAACCTAAGCGAGGATGAATTTGGTAATTCAGTATTCGAAAAGGATCTAGGAGTCCAAATAGACAACAAACTGGGGTGTAGTGCTTAATGTAATATAGCAACAAAAAAGGCCAACAAAATTCTAGCATGTAATAAAAGGGGCATGGAAACTAGGGACTCAAGAGTAATTATGCCTCTGTACAAATCATTGGTTAGACCTCACCTCGAATACGGAGTACAATTCTGGGCCCCGCACTATAAAAAGGACATCATAGAATTAGAAAAAATCCAAAGAAGAGCAACAAAGCTTATTAGGGGAATGGAGAATTTAAGCTACGAGGAAAGATTAAGCAATTTGGGACTATTTACACTAGAGAAGAGACGTTTAAGGGGGGATATGCTCAACATGTATAAATATATTAGGGGCCAATATAAGGAACTGTCAAACACCCTTTTTTCTGCTAGAAAGGAATCTAGGACGTGAGGGCACGAGTTTAGATTAGAAGAAAAAAGATTTTGTTCATCTAGAAGAAAACAATTATTTACAGTCAGAACAGTCAAACTTTGGAACTCTCTTCCTGGAGAAGTGGTGTCGCCAGACACTATAAATACATTTAAAATAAGGTTGGAAAAACATTTATTGGTTAAAAACATCCATGGATATGAATAAGTAACATAACCTGTCTTTAAAATATCAGGGCCGAAACTAGGGTTTCCGGCGCCCGGGGCAAGGCAGACTTTTGGTGCCCCCCCCCACCCCTAGTGATGCTGCTGCGCGCCGAAGGCGCATCGAAATTTTCGGGGGGGGGGGGGCGTGGCCCAATTTGGGGCGTGGCCTATAATCGCTGCTCTCCCGCGAGGCCACGCCCCCATTTTGCCGCTATGGGGGCATGACCCAGAGGCTCTGTGAGCCTCTAGCCATGCCCCCAGCCCCCTGGGGGGGACACCACACACAGGCTGCTCCCCCTAGTCTGTCTGCAACCTGGTGACAATGTCACTACGACAGGGCGGGAGAGTTGACTAAGTGCATATGGACTGTAGCATCTGCGGGTGTCCGCTCGGTGGTAAGGGAGGAAATACCCTCCACAACTGGCAGGGCTAAATTAGGAGGGCCTCCTATGGCCAACCCAGCACTTTCAGGCCCTTCCTGATCCCACTTGCTGGGGTATGTTAATTGGGTGCCCAATGGTGGCCACCAGGGCCCAACTCACGGTTCTGCTGCGGCTTCTGATACAGGAGGCTTCCTGTCTGGGTAGTTCCTGCTGGGGCTTTCCAGGCACCTCTATTTCTCTGCCGACATGTCAGCCTGCCCCTTCTGTGACGGGCGGCTGATACCGCTGCTGGCAGGTGCTTCAGCTTGCCGGGGCGGGAGGCTGGGAACGGGGGCTCTTTGGTGTGCAGCGCAGTGAGGGGACGTGTCAGCGGTGCTGGGAGGGAGCTGTCAATCCCCGCACCATCTTCTAGGGCTGCGCACTGCTCCCGCCGCGCCGTCCTCCAGGGCTGCCCGTCGTTCCTCCTCCACTCCCTCCGTGCTCTCCACGCTCCAGCCGGCGACCTCTGACCCCCTGCAGCTTCCGGACTCTCCCCTCTGTCTTCGCGCTGCAGCCCCCTCCAATCCCCGTCGGGCTCCTGTCTTCCACCATTCCGGGTAGGTCCTGCTCCCTGTCCTTCAGCTCTGGCACTAGTGGGGGGGGGGTAGTTAACCCCTTCTCTGTGGCGGGGTCTGTGACTGTAGCTGCGGCCATGTTTTGAAAGCTGCGGCTACAGGAGAAGGAGGTAATAACCAAGCAGGCGGGGGAGAGGGAGCGCGATATGGACCTCACAGCGCCCCTCACCTCCAGCGCCCGGTGCGCGTGACCCCCCAGCCCCCCCCTAGTTACGGCCCTGAAAATATCAGAACATGCTATATAACAAGGGATAAGCTACTATAAACATAGGTTGAACTCGATGGACGCAAGCCTTTATTCAGCCTCACCTAATATGTAACTATGGGCCTTATTCTGGTCGGTGCGTACTTTCCCGAATTCTTACGGAGCGGTCCGCACGCCACGCTCTGCGGACATCGTCCGTAGAAACGCCCACCGAGCCTCCGCATTCGGACGGACTCACTCTTTAAGAAGAGGGCGTGTGTACGGACGACATCCAAAACTTGCGTGTGCGGTGGACACGAACAGATTCTGCACGGTCTTACAGCGTAAGCACGGTCTTACCGCGTCAGAACGTACGGGAACCTGGCCGTACGCACCGATGCGGTGTATTTACGCTCAAATCACCACTATTCTCATAAGACCCAAATCTGTACCATGACCCGCTTATGCAATTAGGCAACCTCATTAAAAAGGGATTGTTTTTAATGGTCATCTATTATTTATCGAATTGATAATTAAACACTTTAGTACCACTTTAGATTAACCCTTTCATCATGCTAAGTTCACAACATTCTTTCTTGCTCCTTTACGCCCATGTGTTATGTATGCATATGTATATACCTTTTGCACCTTACATAAATAAACACCATTATTTATACTTATATACTTATAGTTATACTTATACTGTAAAATAAAACAATAACACACAGACCACTTCAAACTTTTAACACAAAAATGTATTATTAAATAACAAATAACAAACTATTAACCAAAAATAAAAAAATCAAAGCAGGAGGTCACAAACAGTCTGCACCTCTGCGGCCATATCCAGAAGGTGCTGCCGCAGCCTGAGTAGGGCCCCTCTTAACCCCTCGCCTTCTTGCCTCTGGTGATCTGTGGGCATGTTAAAGGGGGATCAACATTAATTATGCTATTCAGGTTTAGCTTGTACAGTCAATCCTAAGTACCTACAGCATGAGAATTCATACATACAAACAATTACATAGCCAATACTGTTTGTAATGGAAAAAATAAAAATGGGCCCACACACACACAGTGGCTTACACTACTGAATATGTGAGTGATAAAATTGGCAATGTATGTATCAAAATCATAACAACACTTGAGCCTCACTCACAATTCTCCTGCCTTAACACTCACCAATCTACTAGAAAGCTACATCCAAATCAACATGCCACATTTTGCCATACATATATACCTGCATGTCACTGCTTAATAGCTAAACTGCATGATAGATGGATACATAGATACATAGATGGATACATAGATACATGGATGGATAGATACATGGATGGATGGATACATGGATGGATGGATAGATACATGGATGGATGGATAGATACATGGATGGATGGATGGATGGATGGATGGATGGATGGATGGATGGATACCACATTTAAAGGCTAGATGGATACATAGATACATGGATGGATAGATACATGGATGGATGGATACATGGATGGATGGATGGATAGATACATGGATGGATGGATGGATGGATGGATGGATGGATGGATGGATACCACATTTAAAGGCTAGCCTAGTCCCTCTACCCCTTACTTCCTGAATCATTGTCACATTGCCAGATAGGTGAAACTGCAGCATTAATCCGCTTCCTTACACCAAACAATTTCTAAAGTCAATCCATCCAACAAAATAGCTTTGCAAAATAGAACAATAGAAGGGGAGAAGGGGGAAATGGGTATGTCAATCGCACAGGAGGTAAGTTTTCGTCATAAGTATCGGCCCCTCATGTATGTATTGGGAGTACAACTCAATAAAGTCTGGAGGGTGTGCTACCACTGGACAGCTGATTAGAGCAGAAGTTCATGGGGACAGAAACGGGATGTCACTGTGTGGTGCACCCAAAGACTACGTATTAAAATGTAACCTTTATTTAATTAGATAGATAAAATGTAGCGAAAATATAACAGACACAAGACATTAAACACATAACATGTAGTAAAAATGGATATCTTTATCCATGCGACGTGGGACCCCCGTTCCCTTACTAGTAATGTATTCACTTTCAATTAGTGTTCTGAGAAACTGTCTTTTAAATAAGCTTTATTAGGTACGGTATATTAGGGAATAAGTCTCCGTATAGTTAACTGTGTATGTGACACAGAGTACAGATGGTAGCGGCTAGAGCGCAATCATATATGCGGCATAGGAGCACAATGCTCGATCACGATTGTGCCTTGCGGCCGGTTAATGCCTCAGAAGTCAGGGGGTCGCAGTGCTACGCGTCACGCACTGCGCTTCCCTCGCTGACTCTGGTGCTATTTAAGACACACGGACCTAAAAAAAAAAAATTAAATAATAATTTTTTTTTTTTTTTATTATTATTAATTAAGCTAGACAGATCAGAAATGCATTCAATGGGTAAGGGGAGTGGGGGGTAGCCACGAAGGTACGGTCGGCGTATGCTTCGCCACTAGCTTCGTCAGGACCAACCTGAGTGGTGCCAGGTAACCGTTTAAATACCTGTTGGCTCATGCATATGCTAATTGATGTGGGCGTGGAGCTGACATCTTAATTGGTTAATAAGGAAAACGCCCTGTTTAACTTTATCGCATGTAATGTGTGTCTACACATGGCAGAAATTGGTAGATCGATAATTGGACAGATTTAATGCACAAGAAAGAAAATAAATGACATAATTATTCCAAGAAAAAACACTGTTAGTGTATAATCGCATAATCATTGGTATGGGTAATTGTTAATGCCATAGTAGATGGTTACAGGGTCTCCAATTAGACAGGCGAATGTAGCCCTATAGTAAGTATATATGATGGCGTAACATTGGATGGTCAGATGATGACATTGTGTGTCGCCAGACACTGATGACTGACCCAAGGTCCATGGTTCATACTGTTGTTGCTACCGCAACTAATTAATATATCCTGCAGCTATGATGCCATTTAAAGTATCTTGGTGAATTGGGAGAAAAATCTCCTCATGTGTATGCCAGGGTCCAATTGAGCTATTAATACATAAATAACTAAAAATAGAGAGTGATTCCAAATATGATATGGGCAAAAAAGAGGTTGATATAAAATAAAGATGAAAAGAATTATATATAGGTGGGTACGGTGTCAGGAATGAGTGGTCCCTACGGGGAAGAGATAGGATGAGTGACAGTCTGCGTTATAGAGGAATGGATATCCCGGTGCCCTCCCCATGCTACATGGCATGTGTGATATATTTAGACACACATCCATACACATGAGGGGACATGCGGGATGTGAATAAAGTTGTGATGGACCTAGATTGGTCCTTAAAGAATTAGGACCACTAAGATTACAAATAACGTTAAAAGACCTCATATCAAGTAGTTCTTGATGCTGAGAGAGGGGGGTAGTGTCAGTGTACTTGGCTTTAAAAGTGTGACATTGAAAACGTGATAACATGAGTGACTAATGCGTGTGGTACAACCGTGACAGGTAATAATGGTATTAATGGATTTTTTATGAGCAAGTTTAGAGGAAAACAGTGTAATTGTTCTCCTCATTGAGTCCTGTGGGAGACATGGAGCCCATGAGGAATATTAGTCGCGTTTCTTCTTTAAGTAATTCTTTGTCCCAATCACCTCTTCTGATGTTCATGGTAACCTTCACCATCCCAAATGCCTTGAGGCCATTTGGGGTGCCCCTGTGGCACCTGTGAAAATGCTTAGCTACGGGTGTCAGGGTTTTGAACTTTGCAAGGTCTTTAGAGGCATTCCTGATGCTAAGCAGATGTTCTGCTAATCTCTTCTTGAAAGGCCTGCGTGTCTTACCAATGTAATGCTTGCCGCAGGGGCATTCCAGATTATAAATGACCCCTGCGGTGTCACACGTGATATAATCCTGAATTTTCCAGGTTCTGCCAAACTTATCAGTGTATGAACTGCATGATGTCATGTAAGTGCATGTTTTGCATGTGCCGCACTTGAATGAGCCTTTCTTTTTGATCTTTGGTGTGGATTCCTTTTCCAGGTGACTGTGCACCAGCATGTCTTTGAGATTCTTGCTTCGCCTCCAACTGATGTCCACTCTGTTACCAAGGGCCTCATTCAAATCATTATCAGTTTTGAGTATATCAATGTGACGGTTGAGTATACATTGCACTTCTCGCCACTCCTTACAGAATGTGCCAACAAATCGAATTTTGTTGTCCTGGTCACATTTTTTGTGTTTGGGGACAAGGAGTTGCTCTCTCCTGTATTTGCCCACCTCTTTTCTTGCCTTACGAGTCAGTTTCTTACTATAGCCACGGTTATGTAGTCTTGTATCCAGCTCGTCTGCTCTTGTATTGTACGTCTCATCATTTGAGCAGTTCCGTCTGGTTCTCAGATATTCTCCCTTGGGTAAACCTTTAATCACAGGTGGAAAATGTGAGCTGCTATGATGCAGTAGGGAGTTGGTGGAGGTTTTCTTGCGGTGGATATCCGTGCTTATTGAGCCGTCAGGTTCTATGTTAATTTTGAGATCCAGGTACTCAACTTCTTTCTTGCTTGCGTGGTAGGTGAGTTTCAAATTCAAGTCGTTGTCATTAAGGAGAGTAAGAAATTTCTGAAAGGTCTTAATGTCGCCTTCCCACATTAGTAGTAGGTCGTCAATGTATCTCAACCAGACCAATATATGCCTGGTATAGACCTCATTCTGTTCAGTAAATACAATCTCCCGTTCCCACCACCCCAGGTACAGGTTCGCATACGTGGGGGCACATGTGCTCCCCATCGCGGTCCCCTGCACCTGGAGGTAGAACTGGTCATTGCATACAAAATAGTTTTTGGACAAGACGAATTTTAATAATTCAAGGATGAAATTCTGTAATGGTGTCTCTTTCTCCATTCTCAAAAAATACTCGGAGGCCTGTATACCGTATTGATGAATTATACTGGTATACAGGCTCTCCACATCGCAGGTGATGAGCCATGTATCAGGGTTGAGGGTGGTGTCCTGGATTTTATTCAGGACATCCATTGTGTCCCGTACATATGAGGGCAATGTATTCACAAACTTCCTCAGGTGGTGGTCCACAAACTGGCTAGCTTTTTCCGTTAAACCCCCCATCCCGGACACGATGGGTCTGCCGGGTGGATCTGTCTCATTCTTGTGCACTTTCGGGAGTAGATACAAAGTGGGAATTCTGACATTTTTTACCTGTAGGAAGTCAAATTGACTTTTGGAAATAATGCCATTGTTTTTTGCTTGTTCTAGCATCCTTTGGTAAATGTCTAGAAAATTGTCTGTGGGGTTGAACGTGAGTTTCTTATAACATGTCTTGTCATTCAATTGGCGGTCAAGTTCTTTCTGATATTTGACCCTAGACCACAGCACAATGTTCCCCCCTTTATCAGAGGGTTTAATCACTGTATCTGTCCATTGTTGCATTTCCCTGAGTGCTGCTCGTTCAGTGATGTTCATATTGTCCTCAAACTGAAATGCATGTTTGTTACGTTCCAGGGTATCCAGGTCTTTAGTGACCATTTCAAGGAAGACTCTGGCCTGGGGACATACTGAATAGTCTGGCAGAAATACAGATTTCTTTTTTAGCGTGGGGGTGCTAGTGCCCGAGCTGGTAGTCAGGGAGGAGTCAGTCAGTGGTGGGTCGCTCTCATCCGCAAGATTTTCGAGGATTTCTAGGATACCCAAATCACAGTGATCAAAAATTTGGTCAATGCGTGGTTGGCTGGGGTCAACCAGAGATGGTGGGAGAGGTGATTCACTTGGGTCGTCTGTGTGTTTTTTGAAGAATTTTTTCAATAATAATTTCCTCACATACAGATTTAGGTCCTTTTGGTATTCAAACCGATCAAAGGATTTAGTTGGGGAAAAGCTGAGACCCTTGTTGAGAACAGATATCTGGGCTTCATCAAGTGCATGGTCAGTGAGGTTTATAACTTTTAGGGAGTCACTAGGAGTTACCTCCTGTACCGTCTGGTGTCTTTGTGATCCTCCCTCCAATCTCTTGGACCTCTTTTGCCCTTTCTTTCCCCTCCGGGTCCTCTTAAATCGCGTACCAGGGTTTCTCTGAGAGCCCTGGGACTGACCCCTAAAAAATCACGCCTATTGGTTGCCTGATGTGATAAGTCGGTGGTTTCACTATCAGTTGAATCTACATCTGACGTGGTGTACCCCATATTGCTATTTGGGGGTCTCCTTCTGTTATTTTGACTCCACTTATAGACCCTATTGCTTTGAAAGTCATTGAGGTCTCTTTGGAGTTTGTTTTTCTTGCGACTGATCACCTCCTTTTCTATATTTTCTAGTTCAGTTTTGATTTTTTGATATGCCCTTTGAAATTTGTCTAATTTTTCGAAATTCTTCAGTCTTTCGCTGAGTAGGTTGATTTCCTGAGTACATTGGTTTAAGATAACTTCATCATGTTTAATCAGAATGTTTATGAGACTAAAAGAGCATGTAGTAAGGGTCTTTTCCCATTCGTTTCTCAGTGAGTCATTGGCAAGTTCGAAGGAGGGAAATACCCTAGGTCTCAGGCCCCTTGGCGTTATCTGCTGCTTCAGGTAATTCTCAAATGTGGCTTTATTCCAAAAAGTCCTGGTTTGTTTTGCCAGAACTATTTTAAGAGTGTGTATGTCACTCATCCAATCCTCTTTGGTGGTGTCAATTTGTGTGAGGTCACTAGTCATCATATTCTCAAGACATTTCTTCAAATTATTCTGTCTATCACTCAATTCCTGGCTCAAACTAAAACTAGTTGTTGCAGGTGTAGGAGTGGGAAATAGAGACATGTTTGCAGGTATTATGGTGTATGCCTGGTCACGTACACTCAGGATTTAATAAGATTTGAATTAATTGTTTTGTCACAATTCGTGCCGTGCTGATTGACAGAGGGTGCACTTGTCACCTTTGTTTCATAGAACAATAGAAGGGGAGAAGGGGGAAATGGGTATGTCAATCGCACAGGAGGTAAGTTTTCGTCATAAGTATCGGCCCCTCATGTATGTATTGGGAGTACAACTCAATAAAGTCTGGAGGGTGTGCTACCACTGGACAGCTGATTAGAGCAGAAGTTCATGGGGACAGAAACGGGATGTCACTGTGTGGTGCACCCAAAGACTACGTATTAAAATGTAACCTTTATTTAATTAGATAGATAAAATGTAGCGAAAATATAACAGACACAAGACATTAAACACATAACATGTAGTAAAAATGGATATCTTTATCCATGCGACGTGGGACCCCCGTTCCCTTACTAGTAATGTATTCACTTTCAATTAGTGTTCTGAGAAACTGTCTTTTAAATAAGCTTTATTAGGTACGGTATATTAGGGAATAAGTCTCCGTATAGTTAACTGTGTATGTGACACAGAGTACAGATGGTAGCGGCTAGAGCGCAATCATATATGCGGCATAGGAGCACAATGCTCGATCACGATTGTGCCTTGCGGCCGGTTAATGCCTCAGAAGTCAGGGGGTCGCAGTGCTACGCGTCACGCACTGCGCTTCCCTCGCTGACTCTGGTGCTATTTAAGACACACGGACCTAAAAAAAAAAAATTAAATAATAATTTTTTTTTTTTTTTATTATTATTAATTAAGCTAGACAGATCAGAAATGCATTCAATGGGTAAGGGGAGTGGGGGGTAGCCACGAAGGTACGGTCGGCGTACGCTTCGCCACTAGCTTCGTCAGGACCAACCTGAGTGGTGCCAGGTAACCGTTTAAATACCTGTTGGCTCATGCATATGCTAATTGATGTGGGCGTGGAGCTGACATCTTAATTGGTTAATAAGGAAAACGCCCTGTTTAACTTTATCGCATGTAATGTGTGTCTACACATGGCAGAAATTGGTAGATCGATAATTGGACAGATTTAATGCACAAGAAAGAAAATAAATGACATAATTATTCCAAGAAAAAACACTGTTAGTGTATAATCGCATAATCATTGGTATGGGTAATTGTTAATGCCATAGTAGATGGTTACAGGGTCTCCAATTAGACAGGCGAATGTAGCCCTATAGTAAGTATATATGATGGCGTAACATTGGATGGTCAGATGATGACATTGTGTGTCGCCAGACACTGATGACTGACCCAAGGTCCATGGTTCATACTGTTGTTGCAAAATACATGGCAATAACACGGGCCAACTGGCTAGAGGGGGGCCCAGGGGAACTGCCCTCTTGTGACTCTATTATAAATCACGCCTGACCATACTCCATTGATGTTTTATTTGTGCTTGTATAGAAAGGCCCTCCATAAATAAACACTCCTCACCTACGTGAGCCTCCAGATTCCACGTTTTCTGCTTGGGCCTATAACCCCTAAGTGTGTCTGTTGTAACCCACTTTTGTTTATTAATTAATAATAGAGTAAAACACACTAGATTCACCAGTGGTACCTAACAAATAGTACTACCACCAATTATTAATGATGCCTTATGTTTACCTACCAATTCCTTCTACCTCCACCACCTCACACGCCTCCTCCTCGTCCAAGACCTCCGAGGCCACCTCCTCCAGGCCCATCTCCTCTGTGGCCACCTCCTCGTGGCCCACTTCCTCTGAGGCCTCCTCCTCCAGGCCCATCTCCTCTGCGGCCACCTCCTCCTGGCCCACTTCCTCTGCGGCCACCTCCTCCTGGCCCACTTCCTCTGCGGCCTCCTCCTCCAGGCCCATGTCCTCTGTGGCCACCTCCTCCTGGGCCACTTCCTCTGCGGCCTCCTCCTCCTGGCCCTGCTCACGGGCCTGTCTTGCACGGTCACGTGCTGTAAGAAAAATCAAAATGCAGAGTGTTAAATAAGGCACATGATTTGTTCATTTATCATGCAGCAAAAACAATCACATATTAGACCCACATTACAGCATGTCAAACATGAAGTACCACACAGATAGTGTATGCCATGTTTAACTCATGATCAACCAGGTTAACTTATTGCCAAAAAAAAGGTCATGGAAGCATTAATGTACAATTGGCCATTTAATGTGTAAACACTTACAGCGTGCAATGCTGGCCCTTATTTGCTGGAGCAATTCGGGCTGCCGGGCTTTAGATCAGACCATCGCCGCTCCAGCTGGGCGAGGGTCCTGCGCACCTGGGTGCGCGTGAATATGCGCCTGCGGGCAGCGGCATACGCATGGCTCTTCTGCCGGTTCGTGATGAATGGGCCCGCACGGCCCAGCCTGGTCTCCATAACGGAGACCAGTGCCCTCAGCTCCGTGGGAGAGAAGGGTGCTGCTCTCCCATAGGCTGCCATCTTAGCAATGGCACAATTCAAGCAATCATGTCCTGTAATTGGTTGTTCAGAGTGATATTTGGTATTAACTTTATTGTTCATTTTGTCATTAACAGCGTGTATGCGCCACAACAGACGGCTAACCCATTGCATTGCCAAACCACACTTGCTGTACCTTTGCATAGTTGAGCAGATCATGCCATTACTTAGTATCTCCAAAACAGACAGGGTAAAAGAAGTTTGCAACCCATTATATATAATATATTACATTCACCAAACATGGGTGAAAACAACAGGTGAAATAGTGTGCATCACTAGCCAGTTACACCTAATTCTACAAGGTACTAAACTAGACAGCTTTATTATAGTGAAAGCAATACAGCAGAAACATAGCAAATAGTGCAAGACCTTTTCCCAATATTAGGCCATGGTGCCATGTGTACACTTACCTTCTACCGGGCCACACTAGAGATGTGGAATAAAATGTACCTAGCAACAAGCCAGTATTTGGAGACCTTTCACATGTGATTTGGATGCAAGCACTGATTACTATTGTCTGAGTGGTGGACTGTATTTACATATGGAATGGGTTAGTGTCATTTGTACTACATACCAAACAAGTGCACAGTACAAATGTACATTCACATATACATTTCATGTCTGGCCACAGTTTTAGGTGTTTATTGGTGTACAAATCTGCAATTAGCTACTAAATCAGACTTAGTAAGTTTGCCAGGTTTTTTTTTTTCGCAGGTATGGGCGTGGCCTATGCACCGCACGGTCTACGCTGCCGTACGGAACGCTGCCGCACGGAACGCAGGGTGTCGCTGATGTACGCCAATTACAGAAATAGGATATAAAAATGTGCTGGAAAACCAAAATGTTGTTGCAAACATGGCTGGCTCACAATCTGAAGGAGACCAGGAGTGCCAGGAACTTTTCCAACGCATGGACTCCAGCACCTCCTATGTGCCCCTCACCACAGACCAGCCAGTGGGAGAAGAGCAAGCTGCTGGGCCATCCACATCAGCCCAATCTGCAGCTGGCCCATCTTCTGCCTCAGCAGAATCATTGGGAACACAACAGGTGGCTTCCCAACAGAGTAGCCTGGCCAGCACTTCAAGTACAGCGACAGGTGGCCGTGGCCGAAATAGGCCAACGGAGGAACCAAGCAGCAGGAACATGGCATACGAACCGCAGGAGCTTGCCATACTGGTACCCCACGCACGGGATTGGATCGAGTGTCCACAGGACAGGTTGACACACACAAGGAGATGGAAAATTTGGGAGGACATAACTGCGGAGATTAATGCGGTGGCTCCACAAGTTCGTGAGGCGGAGCACGTTAAGAAGAGGCAAGTTCATGTGTGTTACATTTGACCAGTACAAGACCAGTGATGTTTTAATTAGATGTTAGATGGAGTTGGTAAATGGCCGGTCACGTTGCTTGGAGCCACAGACATGTTTGCCATGTCATTTAATCGATAGTTATTGTAGGGTGAGTGTGAATGTATCTTCTAAGGGTTGTTTTTATATTTTCATTGAATGTAAGTGGTGTGTAATGAAGGACATGTTGTAATCTGTTGCAGATTGCAATAGTTGGTACAGCAAACATGAGGAGTGACATGTAGTAATATGTAAACTTTGATTGCAGGTGGCACGACTTCAAAACCAACCTCAAGAAGAAATTGACCAAGTGGTGGGAACACAGCCACACCTCTGGGGCTGGCCCCATGCCAGGCTGGCTGAAGCTCACCCCCCTGGAGGAGATGGCAGAGTGCTGCATTGCAGTAGAGGAGGTCCAGGGGGTGAGCACCATGGATAGCGAGGCCCCAGCGGAAGTCTTTGCTGCTTTTGTTGAAGGTAAGTATTTGCCATGGCATAAGTAGTTGGTCCTAATTTGCTTGGAATGTGTTGTAATTGTAATCTTCTCTTTCACCAGCATCCCCACCGCTTGGTCAAGAATCTCTTGAGGAGGTTGAGGAGTCTGTGCCACCTACCACCAGTGCCAGGCATGTGCAGCAGCAGCAGCCACCGGCCGAGCCCGAATACGACAGGTGGGTGCAGGTGCTTGGCCAGATTCACCAGCAGGGAGACTTAGCATCAGAGCGGATGCGTAGGACCGAGGAGGTCATGCAGGGTTTGGTCAGCACCCAGCAGATTATAGCTGGGAGCCAGCAGGTTATTGCTGAGGCCCAGCAGGCCATGGCTGGCACCCAGCAGTCAATAGCTGCAAGCCTGCAGGTGCTGGCAGATCAAGCCTTGCGCCAAAATGACCTCCTCCTCCACCATAATGAGCTTATGGTGGAGCTAGTTTCCAGCAATAGGGTCCTATTGTCATCCATTTCTGGTGCATTACCACCAGCAGCACTCCCTGCTGGCAGAGGGGGAACACCATCCCCCCCCCCCCCTCACCAGCATCTGCTCCACCTGGGCCACCATCCGAACGTGGCCGTGGTCGTGGCCGAAGAGCTGCTGCACGTGGCAAGGAGCCTACCAGGGCCAAACGTGCCCGCAAATGAACTTGTGTCCGCATTAATCTTCACCCTTATTTCTTCCCAAATCTTTCATTGAGCTGTGTGTGTCAGCTTCCTGTGTCCAATCCCGTGCAGAGGGTCCCCACATTTGCCCTCGGTTGGAATGTCTTGTTTGGTTCCCCTGTTGGCCTCTTTCGGCTACCATTACTGTCTGCTGTACTTGAAGTGTTGGTGCTATACTTTTTTTGTGAAGCCACCTGATGTGTTCCTAATGATTCTGCTGTGGCTATGTATGTCATAAATATTTTATTTAAAAAAAAAAAATTTTTCATTCCTGCCATGGTACCTTTTAATTTGTTGCATGTGAGACATAACATGCTTTCCATTTTATTTTTGAATTTATTGTAATAAATGTATATTTTTATCCCCAAATGTGTGGTTTAATTGTTACATGTAGAAGTGACATGTCTATTTCTATTAGTGATAGTAAGTTCTATCCATTGTTTGCAGTGTAAATGTGTGTGAAAACTGCAGCATATATGTGTGTGTTTAGTAATGGTCCATTTAAGCTGCAATGGTTCCAATAGAAGCACTGACAAGCGTGTAATTAATGAGTAATGAGTAAAGGAGTGGATTGTATTGTGTTCAGCTGACATTGGTTGAGGTACGCCCGTCCTGATTAGGCGTTCCGATTGCCTAGCGCATGAACGAGTGGTGTCCGCAAAGCAATACTTGCTTATGGACACCGCATATTTCTTGCCTTTTTGTTCGCGTGCATTCGGTGTGCTGTCCGAATGCACGCCTACCAGAATAAGTGCACTCCCTCGTGCACGCCCATGTTTACGCCCAGGTTAGCCCACTTTGAAACTACGCCCCTGTGTAGTTCCGAATGACGCCCATAATACGCCCATATTTCCCGAGTGATTGCAGTGCACATTTCTGTACGGTATTAGTGAGAACAAGTACGGAGACCATGCGTGGCACATGTGCATAGCGTTCCCCACGCATGCGCAGACGGCAAAAAAACGCCATCCGAAAGTATTCGGAAATGTACGCATCAACCAGAATAAGGCCCTATGTAACTATAATCTCCCTTAAACTAGTTTTCAAAAGTAGGCAAGTATGCCTATACACTTCTCCTTGCATGACAGGGTGGGCACCGGAGCAGTTGCCAACAAACGAGTTCCATATTATAAAACCATCAAAAATTAGTGCTCAGTACCATTTCAAAAATACAAAAAAAAAATTATATTAAATAACGTCCTCCCTTCTCCAGTGTCGCCACTAGGTGGCGATGTTGCACCATACAACCTCTGCTTTGTGCTTCATTTGTGATCAATACTATATAAAAACTTTAATATTTGCATAATCAATAATTAGTGATATGCTAAAAACGATAAACATAAAAAACAGCTTTTTGTGAGTGTGTGTATTTTTTACTAAGAAAGTGCATAAAAAAAAGTGCATTTAACCCTTACAAGTCCACCGTCTAGTCAGGCTTAACAGGCCTAGCGCTAGATGTAGATCCAATGGTGAGCCACTTTAAAATAAGAACATTAACATTGTTCAACATTCAATGTACACCATTTTAAGTACATTTTTTTTTACAATTAAGGTACTTGTGTATTAACACGGCGCCCATCGCATTGCATACCACTAAATAAGGTATGCAGTGATATGCGATGGCATGCGATTTTCGCGTCAAAATGGAAAAATGTACAATTAAATATCGCAACGCATGCCAGCAAATGGCATGCAATGTGATCGCATGCGATTTTTGTACAAGCACCCTGTTAAATGCCCCTTCCCCCTATTGTCAACGCGAACCCCACTACGAATGCCAATCCGAAGCGTGGCGAGCGCAGCGAGGGGCGGCGGGACGCGTCCTCCGACCTTTTCATACCCCTACTATCCACATCGGCGTGGAGTTGATTTTAGATAGTGCCCGTGCCCGAAGCGTGGCGAGCACAGCGAGCCCCGTGACATGTCCTCAGTGCAGGGGGCCAGCGGCCATTTTCCTGTAGCCGCGGCCGTGTTCTGGAAGCCGCGGCCAGTGCAGGAGAGCTGGAGGAGGAGGACAGGGCAACGAATAACTGGATAAGCGGCTCGAGGGGGCACATGGCACCCTGCCCCCCGGCCCAGCCCGCCCCCGCTGAGGACACAATTGGCCAAAGCTGTTTTTCTTTTTTATTTGTATACACACTTTTGTTAGTGTAATGATTAATGTATTGTAATGTTATCAAGTCAGGATTCATACCTCCTAACTGTCCCGCTAAATGCGGGAACGTCACGGTTTTTGGGGACGTTCCCGCATCCCTCCCGCAGCCGGCAGTGTCCCGCTGTGGGGGGGGCAGTTGGGAGTCCCCCCCAATCTGACAGCATGCGCACAGCGTCTATTCGCGGCCGAAAACGGGTGCGCGGTCTAATTTGCATAATATGTGTCCTCATTTACATACGCCACGCCCCCTTTCCGGACGCTCGCGCAAGTGTCCCTATTTTAATATTGAGAAAGTTGGGAGGTATGAGGATTTTCTTTTTTAGGTTTATTAAATGCGTTGTTTTTCAACAGGTCCTTTCTTTGCTGCACACATGCTTTTGATTTTGCCAGTTATAGCTGTACTAATGGGTACCCTCTTTGGAGTAATTTGTTAACCTCCTCCAGTTGTATATCCCTAATTGTATTATCACTGTTAATCCTACATATTCACAGAAACTGCGAATATAGTAGACCCATTGTAGTGGCCTTAGGACGAAAGCTCTGGTATTGCAGCAACATATTTCTGTTGGTGAGTTTCATGAATAATTGTGTACTAATTACATTGCCCACTCTCTTAATCCAAACATCCAAGCAGAGCCGGCCCTAGCCTAAATGACGCCCTAGGCAAGATTTTGGCTGGTGCCCCCTAGCACCGCCACTAGTTCCGACTCTGACCCTGCTCCCCTTTCCTAGCACCATCAACCCTCATCATAGCAGTCATCATTTTGGTGCTCCTACCCGCAATATTTTAAATAGAAACAGTGCACACATTCGGTGCGCAGCCTAAACAGGAGTGTGTTCTTGCTGGGAAGGGGCATGGCCACACAATAGTACCCCCAATTCAAATTATGCCACACAGTAGTGCAACTTTATTCACATTATATCATGCGATGGTGTCCCTTATTCACGTTAAGTCACACAGTAGTACCACTTTACCTTATATACATTACTCCTCACATTATTCACATTATACCCTTAGAAAAAATCCTCAAAAAAAATATTGTATTTTAAGCACCTCCATGGCCACACTGCAACCCAGCACAAAGCAGTGTGTGCTGGGCAGAGGTGAAGAGCTGCAGCTGCTGCTGTCACTTAAGGGGAGAGGGCCCGGGGCCCCCACTGGGCCCTTCCATCAGACTTTGGCCTGGGTAATTTGTACCCCCTACCCCTTTCTCTCGGCACCCCTGATAATACTACACAGTAATGTCCCTTAAACATGACACACATTATTAATGTCCTTATAACCATAATGCCCCTTACACATTATGCCAACCTTTATTAATGCCCTTCATACACATAATTACACACATAATGCCCCTTACACATATGTTGCACATTATTAATGCCCTTATACACATGACACACATAATGCCCATTACACATATGTTGCACATTATTAATGTCCTTATACACATGACACACATAATGCCTGTTACACATATGTCGCATATTATTAATGCATTTATACATGACATACATAATGCCCCTTACACATATGCCGAACACTATTGCACAACCAACCCACCCACAGACAGCACTCGCACAGCCGCTAACACTGTGACCTCTGCCTCGGCTTGGATACAGATGTTTCCTCATACATCTTGCCTCAATAGGCCATGCAGCTCCTGGCCAGTTCTGCTAACAGTGGGTGCCTTTTTTGCTGAAAATTCGTCTTATTTGCATTGTTATGACCAGCACACACAAGGAGCTTCCGATGATTAAAATGATATGTGGCATAAATATATTCTGTGTGCAACTGTGGCTGTTCCTGCATACAGAATGCTATGTTACAGTGATTTCCATGAATACACTATTTCATATGCAGATACAGCCTCACTCACACACAGAATATAGGCATGCTTCATATCATTTTATTCAGCAGAAGCTGCTGATGCCCCTAGGCATTCCAAATGCCCTAGGCAATTGCCTAGTTTGCCTATGCCTAAGGCCAGCTCTGCCTCCAAGTAATCTATCTGGTCTGGACTGGTGTTGCTCCAAGAGGTCTACTAATTGTTCTTGTGTACAGTCCATAATAGCAGCATGTTGTTTATATAGTGCAAATATAAAAGTGCATGCTGCTTAAATACAGTATTGTGTAAAAAATATTTCAGACTTGATACATGAAAGAATTGGTGTATGCGGGTGCTGCCAGATACCCCATTGCACAGCCCGAGATTTGGTTAAAAAAAACTTGCCATCATGAATAAAGGAATTGTGGGTAAGTGTAAAATTCAACACTTCTAATAAATAATCTATAAGGTTCCTGACTGCCTGTATGATGCGGTATGCAGGTGTACAAGTTTACAACATCAATTCTATACTGGCCAATAGGGTTCCTTCTGGTAAAGGTCCTAATTTCTGCAGTTTAACTAGGAGGGCCATAGTATCTTTTAAGTATGTGCTGGTGTTTTGCACACTCACCTGCATAAATGCATCTATTATAATTATTTATTTATTTATTAACAGTTTCTTATATAGCGCACACATATTCCGTAGCGCTTTACAGAGAATATTTGAACATTCACACCAGTCCCTGCCCCAGTGGAGCTTACATTCTATATTCCCTACCACATATACAAGCACACAGACATTCTAGGGTTAATTTTGCTGGGAGCCAATTAGCCTACCAGTATATTTTTGGATTTTGAGCAGAATACAAGAAAAGAGAAAGAAGTGTCCTTTTGTCGGTGCACCTCTAACAAACAAACAATAAAATATAACCTTTATTGATTCATTTTAAAAGGCTGCAAAAATTTAAAAAAAAACATAAATCGACATACATGGTTGGGATAACACACATAAAACAAAGGTGGCAGGCAGGGATTACTCTGTGTATTTATCTTTATTAGAAATGTGTTGGTGTTTTACACAGTGCATAGATACCCGGGTCTGTGCGGTAGATTGGGATTTTAGTATGATCCAATCTTTACCTGCTTTACAGATCCTCTTATTGGGTGTCTATAGAGACTGGGTTGTCATGCCCTGAATGTCTCTTTATGTCACAGATAACTTCCAAATATATATCATGTGTTTTGTTTTTTCACGGATGCTGCAACCATATATGGTAGGGTGCAGACTGGTGAATGGACAAAGGTATCTCTGATAGATATTATATGGGGTGTCACTCTGTCCAATGCCAGAGGTACCTCAACCCCTGGAGTTAGCCCAAATAGAGGCTATCTCGGCACCGACTCAGTTTGTCACGAATACTGCAACCATATATTGTAGTCTGCAGATTGGTGAAATAAACTAAGATATCTCCAACAGATATTGTGCGGGGTGTCACTCTGTATAATGCCAGAGGGACCTCAACCCCTGGAGTCAGCCCAAATAAAGGCTATCTCGGCACCGAGTAAGTCCGTGGGAGCACACCATGAAGTTAGAGCCCTTATAAGGGCTTCAGTGACATGTCACTGCTGGAACACATAATCAAAATACAATATATGGAAAATAAAGAAAAGACTGCCTGTACACTGCCTGCGCACCGCTAGCCGGCACGCGCTTCGCAGTTCAGCTTCCCCAGGACTAATAAAGATAAATACACAGAGTAATCCCTGCCTGCCACCTTTGTTTTATGTGTGTTATCCCAACCATATATGTCGATTTATGTTGTTTTTAAAATTTTCGCAGCCTTTTAAAATGAATCAATAAAGGTTATATTTTATTGTTTGTTTGAGGTGCACCGACAAAAGGACAAAAGGACACTTCTTTCTCTTTTCTTGTATTCTGTTCATATCCTGCTGTGTCCACACCCCTGTTCCTAGAAGTGATAGTCACAAAGTATAAAAGACAAATAAGGGGTCCGAAAATCATTTTAGTCTTGTGCGAATGACAAACAGCGGAATGACCGGTTTGTTTGTAAAATACATATCTTACTCTAATTCAATTATTTTTTTTATTGCTGCGTTATCCAAGATTATCTCCTCACGCACACACATATATGATTCAAGGAGCAGCACTCAGAACGGCTGATCATAAAGACAATAGCCTCCATCTCTGATCAATCGCTCTGAGTGCAGCCCCTGGAATCCTATAAAATGTTCCTCTGTAGCTGTAGAGGCAATTGAATGACACTGGACGCCGGTATACTTGATGTATCAAGGGAGTGCCGCTGTATATGCAGTTGTGCTCATAAGTTTACATACCCTAGCAGAATTTGTGATTTTCTGCCCATTTGTCAGAGAAAATGAATGAAAACTTTTGCACGTTTGATATCTCCCCAGAATGGCTCAATGATATTGAGGTCAGGAGACTGAGATGGCCACTCCAGAACCTTCACTTTATTCTGCTGTAGCCAATGACAGGTTGACTTGTCATTGTGTTTTGGATCATTGTCATGTTGGAACATCCAAGTACGTCCCATGCGCAGCTTCCGGGCTGAGGAGTGCAAATTTTCATACAGTATTTTGTGATAACATCCTGCATTCATCTTGCCTTTGTAGCTCACACATCCCTAAAACATCAGCGATCCACCTCGGTGTTACACAGTAGGAAAGGTGTGCCTTTCATCATAGGCCTTGTTGACTCCACTCCAAATGGAACGTTTATGGTTGTGACCAAAAAGTTAAATTTTGGTCTCATCACTCCAAATGAGGCTTGTCTCTGTGCTGTTTGGAGTATTGTAAGCGGGAAGCTTTGTGGCATTTGCGTAGTAATGGCTTTCTTCTGGTGACTCGACCATGCAGCCCATTTTTCTTCAAATGCCTCCTTATTGTACATCTTGAAACAACCACACCACTTTTTTCAGAGAGTCCTGTATTTCAGCTGAAGTTATTTGTGGATTTTTATTTGCATCCAGAACAATTTTCCTGGCAGTTGTGGCTGAAATTTTTGTTGGTCTACCTGAATGTGATTTGGTTTCCACAGAATCCCTCATTTTCCACTTCTTAATTAGAGTTTGAACACTGCTGATTGGCATTCTCAATTGCTTGGATATCTTTGTATATCCCTTTCCTATTTTTATACAGTTCAATTACTTTTTCCCCAGATCCATTGACAATTCTTTTGCTTTCCCCATGACTCAGAATCCAGACATGTCAGTGCAGCATTGGATGAAAGATGCAAGGGTCTTTCAGGAGACCAGAAACTCACTGACCTTTTATACACACACACTGAATACAAGCAAACAGATCACAGGTGAGGATGGTTACCTTTAGTAGACAATCAAACCTGTTTGTGTCAAGTTGTGTGCATGTTATGAGGCCAAAATCTCCAGGGTACGTAAACTTTTGATCAGGGTCATTTGGGTAGTTTCTGTTGTCATTATGATTTAAAAAGAGTAAAACACAGTTGTTTGACAATTAATGGCTTCACCCAACCACTAACCATGAGTGAAACAGTGAGTTATCATTCATATTCTCTGATAAATTGCCAGAAAATCACAAATTCTGCTAGGGTATGTAAACTTATGAGCACAACTGTATATATCATTTTATTATTTATTCTACCTGGAAACCCCCCTTTACAAATCCTACATTTGCCCTTGGCACCTTAGGTGAAAATTCAACTTTACAATGCGGTGCAAGGTCCACGGTCTGACCAGGAGAAAGGGAGATAGGCAGAAACAGACACACAAAAAAACTGACGGACAGATGAAACTCACCAGCACTTATCTTGCACTTCTTTCGCTTCTCCACTTACAGGTTCCTATAAAGAGACAACAACAACACAGCCGGGCAGGGCCTAATGCTAATTAGTGTGACACACAACTAACTAAACTACATCACAAAGCCCTCAAACTGACAAGGTGTGTGTGTGTGTGTGTGTGTGTGTGTGTGCGTGCGTGCGTGCGTGCGTGCGTGCGTGCGTGCGTGCGTGCGTGCGTGCGTGTGTGTGTGTGTGTGGTGCAGCACAAACTAACAGTTCTACAACAAATTCTGACCTGCATGGATTCAACATGCAGCATAACACAGTGCAGGACTGTCCTTTCAATCTTTATCTTCTGCCGTACACTTCCTTACCTATCTAGAGCTGGCCAGCTCGTACACACCCCTGGACATTCCCGATACTCCTATTTTGAGACTGGAGATTTGGCAGACGCACAGTCGGCCCATCTCTTAACCCCATCTGCCCACGGGAGACTCTATCCTCCCTGATCCTAGTGCTCAGGATAACTTAATTGCAGCTCAGTAACCTGCAGGACAAATGCCTGGTCAACAGCCTCGGGCCTAGTGCCCACCTAATACGGCCAGAGTGACTTTGGCCTAGTGCCAAAGCCACTTACCATCATTTGGGCCTTGAACTCCTAGCTGCTGGTCAGGGCTAGTGGCTGTCGATTCCCAGAGGCCTGGTACCTGTACAAATAGCCCACGGGCCTAGAGCCTGACTGGTGGGGCCTCGGGCTTAATGCCTGGCTACTGGGGCCATGGGTCTAGTGCTTGGCTAACAGAGGCCATGGGCCTGGAGGGCCTGGCTAATGTGCCCATGGGCCTGGAGAACCCGGCTAATGGTCAGGAGGGCTCGACTATACTGCCCATGGTCCAGGAGGTCCTGACTTTACTGGCCATGGGGCAGGAGGGCCTGACTTTACAAGAGCCCCACTAAAACACCCACAGGCCGAGGGGGCCCGACTACCATGCCCCTAGGTCAAAAGGGCCTGACTTTGTATGCTGTGCAAATTCGCAGCATGAAATCAGGTCTGAATTACCTCCTTAGAGCATACCTCCCAACTTTCATTCCTCGGAGGAGGGACACCCACATGCGCGCCAAAGGTGAGTTGAAAACTCCAGGGGCCTATACTCGCGGCCATGCCCCCATTTTTGCCGCTGTGGTGGCATACCCAGCAGCTCTGTGAGCTGCTGGCTATGCCCCCAGCCCCTCTGGCTGCAGGAGCAGACGCTGTGCGCATGTCTATTCAGGGTGACAGGGGGGACTCCCAACTCTGATTAGTTGCTATGGGCAATACAACTTCTTTTCCTTTTTTAGATGCCTTAGTAAATTTACCCTGATGTGCGATAGGTCGACAGGGTCAAAGGTTCAACATGGGAAAGGTCGACAAGGTCAAAATGTCAACATAAAACGGTAGACACATCAAATGGTAGACATAAGTTTTTCACTTTTTTTGTTGTCAATGTTGAGAACTGTCAACATGGATACCCAATTATTGTAACACGTACCCTCACATGGCTCCGGGCGCGGTGCCTACCTATGCTCAGATGACTATTATATTCTCTCTCTATGCCAACACATATAGATAAATAAGAACAAGCCGATTAAAAAAAAAAATCATGAGAAACTGATGTAGAACTTGTCACATCTACATTTATCATGTCGATATTTTGACCCTTTAACATTTGGATCCTGTGGACCTATTGCATGTCAACCTATTGCATGTTGACCTTTTGACCCTGTCACCTATTGCCGGTCGACATTTTGGAGTAGACCTATTGACTGTCTATCTAGTATACACTGTAGATCTATCAACCGGACCCAGGGCTGTCGAGCATGAGAAATCTTTTGCTGGCCATACACCTTGAGACAAAACCCACCATCAGACAGACAGACCACTTATCTAGCATTACTAGACACTGCCAGATAATTAGTCTATGGGTCAAATGTAATAGGGTGCAATTTTATAAATGTGCAATTTTTAAGGCAAAATTGCAATAAATCACATTTACTGTAAATCACACATGTAATAGGGTGCGATTGCGGCAAACTTTCACCATGACCAAAAAATTGCACATTAAAAATCGCATACAGATATTTTCCCATTAAAAAGTATAGAAATCACAATGTAATAGGGTCCAGTTTTTTAAATTGTACACCAAACCTTACCATAAATCACCAGAATAATAGTCCAGGTTCTGGCTAGCCGAGTTTAATAGAAACATGCACAGATCAGTGAGATCTGTGTATGCTTCGGTCTGGAAAAGTGTACAAATAGTTACAATTTAAGAAAAAAACACCACGGGCTCTTTGAGTCAGTCCTGGTTCTAAAAATATGGGGGGAAAATTGCATAGGGTTCCCCCATATTTCAAAAATCAGCACCGGCTCTTGGACTGTTCCTAGTTCCAAAAATACAGGGGACAAAAGAAGTAGGAGTCCCCTGTATTTTTTAAACCAGCACTGAGCTCCAACAGTCAGTAGGGTAATGCCACAGCCGGAGGACACTTTTGTATAGATCTGTTCCTCTTCTTTAGAATGTAAGCTCACACGAGCAAGGTCCTCTTCCCTCATGTTCTTTTTCTTCTCTTACTTAAAATATCTTTGATTGCAACAAATCCTGCGGTTTTTTGCCCACCCTGATACAATAAAGGATGGTAATATATGGATTGACTAATTTTATGCCATTTTCAAAATTTCCACTAGAGGGAATATTTTTACATAAATAGGAATTTAAAGATTAGTGCTCCATATCACATGGGAAACATACTGATAATAGGGGGGTAATCAATCAACACTAATCAAAGGTAATCATTGAATTGGTTCATCTGGAGTACATGTGGTGCAAAATTTGAAATATAACTTTTATTAGGGTTATTTAAGATGGCAAAATATTAAGATCAAATAAAGGTGAATAGAAATACAAAAGGAACAGTGGGTGTAATTTAGGCCAAATGAATTTTCCAGCCTTCGTTCTGGTGGCTGCTATCCGGTGAATTGGGGGCAGGTGCTGATGTCAACCCCCCCCCGAGCATGCAAGGGCACGTCTGCGTTCGCAGGGGTACACCTAGCGTTTCCATGGGCACGCTCACTGTTTTTGAGGGCTTGCCCCATAAAACGCTGGGGAGTCCCCTTCATCGGCCCCCTGCCTGGCCCCTTCCTGCCCACCAGTGTGGAATTCACTGAAGGCATCTTATTCTTATTTCAAAGGACTACACTGTCTGGTATAGCCACGGTCTGATGGGGTTGAGGTTGTTTAACATTATCAATGTGCAACAATTATGATTTAGAATTCCTTGTGTTGCAGATACAGTCCTAATATATAATCACTTATGCCCCTTTCAGACCGCACTTTGTAAACGGTATATTGCCGTTTTTTTACCGTTTTAAAACGGTAATCTGTGCGGTCTGAAAGGTGCAGGACCCCTTAACCGTTTTACAAAAGCCGATTTTAATAATAATAATAATAATAATAATAATGATATTTATATAGCACTTTTCTCCCAATAGGACTCAAAGTGCTTCACACATTGTCTTTACAGCTCGAAATACAAAACAAGCTTAACAGTAAATGTCAGTGAAATGCTTGAGTAAATAAGTATGTCTTTAGTCTATTCTTAAAGGATTCTACAGTGGGGGCTTCTCGCACTGTGCGAGGGAGTGAGTTCCACAGAGTTGGAGCAGCAAAGTTGAAAGCTCGACCCCCAGATGAATTCAGGGAGATTCTGGGTACTGTTAGTAGTCCTTCTTCAGTGGATCGTAGTAATCGAGTAGGACAGTAAGGGATCAGCAGCTGTTGCAGGTACCTTGGGCCCTGGTCATGTAGGGCCTTGAAAGTGAGTAAGCCAATCTTGAAAACGATTCGCCATTTTACAGGTAGCCAGTGAAGGGCGTAGAGAATGGGAGTTATGTGGCAGGAGCGGGGCTGGTTAGTTAATAGTCTGGCGGCTGCATTTTGTACCAGCTGCAAGCGGTGCAATTCTTTTGCTGGAAGACCCAGGTAGAGAGCATTGCAGTAGTCTAGTCGTGATGATATAAATGCATGTATGACTTTAGGAAGGTCTTCTGAGGGAATTAAATGCTTGATTCTGGCTATGTTTCTCAGATGAAAGAATGAGGATTTGATTGTGGCTGACACCTGATGTTTAAGAGTCAGGCCATTATCCAGGACAACACCAAGATTCCGCACATGATCAGAGTTTTTTAGTGCTGAGCCCCCCAGCTTAAGACCTGTCAGTTGGCTATGCTGCCGTCTTGTCCTGTGATTTATCATCAGGACTTCTGTTTTATCTGGGTTCAGTCTCAGCCAACTGGCACTCATCCACTCCTGGAGCTCAGCTAGGCAGCCATTTAAGGTTGTTATTGTGTTATCGGTGCCTGGAGCAAAGGACAGGTACAGTTGGGTATCATCTGCATAGCAGTGGTAGACCAGGCCGTGACGTCTGATTATGTCACCAAGTGGAAGCATGTATACTGCAAAAAGCATGGGAGATAGTATAGAGCCCTGTGGGACACCACAAGACAACGGCACTGGTGGTGAAGAGTATACTCCCGATGCAACTCTCTGTGACCTGCCAGCGAGAAATGATTTGAACCAGCTAAGGACTGTGCCACCCAGGCCACAGAAATTCTTCAGGCGCTCAATTAGAATCCCATGGTCAATGGTGTCAAATGCTGCAGAGAGGTCCAGAAGGATTAGGATTGAACAGTCTCCTCTATCCCTTGCATTTAGAAGATCATTGAGCACACATACCAGAGCTGTTTCTGTGCTATGTCTTCTCCTGAATCCTGACTGGAATGGATCATAAATGTCATGGGTTAACAGGTGGGTCTCTAGTTGAGTTGCAACCACTTTCTCAATAACCTTTCCTAGAAAAGGAAGATTTGATACTGGCCTGTAGTTGGTCATGCAGTCAGGATCTAAATTAGATTAGATTTTGTAAAACGGTTAAAATGGAGGGTCCTACCTGTTTCAGACCCGGTATTTTTGCATCAAAATCGTGTCTGAAACGGTGTTTAGGACCCAGCCAATGAGCTGGGTCCTAAATTCAGAGCAGCGAATATTTAATGAGCACTCATTAAATATTCGCAGCACTGGAGCCGCCCCCCGCCGCCCCCCCCCCGCGCGTGTCGCCCCCACGCATGTGTCGACACCCCCCCAAGCGGCGCGTGTGTCGACACCCGCCGTGCAGCCGGTACCTTCGTTGTGGATTCCGGCAGTGAAGTATGGTCGGGGAAGCACTTGTGAACAAAAAGCGTCTTATAAGAAAAGTGACTTTCGGAAAATGGCTGCCCCCATACGAAAGACAGTTTTTTAAAACTGATTTTCCTATGGGGCAGCCATTTTCTGAAAGACGCTTTTTTTCATAAGTGCTTCCCCGACCAACTGCAGTGCCGGATCATGCAACGGAGGTACCGGCTGCACGGGGGGGGGTTGTTAGCCCTGGGGTGGGGGGGGATTTGGGGGTGTTAACCCCCGGGGGAGGGGGGGAGGGGGCGGCGCGCGCTGAAGACTGGCTTTGACCCTGTTTTTGGAAAGTTTCCAAAAACGGGTCTGCCAGTGTCAAAAAAACCGCACTTAAACGGTAATATACCGTTTAAGAGATGCGGTGTGAAAGGGGTTTTACCTGGCAGACCCGTTTTTGGAAACGTTTTCAAATACAGGGTCAAAGCCAGTTTTGCGGTCTGAAAGCAGCATCAGAGTATAATATATGGCAACAGTGTTGCAGTATCCCCACAGGTATAAATTAAACTGATTGGTCAATTTGCAATGGATCACAGTAGTGGATTTTCAAAATTTCAAAATTTCCACTAGAGGGAGTATTTTTACATAAATAGGAATTTAAAGATTAGTGCTCCATATCACATGGGAAACATACTGATAATAGGGGGGTAATCAATCAACACTAATCAAAGGTAATCATTGAATTGGTTCATCTGGAGTACATGTGGTGCAAAATTTGAAATATAACTTTTATTAGGGTTATTTAAGATGGAAAAATATTAAGATCAAATAAAGGTGAATAGAAATACAAAAGGAACAGTGGGTGTAATTTAGGCCAAATGAATTTTCCAGCCTTCGTTCTGGTGGCTGCTATCCGGTGAATTGGGGGCAGGTGCTGATGTCACCCCCCCCCCCCCCCCCCCCCCCGAGCATGCAAGGGCACGTCTGCGTTCGCAGGGGTACACCTAGCGTTTCCATAGGCACGCTCACTGTTTTTGAGGGCTTGCCCCATAAAACGCTGGGGAGTCCCCTTCTTCGGCCCCCTGCCTGGCCCCTTCCTGCCCACCAGTGTGGAATTCACTGAAGGCATCTTATTCTTATTTCAAAGGACTACACTGTCTGGTATAGCCACGGTCTGATGGGGTTGAGGTTGTTTAACATTATCAATGTGCAACAATTATGATTCAGAATTCCTTGTGTTGCAGATACAGTCCTAATATATAATCACTTATGCCCCTTTCAGACCGCACTTTGTAAACGGTATATTGCCGTTTTTTTACCGTTTTAAAACGGTAATCTGTGCGGTCTGAAAGGTGCAGGACCCCTTAACCGTTTTACAAAAGCCGATTTTGTAAAACGGTTAAAATGGAGGGTCCTACCCGTTTCAGACCCGGTATTTTTGCATCAAAATCGTGTCTGAAATGGTGTTTAGGACCCAGCCAATGAGCTGGGTCCTAAATTCAGAGCAGCGAATATTTAATGAGCACTCATTAAATATTCGCAGCACTGGAGCCGCCCCCCGCCGCCCCCCCCCCCGTGCGTGTCGCCCCCGCGCATGTGTCGACACCCCCCCAAGCGGCGCGTGTGTCGACACCCGCCGTGCAGCCGGTACCTTCGTTGTGGATTCCGGCAGTGAAGTATGGTCGGGGAAGCACTTGTGAACAAAAAGCGTCTTATAAGAAAAGTGACTTTCGGAAAATGGCTGCCCCCATACGAAAGACAGTTTTTTAAAACTGATTTTCCTATGGGGCAGCCATTTTCTGAAAGACGCTTTTTTTCATAAGTGCTTCCCCGACCAACTGCAGTGCCGGATCATGCAACGGAGGTACCGGCTGCACGGGGGGGGGTTGTTAGCCCTGGGGTGGGGGGGGATTTGGGGGTGTTAACCCCCGGGGGAGGGGGGGAGGGGGCGGCGCGCGCTGAAGACTGGCTTTGACCCTGTTTTTGGAAAGTTTCCAAAAACGGGTCTGCCAGTGTCAAAAAAAACGCACTTAAACGGTAATATACCGTTTAAGAGATGCGGTGTGAAAGGGGTTTTACCTGGCAGACCCGTTTTTGGAAACGTTTCCAAATACAGGGTCAAAGCCAGTTTTGCGGTCTGAAAGCAGCATCAGAGTATAATATATGGCAACAGTGTTGCAGTATCCCCACAGGTATAAATTAAACTGATTGGTCAATTTGCAATGGATCACAGTGTAACTGCAGCTTACACCTAATAAGTCATTGTGAGTATCAGTATCGTCTTGATAAAAATAAATAAATTCCAAGATGCAGATATTTGGTCACACAGTATTTAATATAAAAGTATGATGTCACACAGTGTCAGTGTATGTGTCAATACCGCTGGTTTAATAGAAATGATAGGTGACATTTAATAGGATGTGATTTTTAATAAGGTTCTGAAATCGCACCTTATCACATATTTTCAAATGGCATTTTTCTTTAAGAAATCGACTAATGGGATGCGAATTAGTGGCTGAAAAATGCGATATGGTGCGATTTTTAGTCATGAAAATATGTATATTTTCGTCATGAAAATATGTGAATTGCCATTTGTGTTAAAAAAAAAATAATAATAATAATGGTGTGAGGTCACCCCTCCTGAGCATAACCAGCCCTGGGCTCAAAGAACCAGTCCTGTTGTTAGAATTTCAAAAATCATAGGGGATCCCCAGGATTTCTAAACCCAGCACCAGGCTCAAGGGCTGGTGCTGGTTCCCAAAATACGGGGGACAAAATGAGTAGGGGTCCCCCATATTTTGGCAACCAGCACCGGGCCCAAACAGCCAACAGGGTAATGCCACAGTGAGGGGGAAACTTTTTATGCAAGTTCCCCTGGCCAAAATCATTCATCCCCATGGCTGGTCAGCCCGGACAGGCATTCTGGAGTGTAAAGGGGGGTTACATTTATACTTTTACAATTTTTTTTGGACATATCCATGCACAGATCACACTGGTCTGTGCATTGTTGTCAAACTCGACATGTTGAACTTGGTCTATTTGTTTTGTAATTTTTGGTAACAGTTTCCAAAAATCACATCCTATTAAATTTGCGAGTTTGTATACTTTTTAATGGGAAAACATCAGGATGCAAATTGAAGTGTGAGAAAATATTGACAGATCAGAATGTGCGATTTTCACAGCAAAAAGTGAGATATTTACCACAAATCGGACGCTATTAAATTGGCGATTTCAGAAAAAAACTTGCACATTCGGCCATTTTTTACTAAAAACCGCAAAAGTCTAAATATCTCATCCTATTAAATGTCTCCCTAAGACTCTCACCACATGGGACCACCCAACATTGGACCACCCAACATGGGACCACCCAACAGATCGGAATCAGAGGTTAGGCACATAAAATGTAAGCACTTTTCATCCGATTTCTCTTCCCATTCCATCAGAATCATGTGAAAAGGGCCCAAGTCTCAGGGCGAAATTTAATAGGGTGCGTTTTTTTTTATTTTTGCGATTTTTTTCGCAAAAACGGCCGTTTTCGGACATTTTCTGAAAATCGCATATTTTATATGTTGCGATTTTCGGAAAAATTCACATTTTTTAAAGGTGCGATTTTTAGTTAGACTAAAAATCGCATCCAGATGTTTTCCCATTAAAAAGTATAGAACTCGCATATTTAATCGGTTGCGATTTTTAGTAAAGGTTAATAAAAATTGAAAATAAAATAGACCTAGGGGTCCGGGGCTCCTGGGCTGAAGAGTCTGGTTCTGGGGCCTTGGTCCTGGTTCCGGGGCTGGTCCGGGGTCCTGGGCTCCAGGGCTAATGTCTCCGGGGTCCAGGATCCGAAGTGATCCAAAAGGGGTACCTGAGGAAGGAAATCCTACTCACCTGGTCCCCGGCATCTTCTCCGGCAGACGCGCTGCTCCCGGCTGGTACCCGCTCACGGACTGGAGAGGCGCAGAGATGTTCATCTTCCGCGCCTCTCCTCAGAATGATTCCATTGGCCGCCTAGCGGCCAATCAGGAGCCGACTTTCTCGGCTGTTGATTGGCCGCTAGGCGGCCAATGAAATCATCCGGACCCCGGACCCAGTATCCAGGGACCGACCTACGGGCTCAAGGTAGGTAAGTATCAGCAGGGACGTGCAGTCAGGGGAGGCAGGGGAGGCAGTGCCTCCCCTGTCATTAATGATTAATTAAATAATACAAAGAAATACTTACAGTATGACACATATGTGTCATAAGTATATGCTTTATATTATAATAATCACTTTTACCCCATTTATTGTTTTATAATTGGTTACGGAGGCACCAAGAGCGGTGCCTCCGTGTGTCAATGTTAACGTTTCTGAAATAGGGGGTAGGTAGGGGGCGGGGCCAAGTATCAGGTTGTGAATGCCCATTACACAAAGCAGCACAGGCGGCACTTATAGCGGTGCCTCAGTGACAGTCAGGGACATGCTTTCTGCTTCTGGCTATATGAAAGCACGTCCCTGTCACTGAGGCAGATGTGATTGGGCACAGTTGCGCTGCCTCAGTGACAGGGGCGTGCTTTCATATAGCCAGAAACAGAAAGCACGTCCCTGAACCAAGTCACTAGAAGAAGCTTCTATAGGTGCTGTAAGCCGGACAAGCCCCGCCGCTAACCAAGACACAAGCGGGGGGAATGATTTGGTGGATCCCCCTCTACCTCAGCGCTGGACCCAGCTCCAGCGCTGAACGTATTAACAGCAGGGGGAATAAATTGTGTTAATTACCGCCCAGCGCTGTCTAATGTGACAGCAGCTCCCCCTCTCCCCCAGCACTGACCCCAGCTCCGGACGCTCAAGTATGTGACACCAGCGGGGGAATGACTTTGTGGCTCCCCCTCAACCTCAGCGCTGGACCCAGCTCCAGCGCTGAACGTAATAACAGCAGGGAGAATAAATTGTGTTAACTACCGCCCAGCGCCAGCCCGAGTGACAGCAGCTCCCCCAGCGCTGACCTCAGCTCCATATGCTCCATTTTAGAATGTAACACCAGCGGCCCAGCGACCAGCTCCCCCAGCGCTGGCCGCATCTCCAGCGGCTCCAGGAGACACCAGCAGGGAAGTTTCATCAGAGGGACTTGACAGCTGCCCCCACGCCTGATGCCAGATCTGAGGAACTGCAATCCTTCAGGTCAGTGCTGCAATCCCCCAACCCCCAGCACAGATCCCCTGTATCTAACCAGCCACACCATTCCCTAGCCCAGTGTCCTCCCCTATCTAAGCAGCCATTCCCCTTCCCTAGCCAAGTGTCCACACTATCAAATCAGCCATCCCCATCCCCAGCCTAGTGCCTGCCATATCTAACCAGCGTTTCCCTAGCCCAGTGCCTGCCCTATCTAACAAGCCCTTCCCTAGCCCAGTGCCCCCTACCTAACCAGCCAACCCTATCTAACAAGCCATCCCCAGCCCAGTGCCCACCCTATCTATCCAGCGATCCATCCCTGTCCCCAGCCTAGTGCCCCCACATCTATCCAACCATCCTTGTCCCCAACCTAGTGCCCCCCCTATCTATCCAGCCATCCCTGTCCACAGCACAGTGCCCCCATATCTAACCAGCTATCCCCTATACCAGTGCCCCCTATCTAACCAGCTATCCCTATCCCCAGCCCAGTACCACCCTATCTAATCAGCCATCCCCTAGCCCAGTGCCCCCCTATCTATCCAGCCATCCCTGTATACCAGTGCCCCTATCTATCCAGCCATCCCCTATACCAGTGCCCCCTATCTAACCAGCTATCCCTATCCCCAGCCCAGAGCCACCCATCTAAACATTCTTTCACAAAAACTACAGCAGGGGTGGTAGAACAATGGGCAGACCACATGGCGGCTTGGTAGAGCCATCACCGACAGGGTCTGCAGGGAGCGCTGGGTCAGTGTAGGAGCTGCTCTGCTGGTCTCTGCAGCTTATGTAGGAGGTATCTCTTGCACTTGACTGTCAGTGCAGAAGTATTGTGGACCCAGGGCTCCCCACAGAGCTTGTCGGTGCTGGCTCCACCAAGCTAGTGCCTCACCAACCATTAACCTCACCGCACGTCACTGAGTATCAGTATGTGTGGGCTGTGGATGTATTAAACTTTAATTTTTCTGGGTGTCAGTGTGTGTTTTATTTAACTATTTTTTTGTACTGTGGAACTACAAGTGCCAGCGGGCCCTTTAATGCCCCGCATGCTGGGACTTGTGGTTCTCCAAGTCCCAGCATGCGGGGTAGGCTTGCTGGGACTCATAGTTCTACAGTATAAGACAATAGTTTTTATTCTTTTTTTTTACACTTTTCATCAGCCCGATGCCCACCGCCCAGGGGCATCGGGGACAGCCCCGGACTTTCAGCATGGGCTGGTAAGTCCTGGAGGGGGGTGACCCCTTCATTGGGGGGTCCCCACTTCCCCAGGACCCCTTCCCATGCTGACCAGCCACGGGGATAATGCTTTGGCCGCGGGACCTTATATAATATGTGTCCCCCGGCTGTGGCATTACCCTGCTGGCTGGTTGGGTCTGGTGCTGGTTCTTAAAATACTTAAAATACGGGGGACCCCTAGTCATTTTGTCCCCCGTATTTTGGGAACCAGCGCTGGACCTTGAGCCTGGTGCTGGTTTCATTAAATCAAGGGAACCCCTATTTGTTTGTCCCTCTGATTTTATGATACCAGCACCGGCTTTTTGAGCCCGGGGCTGGTTATGCTTAGGAGGGGGGACCGCACGCCGTTTTTTTTTTTCTTTTTCTTTTTTTTTTTTTCAGCACACCGCACATTACTGAAAATGTGCCGATTTTCATGACTGAAAATCGCACATTTTCAGGACTTAAAAATCGCACAAAATCGCACTTTATTGCGCTATTTTGCCGCGAAATCGCATCTCATTAAATATGCGAAAATCGGCCCAATAACGCGATTTTAAAAAGTGCGATTTTGTGCGATTTTTATACATGCTTAAAAATCGCATGTCATTAAATTTCACCCTCAGTGTTGCAACATTGTTGTTAGATGACATACTCCTGATTGTATATTGAAACTTTCAGATAGATCTGTAGCACACATGTCACAAGGAATATGTGGTGCACTTCGAATGTAAAGGTGCATACACACCAGCCCTTTTTGCCCAGCGTGTATGGACAGCGATGATGGGGAAAATCATTGGGCTAATAAACACTCAACGCATACACATTGAGTGATTTTCACCCGTCCAAGTGATTTTCATAGGGGTGGACGGCTTTCTATAGAAGGACACTATGGAAAGCTGTCCACCTCGTCCCTCATCTGCTGGTAATCCATCCTGTCGCTCATCGCCAGGCCATACACATGGCTACGGTATTAATGGTAGACAATGTCTAGGTCGAAAGTCACTAGGTCGACCACTAATGGTCGACAGTGACCAGGTCGACACCTTGAAATAGTCAACTTACCCAATGTGGACATTGACAAAAGATCTACAAAATCTCGGTAGTTGGGATTGCTGTGCCATGTCTGACACATCACCGAGCAACAGAGGTGTGCAGAAACTTAAACCAAAATACCACTCCTGCAGCTTTTTATTTTAGTAATACAATTGATTTATAAGGACCCTAGACGCACAGAGGTGTAACTTTAGAATTGGTTTAATGAGGATAAAACATACATAACATACAAATAGTATGCCAAAAATACATTAAAAATAAATGAAGGCAGTGAGCAGGATAAGCCCTTACTCAGTGAGGGCGGTGGAGCCAAGGATGGTGAATGCAGAGTGTTTCCTGGGGTAAACAACACACCCAGCAAGGCTCCAAAGGTTTTGGCTAGGCTGGGTTCTGGTCAGTGGTGGTGGTATAGCAGTCTGGCCAATGTGTTTCGAGCCAACTCTGGGCTCTTTTTCAAGGCTAAAGACTGCAAGTCACATTTCCATATTTATAAGGTAAAAAAGTCGGGAAAACTGGAGGCATCTCTCCGGAAGTCCCTCTGGCAGATTTCCGGAGTACCAATAGGTCCCCATCCTCTCCCGGCATCTAGGAACCAGAAGTGTGTAATCCGGTGGAAGATGAGATCCACAACTTCCGTTTCGCGGCAAAACACTGCGTAATGTCAGGAATTCCAATGGTGGACATCTTGGGAATGGAGGTGGGGAACACCAGATAATGGGCCAGATACACTAAGCTTCAAAAGTGATAAAATGGAGAGTGATAAACAGCCAGCCAATCAGCTCCTGCCTGACATTTTTAAAACACATTCTATGACATGACAGTTAGGAGCTGATTGGCTGGCTGTTTATCACTCTCCATTTTATCACTTTTGAAGCTTAGTGCATCTGGCCCAAGGAACCCAGGCAGCCGTGAGGTGCTGCGCAGGAAGACATTGCTCAAACCAACTTTTTCACTCAAGCTTTTTATTTTAGTAGTAGTACGTTTATTTATAAGGCACCACAAAGTGTCCGCAGCACCGTACATAGCAAACAAAAAACAAATGACAAGGTAACAAGGTAACGTACAGAGTGTGTTGATAAAATACAGCATAAATAGGGGTATAGCTGGTAGAACTAAAATCTGCATCAGTTCTGAAGTAGGTGTCGAAATTGTCGAGGAGACTGAAGATGAAGTAGAGGAAGGGAAGAACAGGACAGGAGGACAGGTGAGGTAAAGAGGTAGGGTGAGTACGTGAGGAAGGAGGGCCCTACTCATAAGAGTTAACATACTAAAAGGTGGGTGGACGAACGAAAAACAATAGGATATTAGGTACTTGTGTACTATCACGGCGCCCATCGCATCGCAGACCATAAGGCATGCGATGGTATGCGATGCGATGCGACGAGATGTCCCCCGATGTCATACAATGTTAAAATTGTATAGCATTTTATATGGCACACAATGCCATACAATGCGATTTTAAATTGTATAAGCACCCTAATGGGGGCTTACAATGTTAAATGCACCACGCCACCCCCACTATGAACGTGAACCCGAAGCGTGGCGAGCGCAGCGAGCCTGCGAGGGGCGGCGGTACGTGTCCTATTACCTTTTCATACACCCACTATCCACGTCAGCGTGGAGCTGATTTTATAAAGTGTGGCGAGCGCAGCGAGCCAGCGAGCCCCTCGAGGGGACGCAGAATACATGTAAAGTAATACGCTCGCTATGCTCGCCACGCTACGGGCTCGGTGGCTCGCTGCGCTCGCCACACTATATAAAATCAACTCCACACCGATGTGGATAGTGGGGGGTATGAAAAGGTCGGAGGACGCGTACCGCCGCCCCTTGCGGGCTCGCTGCGATCGCCACGCTTCGGGTTCACGTTCATACTGGGGGTGGCGTGGGGGTGCATTTAACATTGTAAGCCCCCATTAGGGTGCTTATACAATTAAAGATCGTATAGAGGACTTATAAAATTTTAAATCGCATCACATCGCAGTGCATCAGGTGTATGGCATGCGATGCGATGCGATTATATGGTGTGCGACCAAATATCGTGGGCGCCGTGCTAGTACACAAGTACCGGATATTATTTTAGTATATTTTAATTTTATCAACAGTAAAGTACACACAAAATATACTACGGCTCCCAGAAGTTCTTGTTGATGGGGAAATATATACTTTAGGGGAGGCGCCAAAGTATATATTTACTCACTAAAATATTTTGCCTAGGGCTGGCCCTGTTGTTTGTTTATACCATTTAGATAGTCTCTCTCAAAAAGAGATTTTCTTTGCACTGATACAATGACATTAATTAATTCATACCCTGTAACTATTGCCTTTGTGCACAGGATGTAGTTCTCAGTTCCTATCTTCACCACCATCCAACTTTCTTGATTGTTTTTCTTTTTTTCTGTTCTTATTTTTAAATAACAAATGTTTAGATCACAGCTACTACCTATAGTAAACAAGGGGGTTCTTTGTTTTATTCTAAAACTAAAGAACTGTAGCTACTGGGATGGAAACTTCAATGTAATCACACTTTGGGTGTGCCTCAGTGGCTTTTTCTAATGTTTCCCCATTGTCCCTTTGTAGTCAGTGGTAGGTTCCAGCCTAACAGCCAAAGGAGAAAGTAGTTTGATAATGAGGCAATTAGCACTGTACCTGTTTAAAGACAATTTATATATATATATATATATATATATATATATATATATATATATATATACATACAAGAAATCCGCACACAATTCAACAATCCATCTAGGTCAGGGCTGGGCAACACCGGCCTCCCAGATGTTATTGAACTACACATCCCAGCATGCCTTGAATCAGTTTCAGCATGGCCACATAGCAAAACTAATGCAAAGCATCTTGGGATGTGTAGTTCACTAACATCTGGAGGGCCGGTGTTGCCCAGCCCTGATCTAGGTTGTGCTCACTCCAAGGCACAGGACCATAGTACAGTATTTTTGAAGGAGGGCACTCACCATTTCGCAGTAAAAAACTTAGCTTTTTATTCAATCCATTAAAATATTGAACTTAGATCGTCAACGTTTCGGTCTGCATCTCAGACCTTCTTCAAGACAGACAACAAGGCAATAAGAGATCTTTCTCCAACAGAGACCTAACTTGTACTGGCCCCAAGGCAGATATTTATACCCACCCATACAGGAAGTCACTCATCTGTACCAATCAAATGCAATGTGCTATATTACTCCTTAGAACCACTATAGTCACTCATGACTGCTTGTATTGCAGTATCTGTATATAGTGCCATCCAAGATATACTAATCATAAAGCACGCTGGGGTTAGGAAACCATAAAACTCAAGGCGAATGTGGATGTATTGAACTGGCGTGTGCAGTGGAACGCACCGCCATATTACTTCCGCCTAAAGCACATTAAAGTGCATTGTGAAATGACACATCCCTGGACCGCTGTGAGGCGGATCAAAAAACAAAAAACACAAGCGAGCACAACGCCCAACTGCCTCCAGATTAATCTACACAGCCGGGTCTGTCTCTAGTCCAGTGCATCTCACTGGGCTATCGCGTCACCCGGAAGTGACGCGCTGTAGGCTGTTTCCAGCAACCCGGGACGCAAGGCTTCAACAAAGCTTGCGTTCCATCTCCTAGCAACCCTGATGGAACCCGGAGATATAGTGGAGGAAGGGATATGTGGGCAGGCTCTTAAAATTTTATTCCACGAGTGGGTACCATAACTACCCTGGGGCCAGATTGACATGTTTATTCACGTTCAATAATGACAAACAACAAACATACATGTAAACACAGAATCAACCTTAGGGTATACCTACCCAAAGATCGTAGATTCCTACTACTTTAAGAGGGGAAATTCATTTATTTACCCTCCCTGCTCCACTGCTCCTACTAAAAAAAAAAAAAAAAATGAATTATTATGGCAATATAGCCTATATTATCAACACCAAAAATATATTGTATTAAGTCCTTCCATGAGAAGGGTCCATCATCTTCCACCGTGTATAGAACCACATTTTCATCGAAGTCCAGACATCACAGGAACACACTGAAAGGTGCATGATCGTTGAGTTCACTTCGATGAAAATGTGGTTCTATACACGGTGGAAGATGATGGACCCTTCTCATGGAAGGACTTAATACAATATATTTTTGGTGTTGATAATATAGGCTATATTGCCATAATAATTGATTGTTTTTTTGTTTTTTTTGGTAGGAGCAGTAGAGCAGGGAGGGTAAATAAATGAATGTCCGCTCTTAAAGTAGTAGGAATGTACGATCTTTGGGTAGGTATACCCTAAGGTTGATTCTGTGTTTACATGTATGTATGTTTGTTGTTTGTCATTATTGAACGTGAATAAACATGTCAAGCTGGCCCCAAATAGCCGATGTATTGTCGTCCCGCTGTGCTCCCGGTGCCCGCGAGCGGTACTTCCGGGTATCAGACGCTGCGTCCCATGGAGATGACACGGGCCGTGGAGTAATGACGCACGTCATCCTCAGTCAGCACCGCTGCCTTGTTGCATGGCAACCCTCGGCGTCCCTTCGAGCCGGCACCACGGGATTTCAGGGGGGAGACTCAATAATCCGATGTAATCACATGTTTAGTTTTGATCACAGTATGTATATTTTATATCACGCAGCCACCATCCAACTTTATTTTTCAGTTGGTCTTATTATTGAGTCTCCCCCCTGAAATCCCGTGGTGCCGGCTTGAAGGGACGCCGAGGGTTGCCATGCAACAAGGCAGCGGTGCTGACTGAGGAAGACGCGAGTCATTACTCCACGGCCCGCGTCATCTCCATGGGACGCAGTGTCTGATACCCGGAAGTTCCGCTCGCGGGCACCGGAAGCACAGCGGGACAACAATACATCGGCTATTTAAAGTAAGTAAGCTCACCTATCTGCTTGTTAAGGGGCATTACGGTGCGTGGCATTATGTTTAATGGGCATTAGGGTGTGTGGCATTATGTGTAATGGGCATTACGGCATGTGGTATTACGTTTAATGGGCATTACGGTGTGTGACATTATGTGTAATGGGCATTACGGTGTGTGGCATATGTGTAATGTGGCATATGTGTAATGGCCATTATAGTGTCAATTTTTGCAGCGCGCAAGTTTAGCAAATACTCGCTATATTTGATATTTGATATTTCGCCTGTCAGAAAATATTGTCACAGATTGAATACCCCCTATATGAGACAGCTATGGGGAGGACAGTAAGGGAGAGGCAGAGTGTAGAATGTTGTGATGTAGGTTGCAGGAATGTCTAGTCGAAATTTTGAATGAACTATTAAGATCACTGTCTCCGCAGTGTTTGCACCTAGATAGACCTAGGCATAGCATCCATCAGTTGTATGTGAGCAAGCTATTGCAGGAAATCTAGTATAGAAGCACTTGTGGTGACCCCCCAATCCAGAAAAACTGGGATAACTGTCAACACACTAATATATGTTATATAGGACAGTCACCAGTAGAGGTCACCAGCACTCCACTGATAAAAATCTGTATATTTCCCAACTATGTTATACAACTGTGATCTGTAATGTCTGGGCAATATAGGTGCCCATACACTAGTAAGATTTATCTTCAGATCTGGCTGGTTGTAACAAAAACATGGTTATGGATGAGTGACAGTTTGTCAGTTTTCCAGCATTTCCAAGCAAATGGTCAACTGTCATTTGCTCTCATCCATAACCATGTTTTTGTTCCAACCAGACAGATCTGCAGATAAATCTGCGTGTGTATGGCCACCTTAAGCCAGCAAATTGAACAGATACAATTGTATCAAGTTCTGAATAAATCTCATGTGGAGACAAATTTTTGGTTACATATTAAAAGGCAACTGCTATACATTGTTAAGCCAATTAAGGCAGTTTAAAATAAGATATTTATAATATCTAGTAGTGTCATTTTCCAGCAACCACTACACTTTCCTGGTAGGAATTATTCCCGGTATTACAAAAAAACTCATTCTCCAACTACATCTGTCTACATTTTAAATCTATAAACACATTCTTTACTTTCTCTTTTTGTGTCACCACATTTGTATGTGTATGTGTATGTGTCGATTTTAACCCCTCATTTTCGCATTTTTTGGTGGGCACCTCCTTATCCAAACTATACCAATAAAGATAATAGGAGCTCCCACGGTCTTAAACAAATGGTCGTCATTGACATCCAATACAAAATATTGTAATAGAAGTGCATTCATTTACAACTGCCTTTTCTCATTTCTTCTTATTTGAGATATGCGGGATGGGCTGGTAGAAAAGCTATGGGCCTCTTTGTACCCTTTGTCCCCCAGACTGAAAGTTGCCAGCCTAGGCCCCTGCCCCACAAGCCGAACGCTCCCTTACCCCACATCACCTGAGTCAGTGGCCCCTGCCGCACCCCACGCCCGCAGCCTTACCTGTCTTTCTGGTCCCGTCCCGGCTCCCTTGCTGGCTTCATTCTTCTGCTACTGAGACGGACCAACACAAAATGTCCGCCCCCATACAGCAGACAGTTTCAGAGAACTGCAGATAAACAACACAAAATGTCCGCCCCCATACAGCAGACAGTTTCAGAGAACTGTCTGCTATATGGGGCGGACATTTTATTGTGGTCCGTCTCACTAGCAGAAGAATGAAGCCAGCAAGGGAGCCGGGACGGGACCAGTGAAGTCAGGTAAGGCTGCGGGCGGCGGATTGGCGGGCGGCAGATGGGCGGACGGGAGGGGGCTAACAATAGCACCACAGCCCCCCGGCGCCCACACATGCACAGCGCCCCCCCCCCCCCCCGTGGCCGCGGGGGCTGCGGTGCTATAGTTACGCCTCTGACCTGAGTTCCTCCCTCACATGGCCATTGGCCCCACAACTCGGGTCCTTTACTTGTGCCGCAATAGTATGGCACTAGGCCCGTGGTTACAATAGCTGTAGGCTGAGCTGCAGTTAGGTGGTAAAGCCCCATAATTATAAGGTGGTCTGGGCAGCAGGTGCAAGTCACCGGACCCATCAGCCACAGTGCCCTTAGTAAAGAGATATGAAAAGCGTAAAGTGAGAGGTGATCTGTGCGCCTGCCACTCAATACGGATATAGTATCTAAGGCAGGTTTTACGTGGAGGGGTGGTCCAGCTTCACAATCCTAATAAATCCTGTTCCACTTGTAAAGGATTGGGATATATTGACACTGTGGGTGACATTCTATGGGATGAGATTTGTGTTTATTGGCGAATATTAGTAAAAAAAATGGCAACATCGCATTTTTCCTTGAAATCGCATATTTAATAGGATGCGCTAAGGGACCGAAATCGCATATTATGTGCGATAACTCATGCGGACCATCGCATCCAGATGTTTTCGTACAGAAAAGTATAGAAATCGCTTATTTAATGGGATGCGTTTTCGCAAATCGCACTTTTAAGGTATCTAATAATCGCAACTTTTTTCAGACCAGGTTCTGTTGGGCGATTTGGCCCAGAACTCACTTTGGTCAAGTGCACAAATGGTTAATTTCAACACAGGTGCACTCAATTTCACTCAGAAACACCCCTACATATACCCCAACATCATTAAGGACACCTGTGAGGGTTTGAGACATGGAGATTTTTCAGAGTGGTTTGGAGTTGCTGATTTGTGATGTGGCCCATTTGGAGGAGCTGCGCAGGAGGGAGGAAGCTGCACACCAGATCCAGGTAGCCCCCCGACTACTGCGTACCCCTTGTATGTATCGTGCTCGGCTGTACCTGGACTCCCTCTCGGATCAACAGGTTGTGGGGATGTTTAGGCTGAACCGCAATAACCTGTTGGACTTATATGAGCAGGTGAGAGATGATTTGGACCCTTTCGGGGGAGGCAACTATGCAGTGTCTGGGCTGCAGAAATTAATGTGTACCCTCTACAATTTGGCCACAGGCTCCACTCAGTCTGTGACCTCATGGTCCTTGGGGGTATCACAGCCCACTTTCTCTAAGCATTTTACTCAAGTGTTACTTGCTTTAAAGAAGTTGTGGCGGACATACATCAGATCCCACGTTCTGAGTTGGAGTAGCAGGACCACAAGATGGCTTTCTATAGACTCTCAGCATTCCCTCATGTGCTGGAAGCTATAGACTGCACACACATTGGGATTAGGGCACCGCACGTGCGGGGATACGTCTATGTCAATCGGCGTGGGCGGCACTCTTTGAACGTTCAGGTGGTATGTGATGCTCATCTCAAAATCCTAAGTGTTGTAGTAGGCTTCCCTGGGAACTGCCATGACGCCTATATTCTGAGGCACTCAGCCCTCTGCAACCGATTCAACCAACAACAAATGCCAGAGGGCTGGCTACTTGGTAAGTACATTTTTACATATTACCCTCTCTGTCCTTATTTGTACCTGCTCAAATGTGTGTGTTTCCAGTTTCACAAGCATATTGCTCTTGTCCCAGTGTCTCCTGTTTGCACAATGCACATACCTTACCATATAAGGCAATAACTTCCTATCTGTGTTTTAGGTGACTCAGAATATGGGTGTGTTTCCTGGCTCATGACACCTTTGCGCTCCCCAGAGGGCCCTGCACAGCACCGGTATAATGAATCCCATATTGCAACCCGCAATGTGGTGGAGCGTACATTTGGCGTATTGAAAAGTAGATTCCGGTGTTTGGACCGGTCATCGGGTACGCTGCTTTACCACCCAGCAAAAGTAGTGATGATCGTCCAGGCTTGCTGCATGTTACACAACATAGCCCTGTCCCAACCTGCCTATGTGGAGGAGGAACATGCAGCAGTCGTGCAGAAAGCCCAACCTACCACACCTCGGGTAGTGAGGGGTACGCAGAGGGGGAATCTGGTGCGTACACAAATCATCAGGCTTACTTTTCTGGTAAGCACGTGCCCTGTATTCCAACATGTACCTTTGCTGTAAGTGTACTCATAAACAAATTATTTAGCAATACCATCTGTTTCCACCCACATTTAGCCTAATACACAGAGCCCAACTGATGCAGCTGGTGGTGCTGACCTATCCCTTGCTGTAATCAACCTTGTAAGTACATTTGTAACATGTATGAATTAAGTTTGCTCTAAAACATGGCTCACCTGGTGTTGTGGAACTACACGTGCCAGCATGCCCTGACACACTATAACCATTACAGTCCAAACAATGAGTGCCAGAGCTTGCTGGAATATGTAGTTCCACAACCTTTGACGGGCCAGAAGTTACCCAACACTACTTTTCAGCAATCCCATTGTCATATACCATTACACTATGTCATATTTCACACAACAATTGCTTTAAAAATAATACACAGACAAAATGGTATGCGTTTAGACATTTTTACTGCAGTATAGTATGTCATAAACAACCTGCATTTTTGTCACTCAAACATTCGAACTGTCGGGGGATGTAACAAGATGTATTGCATATTAGATGCAAATTAAAAATTTATAAAAAATATGAATTATTTTCTCCCACCATCAGTCCACCCTAAACCTCTTCTTGAAGCTGCACCCAGGCCATCCCGGGTCCTAATACTCCGACGGGGTGGGGAAGTGGGGGAGCCACTTACTGGGGTGCTAGATACACTACTCAGTGTAGATGCTGCTGCACCTATGACATTGCCTTCCATCTGCTGAAGTTGTGTCTGCATACCTATTAAGGCATTGGTCTGCGCTGTGCACGATTGGCTAAGTGCAGCTATACTTTGCGCAAGGCTGCCAATATGGCTATTCTGTTCCCTTACAGCAGGGGTGGCCAAACCGGTCCTCGAGATCTACCAACGGTCCACGTTTTCCATGTTACCTAGCTGGTGCACAGCTGTAGTCATTACTAACTGTCAGATTTTCAAAACTGCTGCATTCATTCCTATTATAGATCCACAGGTTGCCTGGAAAACATGCACTGTTGGTAGATCAGGTTTGATCACCCCTGCCTTACAGCATAAGTAAGATCTGCAAAACAGGTGTCAATGCTATTAGCCATGCGCACATGAGTACCTACACCAACCCGTACACTCCTTGAAATTTTTCTTAATTGAAGAAAAGTGTGACGCATGTACCCCTGGATGTTCCCTATTTGCAGGCTTTGGGAGGCCATAAATTATATTTGTTTCTCCTTGAAATTTACCAAGGAGTTAGCTACTTGTGCAGCAGAAGCTGCTGTATGGGGTGTGGTTGTGGGTGGGGGTGGGTTGGGAGTCACCCCACTTGGGGGAAGATCACTCTGTGATGACATCTGTATTTCCTCCTCAGCCGCAAAGATCTCAACGGGTTCGAGAATGATGTCCATTTCGTCCAACATCATCATAGAGGATTCTGTTGGTTGTGTTCCTAGTTGTACAGTACCTGTGGATACAGATGAAGAGGTAAGTACTGAAGCATATATAGGGCAGACTCTCTTCAGTACTGTTTTTGAAAGGGCTTGAAATGCTGAACGCACATACCTAGGGGTATTATGTACTTACACATGTACCCCGATACTGCATGTAACATTGACATTAATAATAAGTGAGATGGCTAGGTCAGATTACATTCATTTCCATTGCAATGTAGCAGCAGGAGATGAATGTAGTGTGAGATATTGTTGATGTGACATGGGTGTGTGTACTGTATGTGTAATGGCCTGTTTTTTGTTCATTTACCTGCTTCCACAGATTCTGCTCCAACTGGCCTTCTTTTCTTTGATGCGTGAGCACTTCGGGACGGACAATCTGTGAAAGGAAAGATGGGCAGCCATTATCTACCTTGCAATGGATAAGCATTTATGCCAAAAATGCATTGAAATGACATTATTGGACAATACTTCCTTAAGGACTACATTATTTAGTCCCACATTATTTGACATATGTTTTTCACCTGAATTTTTTGTTAGATTATTATTAAACTATTTGACACATTACAACTGGTGGATAATCTGTGGTATGTAGGCATGGCAGCTAAACCACCAGTACACCAATGTTTTTTGGGCCACATACATGTTAAGCTACTAGAAATAATGTTAAAGTGTTGATCAATATCAGCACTTGTGGAACTACAAGGCCCAGCATTATGACCAATTTGAAAGTAGGAGCAGGCAATTTTTTGTGCTTCACCTTGCTGGGCTATGTAGTTCCACAGCAGCACTTTACTTAGCATAACAATACAAGTGAACATTACAGTTTAAAAACATTGCCATGTATGTTTAAGATTGCATGTGGTCACACTTACCAGCTGTGGATGGATTTGGCTGCCTATCGGTATCCGCGACGTGCATGCCAGGCAGGACCTCAGGGGGTATGATTCTTTTGAGCTTGACCTCATAGGACGTGTAGCAGACAGTGGTGGGGCTTCCTCCGCCAGTCTTGGTGGCCTCCACCAACTCCATGGCCATTTTACTTTTTAAATGTCTCTTGATGTCGTTGAACCTCTTCTTGACATTTCTGACCAGGCGCTTGTGCTGACTTACAGCGTTCACCGCCTGGGTGATGTCCTTCCACATAGCCCTTTTCCGCTGTGCAGTGGTCTTGTGGTGACTTTTCCCCAGTAACCGGTCAAACACGGGTATGATAGCCCGGACAAGTGCAGCATTTTCCTCGTATGAGAATCTGACCTTTCGGCCACTTTTTGTGCGGCCAGCTTCTACCTCCTCCTCCTCATTTTCTACTCCAGCCATGTACCCCTCCTCCTCCATGCCAGTGTCTTCCTCCTCCTCACCTCCATCTTCCTCCACCTCTCACATGTGGCCCTCCTGCAGCTGCTCTGGGGTATGGAATAGGTCCTGGGTATAGGCGGGATGCCAGCGGATCCTCCACCTCCTCCTGCTGGGGCTGGTCTGCCAGGGCCTGGTCTGGGGCTGTCCTTGCTGTGGCCATGCTGCCTGCCACACTGCTGCCACTCCCTGTAATGGAGGACAACCTCAGCAGTCCTCTGCTGCCTTTCCCACTTGGCTGGCTGCTGCCACTGCTCCCTCTGCCACTTCTCCCTCTGCCACTGCTCCCTCTGCCACTGCTCCCTCTGCCACTGCTCCCTCTGCCACTCCTCCCTCTGCCACCAACACATCTTCCTCTGCTCACACTGCCACTGCTCCTCTCCATGCTCCTTAATTCCTATCAAAGAGTGAAATGGCGCCAGTGCCCCTTTATATAGGGGGTGTGATGCATAATGGAGGGGACAGAGGTGGGCCAATAGTTTAGGGGGTTCTTAGTCATGCGGAGACAGTCTTGTAAATCGCACTCCGGTTGGTCCAAAACTCGCACATGACCGGCGGAAGAAATCGCACTTTTTTGTGTCATAAAATCGCACCACTTCGCCGCAAATTGCACTACATCGCACTTTTCAGCCTCCAAATCGCATCCCATTAAATATGCGAATTATTACCAAAAATGCGAATTAAAAAAGTGCGAAGAGCGGCGATGTGGTGCGAGATAAAAAAATGCGCATTTATCTCATCCCATAGAATGTCACCCTGTGATTGTGGTCTCTTTCACTCGATGTTATGGTACTGACGTGATGTATCATCTAATGTACTGATATTGCGTTTAGAGGTGTAACCTACAAGTATAGTTTTTGTTTGGGCAAGTTTGGTTTGGCCCACTGTGTTAGACAGTTATTAGGAACGGTAGTTTGTGTTCTCTCCCGCAGGATCGGTTAGAACATCTAGGGAAGGTGACAAGAGTCCTAATTTTGCTTCTGTGTTTGTCTGTCCCCTCACTGAGGGTCGGTGGACCTCACACGGCAGTCCCCTAATCTACACCTCAGCGCTGATGATGACCATTCACTCAACCGGTGAAGGCCACAGTCCTCCGTAGAATCCCCCCTCCTCCCCTTCTTTTAATGCTTGGAGTGGATTCACTCTAATTTCTGTTTCAGCCTGTTATCGTGGTTTAGGAGCGTCTGGCTGGTCACCTGACATCTGAAGATAGAACCCGTCTTTTGGGTTACGGCGGTTGGTCGGCAGGGGTGGGTAAAGCCTTAAGGTCTTCTACATGGCCGCAGTGAAGTGAGTGGTCAGTGTGATGTAGGATATACGTCACAACAGTAACAGACAGGAACTCAATACTAGTATTGTCCTGGCAGTACCACGGCAGACTAGAATAAGCCAGTCCCTCTATTGGTTGCCTGTATTCTACCGTAGTCAATACAAAATACTTCTACTCACATACAAAGCTCTTAACAAAACCACACCAACCTATATCTCTTCACTTATCACAAAATATCTCCCAACTCGCTCTCTCCACTCTGCACAAGATCTGTGTCTCTCTTCTGCACGGATCACTAGCTCCCACTCACTGTTACAGGACTTTCATAGAGCTGCACCCACCCTATGGAATGCCCTTCCATGCACAATAAGACTCTCTACTAGCCTCCAAACTTTCAAGTGTTCCCTGAAAACTCACCTCTTCAGGCAAGCCTATCATATTTAAGTTCTACACGCATAACCCTCTGAGGCACTTATGTATTATATAGCTTCCCTTCTGGACTTGGTGGGACTGCTATGCTATTACTGATGCCTGTCCTTGTGTTTCCCTCCTATATCCCTATAGGTTGTAAGCATAGGCGAATCTAGGGGGTGGTCCGGGGGTGCACAGGACCACCCATTAGCCCATATTGTAGCTGAGGGATGGGGCTTTCCAACGAGCCCAGCCCCGTGTCTCTAGCCCCCTGGGAACCGGAGATACGACCAGGCAAAGCTGGAACGTTTTCCCTATAGGATAACATGGGACCCGCTAATTCCGACCCCCACCCAGTTCAATGGCTGCCAGTTCCCCCTTCGGCATCACTGAAGCTCGAGGTTGATCTCAGTCGAACCCAAATCGCTGGGCCTTCAATCTGATACCCAGGTTGGATCCATATGGGTTAATTGGTTCCAGGGATATTGAGGTTAAACCATTTTTTTTTCATTTCTTAAATGTAATTTCATGACTGTTTATGTTCTTTGAGGGCAGATTTCTCTGGAACCAAACAGCCCAGTTTCATGGGACCAAAATCATTCGAAGCCAACTCAAAAGCTCTTCAATATAATACTGGTCTCATGTAAATGGGTCAGTTGGTTCCGAAGATATAGCTGGTTGGTTAAAGGGGGGTAGGGAGAGGGGAGTGGTTGTCTCTCCCCCTCACACCAGAAAATGCAGGGACTAGGCTGGTGTATAAGGTGTCAGCCTGGGAATGTCCCTGCATGATCCTGGGACCATATTCCCGGGTAAATCCCTGAATTTTCTGTTGTGAAAGGGGTATTATTTCAAACAGCCGTGACCTGCAGTGCTCTGAATACAGCCGGGCAGCCCCCTGCTCTCTGCCCAGCTGTCAATGAGTGTCACCCCTGCAGCTTCCACTCCAATTCTTCTTCCCGCTTTCACCTCAGCCTCCACCCCCCCTTAATCATGTGGTGCGCCCGGCGTGCTCCCCCGACATCACGCACAACAACAGCGCGCACAATATTTCAAATGTCCACTCGGACACCAGAGGGGACACCAGGAGGGGAGTGGGAGCGTGCTCTGCGCTGTGCTCTGCTCCTCTCCCCATAGAAGCAGCTGCACCGCTCTCCATCTCTCCCCGCAGCAGCGAAGGCTCATATAAAAATTTACAGTAAGTGGCACTTTTGGGGGCATTGCTTAAGAGACGCTACAAGTGGCGGTATGTGGGGGCATTATGCATAATGTGTGGCTTAATGTGTAAGGGGCATTATGGTGTGCAGCATCATGTGTAAGCGGCATTATGTGTGCAGCATCATGTGTAAGGGACATTATGTGTGCAGCATCATGTGTAATGGGTACTATGGTGCGCGGCATCATGTGTAATGGGTACTATGGTGTGCGGCATCATATGTAATGGGTACTATGGTGCCATCAAGCAAGAACCCCCTAGCAATGAGCACGTAGGTAAGCAGCACTTATGTAGCAAATATGTAATGGGCATTACGGTTTGTTATATAGTATGTAATGGGCATCATGATGTGTGGCACAATGTGTTATGGGCATTATGGTGTGTGGCCTTATGTGTAAGTGGCATTACGGCGTGTAGCTTTATGTGTAATGGGTATTACGGAGTTTGCTAAAATGTGTTATGGGCATTACTGTGTATGGTCTAAAGCAGGGGTGGCCAAACCTGTCCTCAAGATCTACCAACGGTGCATGTTTTCCAGGCAACCTGTGGATCTATAGTAGGAATGAATGCAGCATGTTTGAAAATGTGACAGTTAGTAATGACTACATCTGTGCAGAAGCTAGGTGATTTGGAAAATGTGGACCGGTGGTAGATCTCGAGGACCGGTTTGGCCACTCCTGGTCTAAAGTGTAACACCACACCCCTTTTTGTGATGCCACGCCTCCTTCCCATGGGGCCACGCCCCTTTTTGCCGCGCGGCTACGCCGCGCAAAGGTCCCCTGCTTTTATGTCTAGATTTGGGACCACCCATTACCATAATTCTAGATTCGCCTATGGTTGTAAGCTTGCAGCAGGGCCCTCCTACCTCCAAGTCGGTCTGTTTTACCTTGTTTGTTCTTTCAGTGTTGTCATTTGCATAGCTGCCTATCCTCTTGCATTCTGCAAGAGACTCCCTGATATAGCAGTAATCTCCCTCTCTCCCTCATTAGTCTAGCAATCTCCCTCATTTCTCCTAGCCCACATTACACTGTTACATTTTTGGGTAAAAAAGGAATGAGAGACAGATACATTTACATCATCAGCGCCATTTCCCAGCACTTTACCAAGTTTAGTAGCTCTTACTAACTGCTTTGGGGCTCATCTACATTTGGATATAAATCATTTAAAAAGATTCCTCTCAGATGTTGCAGTACACACCCACGCTTCTAGGTGCCACGTTCACAATCTCTCCATATATGGAACTAGAAACGCCCTTTGGGTGGAGCATGACACACCTCCTCAATGGGGCGCTGTGCAAAATTGTACTACCAACTATAATCTCCCTGAAACTAGTTTTCAAAAGTAGGCAAGTATGCATTTGTAAAGCACAATGGAATCTGCTGCGCTATATAAGTAACTGTAAATAAATACATAAATAGGCGTCTTTGTAAAGTGCATCACTGCTGCTTTCTTGTGAGCTGCACTGAAGCACAGATATGTAAATGCAGTAGGAGGTGATGGCAAAAGTAGATGCCTTCTGCATGCACTGGTGGTCCAGTGCTGCATCCAATGATGCATTATCTGATCACCTGCAACTGGGGATGTGAGGTGATGAAAGCATGACACTGCAACTCCTTCTAAAAGGACAGGAGATCTCCATGAAGAGATTGAGATCTGGCCTTGGTACTCCCACAAAACATGCCTCCCCCTCCTTGCCCCCAAATTGCAGCTGACTGTCAATCAGTAGACATCTGCAGCCCTTCTGTATCCAGTGATATAGCAACCATACTGAATACGGGTCCTGCACACCGACAAAGTACCAAACATCATGCTTTGTGACTACTGCAGCAGGCGTATCAGTCCCCATGACCACAGTGAGTATGTTGACGCGATAATGCCAGCGTCAGGATCTGAATACAAATGTAATGCTACTGGTATTAAAGTTAAATGGCTTACATGGTAAATGCTTTATAAAGCAATACACCTGTATCAGGATGCCGGCACAAACATTGTCATGTCGGTCCTTACTGTGGACATACTGTAGAAAGTGGTGAAATAACTTACCCAACCTGTTTGCAATTGGTATAGGTATTATTTACCTTGAAAGCTGCGTAACACAGGAACTCTCTAGAAGGTGCATGGAAAATATTTATAGGTCAATAGGGTCAAAAGCTTGATATGGAAATAGAAATAGTCAACACAAATGTTGTTGGTTTTAATTTTTTTATTTCATTTTATATGTTTAACATATTATTATTATTATTATTATTATTATTATTATTATTATTATCAGTTATTTATATAGTGCACACAGCGCTTTACAGAGTATAGTTGAACATTCACATCAGCCCCTGCCCCAGTGGAGTTTACAATCTATAGTCTCTGTATGAGACAACACAAAGGGGCGCAATTATCATTGTATAGCGATGCCGGCGTGATGACACCACCGGGCATCGCATTGCGGCATCATACCGCCTGGATGTATCAATTTGAGGGCGCAGGGACAGGTCTCCGAAAGGAGCCCGTCCCTGCGAAGCCCTGACCCGGAAGCCGGGGGGGCTGCGCATGCGCGGCTATGCGCTGACCCCTGCCGACCCCTGTGACCGCACTGCCCCGCTCGGCAGTGCGATGTGTAGTCATAGGCTACAATGGGCTATCACCATATCAGAATGGCGATAGCCCAGGGGTGCGATGCCGGGCTGCCCGATGTTGATACATCGGGCAGCTTCGCATCCCGCATAGAAACCTATGGGGGATGCATCCGGCAGTGCTGCAGGGGGGGATCGCAGCAGGGATCAGAGATTCCTGCTGCGGTCCCCTTGAATACACTTCAGTGATACATAATATTTGCGGTTAACCCCCGAAAACTGGTGTTTTCGGGGATTTAGCCGCAAATGTTACTTGATAAATGGGCCCCGAACTCTGCACAGTTAGGGCCATGGTGGGAATTTAACCCATGACCTCAGTGCTTTGAGGCAGTAATGCTACCATCCATGCTGCTATGCCAAACTACCGGAAATGTGTACCCTGCAGGTTCTCTTTACTCATTATGCTTTGCTACCACTGTGTTCAGCATAGGTTACTCTTCTGAATCTTAAGCCCTATACACATCAGGGCGACGGGGGAGGTGGTGCTTAGCAACGTGCTTAAGCATGGATAGTTCAGCACACATCGCAGGTTTGCAGGCATGTGTGCTGAGCAATCTGTGCGAAGCAGCGTTTTGCCTATGCTATGTCAACCATATGGTGTTACCCTATTGGCTGTCGATCGATCTTCCAGAAAACTACAAATATCCATTCAGGCCCAGATTTCCCACAAGGGAGCCTAGGTGCCGCTCTAAATTCAGCAGGTCCCAAGGGGCACTTGGCTGGGCCCCAGGAGATCCATCCAACCCATGATCGATTACAAAGGCTGGCTTCTAGTTTTACAGAGGCTCATTAACAAGGCTCAGGCAAGTGTCAATATCCCTAATACTGCTTTCAGACCGCAAATGCCAGGTCGCATCCAGGATAGGGACATGGGTCCATCCCGGGAGCAACTAACTGCACCTCACAGTGACCCGGCTTATTGCTGGGTCGCTGAAGTCATTGGGGGGTGGGGTAGGGGGCCTTGATGGAGCGGTGGTGCATCAGGTAGGGTGGGAGATGAGGCAGCACTTAGGTAACTCTGCTGCCTCCTCCATAGAAGTGAACGGGACCCAGTTCGCTCGACCCAGGTAATCCATTCACACTGCCCATGAACCCAGGTCTGACCTGGGTAAAACCCTTCTTTTTACCCGGTTCAGATTGCCGGTTTGTGAGACCCGGGATTTTTCAAAAGGCCCTTTCACACGGCACAGTGATCAGGTTGATCCCTGGATATTTGTGTGGTGTCAAAGGGGTATAATACTGGCGCTGAGCTTCATTACGGTGCCTGCATGCTCAGTCTCATGTTATTCATAGTTGCCAGCTTCCTGGCTGCCCTCTTCATGTCGGCATAGCAGAGGGGCAGGCGTGGTGAGACACATCAAAGGGGCCGGGGTCCTGGGCATGGCACTGTAGATGTGGGGGCATGTGGTCACAATTGCACAATTGTGGACACGCCCCCACTATATAATGCCAAGTTTAGAAGCATTATACTGTAATGTGTTGGTAATCTCTATTGGAATAATGTTATCCAAATCTATATAATACACCATGACGAGTATCCTTCTATGATTCATTCATTATTAGAAACTATATTGATGTAAAATAATGTGCACGTTTGCTCATAGCTGCCTACACTCCTGCATTCTGCAGGAGACTCCCTGAAATAGCAGCAATCTCCCTCTCTCCCTCATTAGTCTAGCAATCTCCCTCATTTCACCTAGCCCACATTACACTGTTACATTTTTGGGGGAAAAAGGAACGAGATATAAATACATTTACATTGAATCATCAGCACCATTTCCCAGCACTTTACCAAGTATAGTAGCTCTTACTGGCTGCTTTGGGGCTCATCTACGTTTGGATATAAGTCATTTTAAAAGATTCCTCTCAGATGTAGCAGCACACACCCACGCTTCTAGGTGCCGCATTCACAATCTCTTTCCACAATCTCTCCATATATGGAACTAGACACGCCCTTTGGGTGGAGCATGACACAATGGGGTGCCTTGCAAAATTCTGTTACCAACTATAATCTCCCTGAAACTAGTTTTCAAAAGTAGACAAGTATGCGTTTGCTGCCATATTGCAAGTGGCACCACTACTGCTGTAATGTGAAGGGATATGCAGCAATTGTATTGGTGTATGCAATTACCCATGATTGCAGGTAATTGCATCGCCAGGGGCTATTAAGTTACAGTGCGTCGTAGTGCTGCACTCTGCTCCTTTTGTGTGTTAGTGATGACTAACCCTGATAAGCTGTGGTTTCTCTTCGGTTATGGGGGTGATTCAGGTTGGCTCACAAAGCACATTTGATTTTCCATGTGCACTGCAGGTGGAGCAGATGTAACATGTGCAGAGAGTTAGATTTGGGTGGGTTGTGTACTTCAAACAGATCTATATTGCAGTGTAAAAATAAAGCAGCCAGTATTTACCCTGCACAGAAACAAAATAACTCACCCAAATCTAACTCTCTCTGCACATGTTACATCTGCCCCACCTGCAGTGCACATGGTTTTGTCCATTAGCAAACCAAATGTACTTTGTAAATTAACCTAAATCAAGCCTTAGGTTTCTCCTGCCTCCAGCAGGAAAAATAAATCCCCAAAAACAACCTACGTTTTCAAGCAAAAACTGCACTGTTTCTCATGAAAATACACAGGTTTCACTGAATCTGTGTATTTTTTCGGTAGAAAAGTAAATTTTTTTTCAGATGGCCCAATTGGATTGCCACCAAAAATACAGGTTAATCATAGGGAAATCATGAAAAACCTTAGTTTTTTGCTCTAGATGTTTATTCTCCTTTAATTGAATTCCCACCCATAATATAATTTGTTTCCCTGGCAGTGTACTGTGGTGGGCATCTTAACTGGTAATATATGTATCTCATCACAGCAGTTGGAATAATATATAATGGGTGGAAATTTAATAAGAATACAAATACAACTCATTAGTATTCTTAATACAAATGTATACGACTGCCAACGGTTGTATTTTTCAGAAATACGATTCTTAAATAGGGCAGGTTTACTAATATGCTGTATTTACGGATTCGTATTTGGCCGATGGCATAGGCAGGCGAATTCTGACGGATTCGTATTTAGCGGCCGTATATACAGCCGCTAAATACAAATACGAGTCGGCAGCCTGCGTGGCCATAACCAGCCACGGGCTGAAAGACCCGGTCCTGGTGTTAAAGAATCAGGGAAGAAGATGTAGGGGGTCCCCTGGATTTTTTAAAACCATCACCAGGCTCAAGGGCCGGTCCTGGTTCCAAAAATATGGGGGACAAAACAAGTAGGGGTCTCCTGTTTTTTGAGAACCGGCACAAGGCCCAACCAGCCAGCAGGGTGATGCCACAGCCAGGGGGAGACTTTTTATAGAAGTCCCCTTGGCCAAAGCATTTACCCCCTGACTGATCAGCCTGGGAAGTGAGGACTGCCCCAATGAAGGGGTCCCCCCTCAAGTATTTACCTGCTCAGGCTGAAGCCTGTGGCTGTCCACGGTGCCCCACTTGTGATTCTGTGAGGAGACCAACAAAACATGCACTGTTGGTAGCTCTCGAGGGCTAGGGTTGGCTACCACTGTGTTAGAGCATATGCGGTCATTAAGAATGCGGTGGCCGGCGAAGGAGGGTGATCAGGGCTGCGGATGTTAGAACATCCCCCCCTCAGTATGAGCTCTCACACTGCCAGTGAGATACTCATGGTGAGCCTGCTGTCAGCACAGCCCATGCTGTATATGTGTGCTGCTGCTGCTGCTGCTGCTGCCGCCCGGGAGAGACGTGGGGGGAGGGGCGAGGGGAGGTTGGACCAGGGCCACACACACACCCCCGGGCCCCTCCAGCAAGACTGGGCCCAGGTAATTAGTACCAGCTCCCCCACCTCTCGGCAGCCCTGGGTACATCCCACCAACAGACACACGCTTCGGAAAATTCCTTGTTGAAGGAGGAGATTTTTTTTTTTTTTTTTAGTAGATTTCAAAATTCTAATGGTATAATGAAATACAGATATTCTTCCTTGTGGTCATTCAGTTTCCCCTTAATGCTGAGGAACTGCATAACCACAAGACAGAATATTTGTATTTCATTACACCATTAAAACTTCGAAATCTGCTTAACATGGGAAACGAAATGTGGCCCCCCTGCCTGGGGGCCCCACCTCCAATTGTAGGGCTTAGGTTCCAGACTGTGCACAGGAATTATACAAATGTTACATTATACTGCACAGGGCATTGGTGTATCTTCTACAGTGCATTGCTACATTATCATGCATGCACAAGCAGTACAAGCAGTATATTTACTATACTTCACTATACTATTTACTCTAAAGGTTTGCCAAACTTCTGTGTCAGTTGGCCACACCCCTTCTGGAGACTGGCCACACCCCTTAAGTGGGCCCTATAATCTCATTCCCCGGTGGGCCATTCGCAGGCCTTTCATGCGAACACACGCGTGAGGGATGGTGGGTGTACCCCAATTCGCAGCCGAGCAAATCAACCAGAATAACCCCCAAGGTTTCTTGCTACTTCATATGGATATACCTTTGGCGCAGGGAACTTGCAGCATTATTAGGTGCACAATACCGAATCTCACATACCTACTTATCCACCCTACTAGCCAGATGCATGGACTGAGGGACAGCGATGATTCCACCCACCCAGTGGTGCAGCTTGCACACCCCTAATTATTGCCCAGTCCATTACTTTTTCTCTACATTTCTGTGAGCTGCTGGCCATGCCCCCCTCATCCTGTCTCCCGTGAATAAATGCTGTGTAAAGAGGAGCAAGTGACAAGAGGTCTCCCAACTGCTACCCACCACCCACACACTCACAGCAGTACACTGTTACCCGCAAGCGAAACAGTCCCAAAGAATGTGACTATCAAGTGAAAATCAGACAGTTGGGAGGTATGCTTAACCGTAAACTAGACATTTTGAAATCTTATACCGGAGCTTACAGGGATACTCATGAATTACACAGGTTCTGATGGCCCGATTCAGATTTGATCGCAAGGCTCATCATCTTCGGAGCCTGTGATCAGGTTGCAAAATAGTTGCAAATCCATTCACATGCCGCTCACCACCTAATGATTTCTCCAGCGTGTACAGTCTGTGTGTAGCCCAGGACTTACTCTGCATCTGCGCTAGAAACAGGCTAATCAGGACCGGAGCTGATGTCACATGACTTCCCTTAAAATGCCTGGGCACTCCTGCATTTTCCCAGACACTCCCAGATAATAGGTGGTTACCACCCCCAAATGCTGGCTTCCTGTCAGACAATCGGCCAGTGATTAAAAAAATAGAAGCAGGCTTTTATCGCAGGACGGCCTCGAGCATGGGTAATGTGGGCTGTACCCATGCACAGTCTATCGATAATCGCCCGGCTTGCGAATTCACAGCCGTGTGATCAGGTCTCAATAAGGCCCTGTGGCTGGTTTTTAATTAACCACAGAACCTTGGCAATTCATGAGTGTCCTGATTTAAAGGTATAGGGCAAGATGTATCAAGCTTTAAAAAGTGATAACATTGAGAGTGATAGACAACTAGCCAATTAGCTCCAATCTGCCATGTCACAGGCTGGATAATATGACAGGTAGGAGCTGATTATTTATCACTCTCCATTTTATCACTTTTGAAGCTTGATACATCTGGCCTATAGTATGGTAATTCTGGGTCCACAATGGCAGATATGTGACAGGCTCACTGACATGGTGTGGTGTGATGCGTACCTGGACTCTGGACTTGCTGGCTTCAGATCTTCACGGCCTCCTCCTAGGAAGACCCTGTGAAAGGGATGGCACAACCCAAGAGAACCCACAAAAGTGACACTACTATGGTTAGCAGCTCAAAAGGTTCATTTACCAGTGAAGAAACTACGTGCTGCTATAAAGAAAGGATTATTCGAATCAAAAATACAAACTAAAATACTACACTGCTATTCGGAGCTCCGAGACTATGTACACATTTACAATACAGCATTTAATAGGAACAATTATCGCTCAGGAATCTCAGAATAATATGGATTGCGACGGCCACTACTTACTTATATCAAATAAAACAACATGGAAAATAAACACAGCAGGATATCAGTTCACATAAACCATGACAGTAAATATACCTCAGCTCTCAGCAAAATGTCCACAGGACAGTTGTGAATGTGCTAGTGTCCCACTCAGTAACAGGGCTGACCATATGCAGAGGTCAAAGTTGTGCAGGGAAGAGTCAAATGCCCACTTTCAGTAAGGAGGCCTTATGGCCCTTATAGTGTCTTGTTTCCTTACTATAGGCAATAGTGGGGGGTATCCTGGGGAATGTCCCTGCTAGGTAATATGAGGGTGTAGGTGGCTGTCATTATGAGGCAAAGTAGTACCTGCTATATTGCTGCATGCTGTCTGGACCCTCTTCTGGGTGCTGCAGTCTGCTCCCTCTCTCTCTTCCTTCTCCTCACACTTGGGACTTCTTTCACATGCCTCATTAGGGATGGGTAATCATATGATGTTTCATCGGTAACATCGGATTTATGGTTCCAATGTTCGATGTTTAACCCTGCGATGTTGAGGATCCAATGTTTCATCAACATCGCTAGATTTTTCCCCCGATGTTTTTCTCAATCTTCCAATGTTTTTTCTTTTGTGTGTCAGTGTGCTGTTTTTAATGCTTTGCAGCCGGCTCACTCTCTCCTTGATTTATATTTATTAAAAACTTAAGCGACTGATAAAAAAAAAACCATTAACAAACATGACAGTATCACTGCTGGCTGGGCTTTCATATGTGTGTGTGGCTGTGTGCTGCTGCTGTGGGTGGTAGCTGACAGTGAAAGACAGTCTGGCCAGCCATTCAGCAGCAGCACACAGGACAGCCCCACCCCTGCCTCACTGCAACTGGTGCTGTTAGTGAGTCACTGTCGCTGTCTGCTGTGGTGTTTCTAGCACAGGTCTGGTTTGCATATCAGTGCTGATATACAGGCCACACTGTGCTAGAAGCACTACAGCAGACAGCGACACTCCAGGCAGGGAAGAGGAACTGCATGGGTTTTCAAAGATAGTGGGTGCTAGAATGAACAGTATAATACGATAGTCACTAGTAGTGACATTGTGGTGAACTCCCTTCATATTTATTTATTTATTAATCGTTTCTTATATAGCGCAGCATATTCACTTGCGCTTTACAATAGGAGACAGTGATACAACAAACTGGGTATTTACAGTCAGTCGAAGGTATGAGGGCCCTGCTCGCAAGCGTACAATCTATCAATTGATTTATGATTATGCAGCAAGCATATCACAGCACCTTACAAAGGGCCTGATTCAGTTGTGGATGCAGACGTTTGCACAGTTTATTTCTGTGCAGTGATTTATAAGTAACAGGGGACGCAGATACTGAGTGACAGGTACAGTAGTTTCTATTTGACGGAGGGGATGGGGGCTGGTTTGTCAAATGCAGACGTGTTTCAAACCTTAATTTGCAGTTGCACTGGCTCCAGCGTCTTTGTTCTGATGGTTATTCTAAGCAACAATGTAGTATGTTCTATGTTGCACTGTGTGTACAGTTTTTTTGTTATTTTCTATGATCAACATAAGTTATTAGCCTGTTGCTACAGTTAAAAATCTAGGTAAAAATAGCAGATTGTGAGTTGTTGTAATAAAGGTTTGATAGTTAATGCTGCTTGTTTTTTTTCCTTCAGTAACAAATTTGATTTACCACAAAACATGAACCATATATCCATTGTGTGTGTATAAACTGTAAGCCTCCAACAAGATAAACTTAATAGAGGGATTATTTATCATTTCAGAAGCTTATTAGTGTATTATATGCTTTGGTAACCAGTTTATTTGAAAAAATATCGAAACATCCATTAACATCGGTTAACATCGGGTTCACAGTATCAATGTTTAGGTCTAAATGATGTTTGCTACCAATGTTGAAAAACATCATTTGACCGATGTTTTCTTTCGATGTCCCATCCCTATGCCTCATTGCACTTGTTCCCTCTGTCTTTATGCAGCACTCTCCTTTTCTCTCTGACACTGGGGTTGCTGCAGCTCTCATTCACAGGGTGTTCACAGGGCTTTCTCCTCTCTCCACACTCCCTCTCACACTGCTACTGGGATCACCTCTGACCTTCCAGTTTCCTGTCTGCAGGGGAGCTGGGACACTAGCTGACTGTTAACCCCTCACAGCCCTGCTGACAGGGGAAAGGACCTGTTCTGGCAGCATTGGCTGCAATGTTAACAACCTGGGGGTACAGGAATAAAAGGGGTACCCCCTGGGGTGCCACAGATATATGTAAAACAGCATCATTCACAGACATATCACGTGCAACACAGCTGATGCCTGATATGTCTAAAGATATATCAGTGCATCCTGCTGTGTGTACAGGGAACTGCTGACCACCCATGCACCCGCACAGTAGCTGGCGAGGGTTAAGAGCTCAACTGGGTACCCAGAGAGGACACCTAAGCATACTTGCCTACCTAACCCTATCCTTCAGGGAGAAAATGCTCTGTACCTGGACTTCCCTGGTAATGTATGATTACCATCACCTGTGGTAACACCTTTATTATCAATTACCTAGCTCCCCACAGGTGCTGGCAATCCTACATTACCAGGGAAATCCAGGAACAGGGCATTTTCTCCCTGAAGGAGAGGGTCAGGTAGGCAACCCTGCGCATAAAGCAGTGTGTCTGATAATGTATGGCAGCAAATAAGAATCAAACATTTAGGCCGGTTTCACACACTCCGACTCCTGCCGGACGGTGAAATCCCGCACGGCCAGGGAGCCGTGCCGCACACATTAGTTGTGAATGGACACTATTGTGTCCATTCACACGGGATGGCCACGGCCCGGCCGCACGGCTGCAGCCGGATCCCGCCACTGGAAGGGACGGCTGCCGGGCTGTGGCCATCCCCTCCATGATAAACTAGTGTGTGCGGCACGGCTCCCTGGCCGTGCGGGATTTCACCGTCCGGCAGGAGCCGGAGTGTGTGAAACCAGCCTAAGGCTGGTTTCACACACTCCGGCTCCTGCCGGACGGTGAAATCCCGCACGGCCATGGAGCTGGTTTCACACACTCCGGCTCCTGCCGGACGGTGAAATCCCGCACGGCCAGGGAGCCGTGCCGCACACATTAGTTGTGAATGGACACTATTGTGTCCATTCACACGGGACGGCCACGGCCCGGCCGCACGGCTGCAGCCGGATCCCACCACTGGAAGGGACGGCTGCCGGGCTGTGGCCATCCCCTCCATGATAAAGTACTGTGTGCGGCACGGCTCCCTGGCCGTGCGGGATTTCACCGTCCGGCAGGAGCCGGAGTGTGTGAAACCAGCGTCAGGGTTGCCTACCTGCCCCTCTCCTTCAGGGAGAAAATGCTCTGTTCCTGGACTTCCCTGGTAATGTATGATTGCCATCACCTGTGGGGAGCTAGCTAATTGATAAGAAAGGTGGGTACTTGTTTCGTTTCATGGCGGTAGATGCAATGTCGCATGCGATGCGATTTGATACCTGTTCATAACCTAACTATCCACTATGCATTGAGTTGATTTTATATAGTGTGGCAAGCGCAGCGAGGGGACGTGGACGCGTCCCCTCACTGCGCTCGCCACACTATATAAAATCCACTCCATGCGTAGTGGATAGTGGGGTTATGAACAGGTACAAAATCGCCTCAAATCACATGCGATATCTGCCACCGTGAAACTAAACAAGTACCGAAAGATGTTTCACCACAGGTGATGGCAATCCTACATTACCAGGGAAGTCCAGGAACAGAGCATTTTCTCCCTGAAGGAGAGGGTCAGGTAGGCAGCCCTTATTTACTCCCAAACACTTCAAAACAACAAATGGTGAGTCAGACAAATTGGATAAAGCCATTTCATTTAACAAATGTATCACAATAATTGTTTTTGTCCATTTACCAGTGTTTGGGTGCAAATGCCATTAGTTTTCATGCATTACCAGCTTTTTTTTTCCCTACCAGATTGGACAGATACATGTTCAGGTGTGTACACATCTTGAACTAGCCCAATTGATAATTGGTGCACCTGGACTAGTTAACTGCTTTATAAAACTCATCTGTGCAGAAAAGTCAATGCCTTTCATTGCAAGAGGATATATACTGACAGAATGGACACAAAACCAAATCAAAAGGTAGATAACGTCTCCGTATCTTAGTAAACTGATTTGTTTTATACCACAGTGGAGAAGTCTCTTTGACGGCAAATGTATCAAACATTTCTATGAAATGTTCTGAAGCATAGCCCCAAACCCCTCTGTTTGCTACATACAGGTATAGCCTTGTGTAAATGGAAGAGGTGGGTGCTACTGACAGATTTTCATCTGCATTATATTTGCTGAACTTTGGCCTGGGTTCCTGTAAAACAAATTAGTTGCAGTAAGGTGGAGGCCTTATTGTGACCCGTTTACATAGTTCAGAACATACTTTCCTACTTTTGAAAACTAGTTTTAGGGGGATGATAGGTGGGTGGTAGAATTTTACACAGTCATGCTCCATACCTGCCAACATGGCCCTCTCCAGGAGGGACACCTTGCTCTGTTTCTGGACTTTCCTCTAAATGTACCAGTGTAATGTGGGCTAGGTGGAATGAGGGAGATTGCTGCTATTTCAGGGAGTCTCCCACAGAATGCAGGAGGGTTGGCAACTATGGTTCAGAATCTGTGATGACCAAGCTCTGCCACTCACTGGGTTCCACTGGTTCCATACATTTCTGCCTTTTATTGTAATGCATCTGTACTTCTTATGTGCGCTCTCTGAAGTGCCCATTTATCATTCAATATTTGCGGCTAAAGGGTTAGCTGCAAATATTAAGTATTGGCCGAATGTATGTAGGAGGGATGCAGCACTTAAAAAATCATTTTAAACTGTAAGTTAGGGATCTTGTACATCACTAAATTGGTATGCAGTCGTTAGGTCGACACATTAAGGTTGATCGTTTCTTTTTTGGATTTTTTTTTGTTTTTTTAAACTGACTTGTTCATCCTTTACCATCCCAGTGGGTACAGGGGGAGAATATAATATGGGCATGGCAGCTAGCACTTCCATACCTCCCAACTATGCTGAGGTGTGTAGTGTATAGGGGTTTTGGGGGGCACACTGTTTTCGGACCTTTGCACCGTTTTATGCAGGAAGGATCAGTAGTGTGTGTGTATATGTATATATATATATATATGTATGTATGTATGTATGTATGTATGTATGTATGTATGTATGTATATATATATATTTGTGCAATACACCGTAAGTATGAATTATGGCCTTTATTCAGATCTGATCGAAGTACAAATTTTGTGTGGAAAATGGGCAAAACCATGTGCACTGCAGGTGGGGCAGATGTAACATGTGCAGAGAGAGCTCTGAAAGGGTGAAGCCGGGGGGGAACCTATTTATGATATATTGTTACATCCATGTCCGTGAACTCTTAAGCTGGGTACACAGGAGAAGAGTTGCAAACTATGCAATAGTATACCTTGAATTCTTGGACAATGACCAAGAGCAGTGGTTCCCAAAATGTGCCGTGGTCTCCAGGACCAATTTAAAATGGGGAAACTACGTACGTCCAGCAGACACACACATACACTGACGGCGCTGGGCAGGAGTAAAGCCGCTCAGTGTGTATGAACGCGATCATCGCTGGGCATAATCGCTGTGTGTATGGACCTTAAGGGTGCCACAGAAAACTAGAGCATACACACTGTGCAATCTTTCAAAAGATGGTGGCCCATCCATGCTTCTGCTGTCATTACCACTATTTAGAATCTTCCTGCCTGTTCAAAAGATCAGAAGCGACAAACGACCAGAGGGAATGTGCATCAGAATCCTTACATACCTCTTGTATTCTGACTCCTGTGTGGTCTTGTAAAAAAGGGGGTATGATTTTTGGCGATTGATCGCAAACTATGCCTCATACTTACGTTACTATGAAGGCATGGCTGGCGCTATGAGAGCTGCTGGCATGCCCCCTGTTCCTCTGTGTGCAATGATTTAGATGGTATGCCACAGCATCTAATCACCGCTGCTCTAAGTAGGGCAGCGAGTGACTCCTAACTGGCCTCTCACCGCTGCCCATCTGTGGCAAAACATCTCGACTGTCCAGCGACGATCAGCGTTATGTCATGAGTGTGCACCCTGAACAGTTTAAATGATTTCTCATTAAAAACCTATTGGAGTGAAATGTATTCATTCTTCACAATATACTGTAACACTATTTTCACTGTCGGCAGCCACTAGAGGGCGCCCAATAAAGCTATTGAATTGTAGCTCTGTTCAGCTGCCGGCATCTAAGCTCTGGAATGCACGGTTGTCCAGTTTCAGCACTCAAACGGATCTTTATGACATGCCCCTTTCCCACTGCAGCCTTAAAACGGTATATTGCCGATTTTTGAGGGCAAAATACCGTTTAAGGCTGCAGTGGGAAAGCGCCAGAGTTGAAATACCGTTTAAAGTTAAACAGTATTTCAACCCGTTTTCAAAGCAGTGTTTCAAACGGTAATCTACCGTTTAATTTAAGAGGCAATGGGAATGCATCTTAAACGGTATTCTTAATGTAAACAGGCTACAATTCAAGCGATTGGTTGTTGCCTGTGTTGTGACACTCCCCACAACCCTGAAAAGCCCATTAAAGTCACAGGCACTCATTTGTGCTGTAAAAACGTTTTGAAGAGCTAAAACGTTTTACCTGCAATGGGAATGGTACTTAAATGGCATTTAAAACTGTAATCTGCTGCAGTGGGAATGCTAAATACCGTTTAAGATTACCTGTAACTTAAAACGGGTCTGCAGTGGGAAAGCAGCATCAATCTGTGCAAAAAAAAAAAAAATCAATAAACTATTGCCGTGTGATCTCCCATTACTTTAGACAGAGATCAGGTGCAATATAACAATTGAAAACGGCCCTATGAATAGAATTCCCTGGCTCTACACTTCTATCGTCTCCAAGCCCTAAAGACCTAGATCTGAGGGGATACCCAAAAGAAACTGGAATGAATTTATAAAGTACACTCCACTTGAATCAATACAATTATCCAAACGTCTTTCTCCATTGCTTAAAACACTTTTCAAACGAACCATTGATGCCTTTTACTATGTTTTTGCAGTTTTGTTTAGCCTCTTCAGTATCCGCATCGGATTTTTTTTGGGGGGGGGGGTGTTTGTGTATGTATCCCAACAAAATAAAGCATTGCATGGAGAGAGACCTGTTGATTATGGTGAGGCCTGTTTTCCCCAAATAAGGGTAATTTTTTATATATATCTATATATCCTCAATTCGTAACCCAAATAACAAACTTTAAAAATAAAAACTTCCATTTTGACCCTGAAGTACAAACTGTGTGCACAATCCCTCACATAAGAGAAAAAAAGGTACTTGTGTATTATCACGGTGCCCCCGATATGTGATCGCGCAATATTTCATCGCATCGCATGCCATACACCCGATGCACTGCGATGCGATTTTATTCCCCTATGCCAGGGGTGGCCAACCTGTGGCTCTCGAGCTGCATGCGGCTCGACCCCTGTTTAAGTGCGGCTCCTGCTCCCAGTCCCCTCTCATAGGGTGCCGCGGCCAGCCGCATGTCATTTATTTCCTCTACCTCCCCCATGGCAGCCATCACTTATGGGTTCTTCCCCTATTGGGTAGCTTTGGAAAGGAAAAAAAGACGCCCCTTCTCCATAAAAGGCTCCTCCTCCTTCTCTCTGTGTCTTTTTTTCCTTTCCCAGGAGGGTAGCATGCGGTTTTTGTTTTTTTCAGTGGCTTACCCTGTGAAGTAGATCTGGTTTCCACCGTCGCCTTGAGCGTCCAGGTGGAAGCAAGGTAACCAGGCGACTGGTGAAACCTCAGGAAGCCGCATGCCGTCCTCAGGTTTGGGCGGCTAACAAGCGGTGGCGTCCAAGGAGGCAAGGTGGAGGCCTCCTGTCCGGAATCCAGGTGAGACCGGACGGACGTCGTCACCCGCGGCGGGTGACAGGCAAGCAAATAGGCCGCGGCGCGGCCAGACAGCGCGTCCTTATGGGCGCAGGAGGTGACGCGGCGTCTGACGCGGCAGGGGCTGGCGCCGGCGTCTGACGCGGCAGGCGTCTGACGCGGGTATCGCTGGCGCCGGCGTCTGGCGCGGTGACGTCAGGACGCATCGCCGGCGCCCGCGGATGACGCGGTCGCCTGCGGCACGCGGAAGGCGCGTCCTTTAAAAGGAGGAAGCGTGTGGGGACACTGTACCACCAACGAGGGTCAGCTCCACGGTCTGCAGAGAGAAATACTGTTCAAGAGGTGGTGAGTGCGCCGCATGGCTCCACTATTGAATGGGGGAATTGTTTGTTGTACTGCATAAATACCCTGATAGGTGACTATTGTTTATAGACAGCCTCAAGGGTCAGTGCAAGCATGGAGGAAGAGAGGAGGCAGATCAGTCAAAAGTCAGGGTAAGCCACAAGGAGTAGATGGTGTTTTTTCTGTGGTCATGCGTGTGACAAATCCTGCTGATGAGAGTATGTTGTTATACAGATCTGACAACAGCAAGGAGAAAGGGGAGAAATCCAGGCACAAGAAAATGCACACGGCTAAGTGCCTTATGTGCAACGTATCATTGCCGGATAAATACATGGGGAGTGTATGTGAAAAGTGCAAGACCCCACAATTGTTACCCCTGTCACAGATGACGGGGTTGGTCGACATGTTGAAGACAGCCCTTGCCGACACCTTTGTGTCCAAAAAAGAGAGGGCGAAGAGTACAGGGAAGAGAAGTCGCTCCAGAGTAAGCGAAGCATCGGCAGAGTCTGGAGATGAGATAGCAGATACAGCAGCAGATGAGGCTGAGGATCTGGTAGTAGATAAATCGGAAAGTGACTTCAATGCGGATATGGTGGAAAACCTCCTAACATTGATACACAAATCCCTGAATATCGAAGAAGCACAAGAGGAGGTGAAACTCCAAGAGCTTCTGTTCCGAGATAAGAGAAAGAAAGGGAAAACTTTCCCTTTACCTCAGACATTAAAGGATATGGTGTCGGATGAGTGGAAGCATCCGGATAAAAAGATCACTGTACCTGCAAAGATAGGGAAGATGTATCCATTCCCTAAAGATCAGACGTCCACTTAGGATGAGGTTCCTAAAGTCGACGCAGCGATAGCAAGGATATCAAAAAAGACGACCTTGCCTCTCGAGGACGCGAACATATTTAGGGATCCTATGGAGAGGAGAGTAGAGCTGGGGCTGAGGAAACAGCACCTGACGTTAGGAGCAGCTATGAAGCCGGCGGCCTCTATGGCTACCACATCCAGGGTGGTGCGAGAGTGGTGTCAGCAACTAGAAGCTGATATGATGGACGGTCTAAGAAGGTCAGACATGCTGAAAACAGTGCAAAATATACAGCTGGCCGTCGAATTTTTGTGTGAAGCATCTTTAGATGCGATGAGGCTGACAGCAAGGGCAAATGCCACAGCAACTGTAGTTAGGAGAGCGCTCTGGCTCAAATCCTGGGCGGCAGACGCGCAATCCAAGATGAAGTTATTGTCACTCCCTTTCCAAGGCGATTATTTATTTGGGGCACAGTTAGACCAAATCATAACAAAGATATCCGGAGGGAAATCTGTTTGGCTCCCGCAAGAGAAAGTGACAAAGGGGGTTGCAGCGACTAGGTCGGTTAGATACCAACCACAAGAATATAAAGAGGCGAGAAGCTACCGACCAGGTAGAGGATTCCGGAGGAGTAATTGGTCGTCAAGGGCAAATTTTCGCTCCCAAAGGGGAAGAGGAAATAGATTTGCCGCAGGGCAAAACTCACAATGACGCCAAATATCAGACGGTAGGAGCCAGGCTGCTGAGATATATAAGCACCTGGGAGAGGTCCACAACGGACAAGTGGGTCCTCGAGATAATAAGGACAGGATACAAACTGGAGTTCGGGAAGATTCCAGGAAATTTTTTTACAGAATCCCCCATACCAAGAGTCTCGTCAGAAAAGGAAGCCTTGTTGGCGAGTTTAAAAGAAATGATAGATCAAGGGGTAGTGATAAGAACTCCCCGAGATCAAGTGGGGATGGGTTGGCATTCCCGCTTTTTTGTGGTCCAAAAAGCGTCCGGAGGTTACAGGACGATTCTGGACTTAAGGAAACTGAATCAATTTCTAAAAGTAAGGTCATTCAAAATGGAGTCGGTCAGAAGTATACTCCCAGACTTAAGAAGAGGTTCATACATGACCTCTATAGACCTCAAAGATGCATACCTGCATGTACCTATATTCAGGGGGCATCAGAAGTATTTGAGGTTTTACATCAAAGGAGTAAGTTATCAGTTCACGGCGCTGCCGTTTGGGTTAGCCACATCCCCCAGGACGTTTACCAAGGTTCTGATCATAGTAGTGGCGAACCTCAGAAGAGAGGGGATAGTGGTTTGGCCATATCTAGACGACCTATTGATAATGGCGGAGACAAGGGACTTGGTTATAAAACACACCAGCAGGACAATGCAGTACCTGACGGAGCACGGCTGGTTGATAAATCAGAAAAAGAGCCAGCTAGAACCCACAAACCGGATAAAATATTTGGGGGTGATACTGGATACACAAGACATGAGAGTGAGTTTAAGTTCAGAAAGACAACAAAAGATGGTACAGACGATGAGATCTACAATAGGAAAGTCGGTCGTATCGGCAGAGTTGTGCATGAAAATGCTAGGGCTCATGGCGTCGGCTCTGGAGACGGTACAATGGGCGAGGTTTCATACCAGAAAGCTCCAAAGATGCTTCCTATCACAGTGGAATGGAATCAGCAAAGACCTAACACAAAGGATAGTATTAACACAGAGGGCGAAGGAGGACATAAGGTGGTGGTCGTGCGGAAGCAGACTAGCAAGAGGAAGGTCCTTCGCCAAGACGACTCAGGTGGTAAGACGACTCAGGTGGTGGTTACCACGGACGCAAGTATGATAGGATGGGGAGCAGTGTGTCGAGATCAGACAGCTCAAGGAGCATGGATGCACGAGGAAGGGCGGAAACACTCCAACCTCGAGAGCGGTCCTATGTGCATGCAAGAGCTTCCAGGCACAGCTTGTCAACAAAGAAGTAGTAGTCAGGTCAGACAACCAGGTAGTGGTGTCATATATAAACAAACAAGGGGGCACTCACAGCCTACACATGATGATGGAAGCAGAAAAACTGTTTGCCTGGGTGGAAAACAACGTGAAGGATATACGGGCAGTATATCTGGCAGGCGAGGAAAATGTAGTAGCAGACGGCTTGAGCAGGACAATGTGTCTACCAGGCGAGTGGGGCCTAAATGCAGAGGTGTTCAGGACACTGACGAGGATGTGGGGCAATCCAAAGATAGACCTCATGGCAACATTCCAGAACAGGAAGGTCAGCAGATACATTTCCAGGTTCCGAGACCCGCAGGCGGAGCAGTGGGACGCTTTGACGGCAGATTGGCCGAAGGAACTGGCTTATGCGTTTCCACCATTCCCGATAATACCAAAGTTTCTGAGAAAGGTACTAAAGGAAGGGGCAACCGTGATTGCGATCCTGCCGTACTGGCCAAGAAGGGCATGGTTTGCGCAGCTTCTACGGCTGGCAGTGGACGGACCATGGAAACTCCCAAAAAGACCAGATCTGCTGGTTCAAGGCAAAGTAAAGATCCACCAACCGGAGGATTGGAACTTGATGGCGTGGCTACTGAGACCAGGGCGCTGCTAGGCCAAGGGTTTTCAGAGCAGGTGGTGAGTACCTTACTGAAAGCTAGGAAAACATCTACTTCCAAATCATACTACAAAGTCTGGCTGAAGTATACATACTGGTGTAAAGAAAATAAGAGGTTGCCGGAGCAGATACCGACTATTCTTGAGTTTTTACAAAAAGGACTGGAGAAACAACTAGCAGTTAGCACTTTGAAAGTGCAAATATCACTATCAGCCATGCTGGACATCAACATCGCTAGCAACAAGTATATTCAAAGATTTATACAAGCGGCCAAGAAAATAAGACCACGTTTTCATCAACCTATAGCTCCATGGGATCTGAACTTAGTTCTCAATGCCCTTACACAAGAGCCGTTCGAACCCGTTCATGAAATTCCATTAAAAATTCTGTCATGGAAAGCGGCATTCCTGGTAGCTATAACGTCCGCCAGAAGGGTGTCAGAGCTACAGGCCCTCTGGGCAGAAGAACCATTTATGAATGTGTTCGAAGACAAGGTGGTAATGAGGACAAACCCCATGTTCTTACCCAAGGTAGTTTCAGATTTCCATGTAAATCAAGAAATTGTGTTACCATCTTTCTGTGCAAAGCCCGCAAATGCGAAAGAAGACCGACTGAACAAACTAGACGTAGTCAGAGTATTGAAAGTGTATTTAGAGAGGTTAAAGAAGGGTAGGAGGACAAAAAATTTGTTCGTACTAACGGAAGGGAAGAACAAAGGTGAGGCAGCTTCCAAAATGACAATTGCAAGATGGATAAAAAACTGCATTACAGAAGCATACAAAGCAAGCAATCAGGTACCCCCAGAAGGTCTGAAAGCGCATTCCACGAGGGCAGTAGCAACCTCATGGGCAGAGAAAGGGGCGGCTTCCATATCAGATCTGTGCAAAGCAGCAGGGTGGTCGTCCGTACATACGTTTACAAGGCACTACAGAGTAGATGTCATGTCTTTGGCAGATGCCAAATTCGGAAGAAAAGTCTTATCTGCGGTAATATAAAAAAAAAAAAAAAAAATCCTTTTTCTTTTCCTTTCATATTTCTAATTAATTGATTTGGTTATGTACCCAGCCCAGTGAGAATTGAACTGCTGGGGCATTTCCCATAAGTGATGGCTGCCATGGGGGAGGTAGAGGAAATATCAGATTTTTACCTGATAATGTGTTTTCCTCGACTCCACCATGGCAGCATAGTTCCCGACCCAAGTGATGTTATAATTTCTGTATGCGATTAACTATTTGTGTTTGAGAGCTAGAAACGAAAGACACAGAGAGAAGGAGGAGGAGCCTTTTATGGAGAAGGGGCGTCTTTTTTTTCCTTTCCAAAGCTACCCAATAGGGGAAGAACCCATAAGTGATGGCTGCCATGGTGGAGTAGAGGAAAACACATTATCAGGTAAAAATCTGATATTTCTTCCTCTCAGTGCCGGGAGGAGGCTTCCGGCGAGGGGAAGGCAGAGGAGTGCGGGTCTCAAAGGGAGATCAAAGGTCCCGGCGGCTACGCACAGCAAGCAGGGCAAGGAGGCACCATCTAGTAGAGATGCGTCCCCGCTGCTGTCCCCTCTGGCTGCCACTGCCCTCTCTGACTGCCGCTGCCTGTCAGTGTCTCACTGGATGACAGGCAGCGGTGCCAGTATCAGGAAGCTCCCTCCCGGCTCCTAACTCCCCTTTTGGCTGCATGAATGGTAGCACTGGCCGGCAATGGCATGGCCTGAAAATTAGGTGGAACTACCTGGATGGATGGTGAAGAACACGGGAGGAAAGAGGTGGAGCTACACGGGGTCAGGGCTGATGGAAGGAGCAGAAGATGAACTGCCTGACAGATTTGAAGGTAAATAAAGGTTGAGGTTTTATTCTGTCAGTAACTGGTCTGCGAGTTATGCAGCGCTACTGCTGTCAGCTACTTATGTGGATGTTACACAGCACTACCTGTCGGCAACTGGTCTGGGTGTTTCGCAGAGCTACTACTTTTAGCAACTGACATGACTGTTATGCTCCGGTCAGCAACTTATGTTGGTGTTATGCAGCGCTACTACTGTCTGCAACTGGTGTGGGCGTTACACAGCACTACTACAGTCAGCAACTTTTGCAGGTGTTATGTTGCGCTACTAGTCGGCAACTGGTGCAGGCTTTAAGCATTGCTACTACTGTCGGCAACTGGTGCGGGCTTTCCACAGCGCTACTACTGTCGGCAACTGGTGCGGGCTTTAAGCATCGCTGCTACTGTCGGCGGCACTCCCCGGCATTTTTTTATAATAAGCACACTGTCACAGCAGCATATGAATTATCAACGTTTCAGGTGCATTTATTGGAGCACCTTTTGTCAGGATAGTCACGAAAGTTTTGGCTTGGAATAGACACAGAAATGGGGCTTGGCCTACTTCCAAACAGACCACGCCTCTTTTTTGGCGCGCACGTTGTTGGCTCTTTAGCTTGACTACAGGTATTTTTCGGCTCTTTACCTCTGACTGGTTGGCCACCCCTGCCCTATGCGATGAAAAATTGTGTAAGCACCCTGATGGGTGCTTACAATGTTAAATGAAGTTAAAATCGCATTGTATGCCATACAATTTTAAAATTGTATGACATTGTACAACATCGCGCAACATCGCATACCTTATGGTATGCGATACAATGGGCGCTGTGATAATGCACAAGTACCGAAAAAAATGTGCATTGTTTTCACTGCAAGTCCCAGACATCCTGACTGCAATTGCCCTCTCCATATCCATTGATTTTTAAGATGGCCTTTTTCCAAAATGTCAATTGTGGGTTATATCACAGTTGCAGATGGGAATGATTATCCCTCTCCTCTGGAGCAGTAGACACCAGGAACATGGCACCTGCAGTGTTCACCACCAACAAAAATCGGTACTTGTTGCCTAGAACGGCGCCCATCGGGTCCCATCGCATACCTTAAGTTAAGGTATGCGATGGGACACGACCGACACGATTTCGGGCTTTTTTACTGCTTTCCCGGCAATTGTAAAATCGGGTCCATCGCATGCCATTATAATGGCATGCGATCGACCGACCCGATTTTACATTGTATGCATTGTATTCAATGTTAAATTCCTATGTAAAATCGGGTCCATTGTATGCCATTATAATGGCATACAATGCGACCAATGCGATTGACACGATTTTACATAGGGAACAATGTTAAATGGCCCACCATACCCGATTTTTGATTGTATACCCACCCTATATCTATACCCACTTATATAGTGTGGCGAGCCACTGAGCCTGAAGCGTGGCCACACTATATCAAATATAAAACGCTTCGGGCTCGCCACACTATATAAAATCAACTCTACGCCGACGTGGATAGTGGGGGTATGAAAAGTTTGGAGGACGCGTACCGCTGCACTCGCCAAGCTTTGGGTTGGCGTTCATCGTGGGGTGGCGTTAACAATGGGGGGGGGGGGCATTTGACCCATCAAGGTGGGTATACAATGAAAATTGGGGTCTGGGGGGGCATTTAACATTGGGTCCAATGTAAAATCGGGTCTCGGGACCATTTTACATTGGTTCCAATTTGGTCGCATTCGATGCGACTGACCCGATGGATACAATTAAAATCAGTGGCGCCGTGCTAGGAAACAAGTACCCAAAAATCACTGGAAAAAGGTGAACAGATGGAGAGTATAATTCAATGGGGATGTAGGCTTTCTTGGACCCACACATTGTACCCATTATACAGTATACACCAGTTTCTAAAATGGGATATATTACCTCCCCAGTGTTGAATGGTCGATTTTATCCTCTGCCCGCCCCCCTCCCCCCCCCTCCCTTTTCATAATGGGTATGGATCATAGGGTTGACTACTGAAGGTCAACATGGGGTTAGAGCAGGGCTGGGCAACACCGGCCCTCCAGATGTTGATGAACTACACATCCCAGCATGCCTTGCATCAGTTTCAGCATGGCCACATAGCAAAACTAATGCAAAACATCCTGGGATGTGTAGTTCATTAACATCTGGAGGGCCGGTGTTGCCCAGCCCTGGGTTAGAGTGACACAACCATTAGGTCGACATGGGCTAAGTCGAGCAGTTAAAAGGTTGACCTAGGTTTTCAGTTTATATTTTTGTCCCGAACGCAGTCGGCGTGGACTCGCTGCACTTGCCACACTTCAGGCACGGAGCCTTGCTGTGCTCAGAACACTTTTATTCTCCCTCCATGTCCTAGTGGGTGGTAGGTCATGAAATTCCGCCTGTCGGCACATGTCTGCTCAAGTGACAAATCCATGTCGACATTTGGACTGCCGACCTAATGCTTGTGTGTTGATCTTATGACCCTCTCAACCTACTGAAGTGTTGACCTACGGACCATAGAACACCTTCTCCAGATAAGCAGTTGGATGGTCTCACGCTACACTCTATGCCTTTTCTCCTTCCCAGGGTTGAGTTCTCTGCTGGCTCCTCTCATTCTAAAATCTTAGCCGATTTGCTACTGCGTATAAGTGAATCCCACATCTCCCTACCTCCAGACTTGCAGGACAACAGCAAAGTTTTTTTGGTTTTGTCAAACCGGTACTTGTGAGTTATCCGGGCTCCCGATTTTTCCGATTTTTTTGATTGTATGCCTTAAGTTAAGGCATACAATCAGATGCGATGCGATATCGCATCGCATCCAACCATCGGATGCGATGACCCGATTTTTCCATAGGAATCAATGTTAAAATGGACTGAGTCCATTTTAACATGGAATTCAATGGGGAAAAAGGGGTCCTTTTCATACCCCTACTATCCAAGTGGGCATGGAGTTGGATATAAATCTGTGGCGAGCGTAGCGAGCCACCGAGCCCGAAGCGTGGCGAGCGAAGCGAGGGGACGGTATTCCGTGTCCCCTCGCGGGGCTCGCTACGCTCGCCACGCTTCGGGCTCGCTACGCTCGCCACAGGTTTATATCCAACTCCATGCCCACTTGGATAGTAGGGGTATGAAAAGGACCCGATTTTCCCATTGAATTCCATGTTAAAATGGACTCAGTCCATTTTAACATTGATTCCTATGGAAAAATCGGGTCATCGCATCGCATCGCATCCGATGGTCGCATGCGATGCGATGCGATGTCCCGATCCGACCCGATTTAAAAATCGGACGCCCGGATAACTCATAAGTACCGTCAAACCTGATATCATTGGAACTCTCCATGACGAGTGCTTGGATTCCTCTAACCTGGGCAAAAAAAAAAATACCATCCATACCTAGGTGTCCAGCTTCCCCAGGTCATTGAATCTTTTTGAATTGAAAAAAAGTGACCCCTTATTAACTCTGTAATGGCTGAAATACCCAGCTAATCTAGGGGGAGATTCTCTAAACAAGGAATGCGGTAAAAACCCCGTTATCGGGGTTTTTACCGCATTTTGGGATGCTCTAAGCATCCCCCGCCGGGTTAACACGGCGGGGGGCATCACCAGAAAAATCTGGCGATGCCCCATAGAAGCCAATGGGCTTCTACTGCAACCGCCCCGCATCGCCCCCTCACCTGTGTCCGGGCAGCACAACGCTGTGCTGCCCGGACCTGTGACCTCCTCCCTGCACTGATCCTCTTCCGGGTGCAGGGAGGAGGAGAGCCCGGCGCAGCAGCTGCAGCGCCGGGTGTGTGAGGGAGGGGGGAGCCGCCGGGACCTGCTGGGACCCGGCGACTCCCACCGCAAAGGACAGCTCTTAACGCAAGAGCTGTCCTTTGCCTTAATTATCGCATATGTTACAATATATGCGATAATTAAGTATGCGATGGGCGGCGAAGGGGGGCGGAAATTCTTAGAGAATCTCCCCCCTAGTCTATTGCTATAATGCTTGGGTGGCCAAATGTTGTTTTTTTTTTTTTTTTTTGCATCTAGATAGCTCCCTAGACTGAGTCAGCCTTTTAAAACGACCATCCAATGGGTGAAAACTTTTTCCAAATGTAGCTCTTTTGTAGTATAGCTGGAAGCCTTTAGGGTTCTCAGGGATTTGGCTGAACTTCTGTTGGGACTGCCTTTCTGTTTAAACATTTTTGGAATTGGTGCAATTGTTTACTAGTATTAATTTGATGGACATGGCCCTTAGCACTTGTAAGGGGGAGTAGCATTTACGATCGGCCCAGCAGAGGCTAGAAAAGGCATCATATGCTTGATACTAGGCGGGGCGTAACTGGTACTTTGTGGGCCCCATAGAAAAATCTTGAAAGCCACTAAGGAAGGGGGGGGGGGGGGGTTTGAGGAGAAGAGAGAGGAGAAGAGAGAGGGGAATAAGACAAAGGAATGCATATGTGTATATAATCTGTAGCTCCCAGGACTATTCAAATCAGTGTGCTGTTATGGCCGTACTCACAGGTGTCACAAGTACCAGCATTCTATGACTGTGCCATGATGCTGGTTGAGCTGCGATAGTGCACAAAACAGCATTGCTAAGAGTGTTGCCAGATTTCAGTCCGCACCTGTCAGGGGATGAGCAGAAATCCACTAGTCGACTTGGAAGCATGTGGCGTTAAAAAGGGAGGGGGAGGAGGATATAGGAGGACCAGGGGGTTGGAGGGGGGAGTGTTGTGACAGCCATCACTTTGACTGTGTACCTTGCTCTGTCCCTCTCCCAGGTGCCAGATCTCTCTCCCCGGCATTTCCAGGGCAGGGCTTCTCTGGTCAGGACAGCTGTGCAGCCACAGTATATTTAGAAAATAAATAATAAAGGTGCAGGAGCTTAGAGTGCAAAATATATAGTGACCTTAGGTATCGTACATTACTATGTATATAAAACCAGACCGGTTAGATCTGTCAACTGAGATTTATATAGTGGCTGTTTACTTGGTATAAAAAGTCAAACTGTTTTATGTAAAATTTGACAAAATATATTTAGAACTTTTGTATAAATTATTTTATTTTTTTAAATTGCATGTGATAAAGTGGATGACATGTAAACAGTATCTTAAAAAAAAATAATAATAATAATAATAATACATAAAATGGAAGTCGTTCCCCTTTCTCTTCCCCACTTGCGGGGTGCCAAATCCTCACCGCTGTGTAACCCAGAAATAGGAACGCTCTGCCCGGCTCCGAGATCCAGCAGCTGGGAATCCTGTTCCGCCATTGCATGCCAACCAGAGGTGGAAGTTGAACCAACTTTAGCACTTCATATACAACTAATGCCATATAAACACAGCCCGACCCAGCAGCCATTGATACCGATAAGATATTGACGACAGCCAGGACATTGCGGTTTGCCGGATTTTCCCAGAAGGGAGGGACGGCAGGAGGATGGCGAGTGAAGGGGGGGCATGGAGGGGGATGCTGCATTGCACTGCCTTTGGTCTAGATCGAAACAGAAATAGACTTGCCTGACAAGTCTTTCTGCTTTCGACCCCAATCGAATGCAGCTAACAGTGTGCTGCATTGCACTGCCTTTGGTCTAGATCGAAACAGAAATAGACTTGCCTGACAAGTCTTTCTGCTTTCGACCCCAATCGAATGCAGCTAACAGTGTGCGATTCAGTGTAGTTTTCAATTCAGATTATATATCGAATAAATCGAATAAAAATAAAATAAAAAAATTACACTGCATCGAACTGTGAATGGGAATAAAATTTCAGGAGGGATTCTTTCCAGGAATCCCAGGAATCGGCACTATCAGCTCACTTCCACGGTTCCACCTCTGGTGTGTGTGTGTGTGTGTGTGTGTGTGTGTGTGAGATTTGGTGGAAACAGGATTCCCAGCTGCTGGATCACTGAGCTGGCTGGAGATCTCCCGTTTCTGGCTTCTATTGCAGCAGGGATTTGGCACCCATTGGGTTGTTCTTGGGAGTGTGGACTTGTGGGGTATTTAAATGTGTGTGTTTGTGTGCTGCTGTACCTGACGACGGGGTGAACCCAAAACTATTGGACATTTTTACAAATGTACAGAGTGCTGCCTCTTCTTGATCTATATATTGTGTATTACTGTAAAGGTGCTTTGCCTGTAAATGTATTTCATAAACCACACATCTCTCGGGTGGCTGTTTATTTTGTGGGACGGTCGTTCCTGGTTTAGTGCATACTAAAAAAGGTGAGACTATCTATAGCACAGGTTCTCAAACTTGGTCCTCAGGAATCACAAGTGAAATAATAAGCTCCACCTTTTTAAAATATGTCAGTAAGTAATGAATGCACCTGCCGGGTGACCTAGAAAACGAGAACTGTGCTGGGTCCTGAGAACCGAGTTTGAGAATCCCTGATCTAATCAACATATAGGAATAATGGAACAGGAGGATCATGTGGATTCTGACACTGCATTGGACAGATGATCCTCCCTTGTTTTTAGTAAGACCCTGTTGATGAGCTTTTGTATCTTTATTCTCTGGTACGCATATTATTTCCTCCATATTCTTTAAAGGCCTTATTACACTAATGTCATTTCTCATATATAGTCATAAAAAAAACTGTATTAGTGTTTGGCGATATGGTTGGTATTCTGTGATAAAGCCAAGAGATTAAGCAATTAGCAGTCTGCAGCTCATGTTGTACGTTAGGGATAGGTAGTTCCTGTTCTCAGCTCAGAAGGGTGTGAGCTGAATCTTACTTTCATGGTTAATGCGTTTTATTAGGTGACCCGACCAACTATGGGGACTTAATTCCTTAGTGTTATGTTATTCTGTAGCATTTGCCAGATGGACAGTAAATCTGTCAGTGGATGTGTAATGGAGGTCAGTCCACAAGATGAGGTCTTAATCTGTTTATTAATATACCAAAATGATGCAAAGCTAATGACTTGTATGCAAGCTCCATGTTAAAGCTGACAAACTAAACGAAAGTACTCCTGGTGATGCACTGATGTGACTGGTACACAAGAAGCAGACCAACATAAGACTTGCGTTCTGTTCTAGTCCAGGATACTGTTTCAGTGTCGACTCTACAAGCTTTCTGTAGGAGAGTGTCAGTTGTAGTTAATGGCAAAGGCTCTATATAAAAAAATTGTAAAACTTCATAGTCGCCAATTGGACTTTTGCGAGAGACTTGTGACCTGCTGAAGCAGGGTAGGGTTCTTCTCCCTTTGACAGCGGAGTGGTTAAAGGTGGCTTTGGATGTGTTTGTGATAAAGGATCTAAATCCAGGGTGCTGTAACTATGTATACAGGGGTGGAGTCCTGGGGTGCACACCAATTGAGAGGTGCGACCATGCGGAGACCTTTCAGTAGAACTGCATACAAAGTCAAAGTTGCAGGTGCACAAATCAAACTCCCAATTTAATGAATATTGCAATAAAATTTTGCTTTTTTTTTTTTAGCCAGGTTCTTTGCTTATTTATGGCCATGAGTAACTATGTATCCTAGTTTGTGAGGTTGTAAAAAGTCCCAAGTCAATAAAGTTTAACCTATAAGATCTCCTGCTGTATAAAGGACCCAGATAAGGCTATTGCCTATCTATAATTAACCAGGATCCCAGACAAACCAAAATGGTTATCTTACATAAACTCTGAACACTACAGTTCATTATGAATTGTGGTTAGAACAATGTGTACATTATTATTATTATATATATAATAATATATATATATATATATATATATATATAATTTTTTTTTTTTTATGGACCTTAATCTATATCTTTCCTACGCTGGGTATGATCACCTGATGTCTGTCTTGACACTTATAATTTTATAAATTATATGCCCTCTTAACTGCCTCATTTCTAGCCTAAACCTGCCTACCTTAACTAACCTTATAGCACAATGACTCCAGACCCTTTTAGTTGCTCTTCATTGAACTTTTTTTTTCTTAAATATAGTTGTGCCCAGAACTATACAGCATATTCCATATAAAGATGCACATTCCACAATCTTACCTTGTCTTTTTGCCCTTTTTATGCAAGCTAACACATTATTGACCTTTGCTGCTGCTCCTTGACATGAAGCGCTGCAGTTGCGTCTACCCTCAAATCCTTCATTAATTCTCCTAAAATTTCCCCATTTAAGCAATAGGTTGGTAGTCTATCCTAAAATACATACTTACACTTATCAATATTAAACCACATGCTTGTCCGATTTAATCACCTGGCACTCACCTGGCACAGTTTAATGAGCAAAGTGTCCATTTTTGCTCGATAATCTCCTAGGTCCTTTAATAAAAATATTAAAAAGGAGTAGCCCCAGTACCGAACCTTGAGGTACACCACATAAAACTTTAGATCATTCAGAAAGTTTCATTTTCCATAAATTTGTTCTCTATTCTCGAGACGATTTTTTTATTTTTTATTTTAAACACAGTTCCCATATTTCATTTATCAGCCTCCATGTGAGGCACTGTATCAAAGACGTGCCAAAATCGAAGATCACATCTACAAAGGTCTAGGTTCCCACTCCCTCCTTCAAGTGTCTGAGCAGTGGCACCATTGCTGGATTAATGTCTATGTCAGTGGTTCCCAAACTGTGCGCCTAGGCTCCCTGGGGTGCCTCGGAGCACTTGCAGGGGTGCCTCAGGTTGGTGGTCTAGAACCAATTAAAATTATTTATGGCCAATGAAATAGGCAAAATCAGTGCTTGTGGCTTCCAATTAAGAATATGTGGGTAAACAGAAGTGAATCATGTTTCTCACCACATAACTGGACCTAAGGAAAACATTTAAATCACAACTTACTTATAATTTTTTCGTGAAATTAGTAACCAACTTTTGGCCTAGGGGTGCCGTGAAAAATATTCTGATACTTAAGGGTGCCGTGATTCAAAAAGTTTGGGAACCACTGGTCTATGTAGTTTGCAGCCTTGATCCATCTTTAGGCACTTGGATTGCCATTTCTGGTCCCCTTCTGATTACCTCATTTTAGAGAACAATATAGTTTAAGAGTTGCAGTAACTAATTCTCAGAAGCTTAAAGGGAAGGACAATTCAGTTACTTGGTTGCCCTGTGACACAGCTGGGTACCACTCATATATGCTGTTAGGGAAGAGCCAGAAAGTCTTGTGTACATGTTAATTGGGTTTTCTTGACTTCTCCATGACAGCACATTAGTTGTCTATCCCTAAGCAGTTCATGTGTACTGTGCAGTGGTTGTTTGCTACTTGGAGAAAGGCCAAAGACTCCTTAAACCGCAGAAGTCTCCTTATACCTGCAGGGTGTGTCACCTTTATATGTAATGAAGTGGAAGAGAAGGGATTAACCTATACATGTATGCTGCCATACTATAATGTGTGACCATATGAAAAATTAGAATGGCCTGCGATTCAGATTCATGCCTTAAGATGTAGTTGTATATTTTTGTTCTGCTATCTACACCTATCAATCTATATTGTGAACTGGTGTTTGCCTGCACCTCCATTAGGCTGTGAGGTAGATGTTGGCTTTGTAATGCCCATTCCTCACTCATTGATAACAGAATTGGCCCCTGAGATTATACTTTTATTCTGTGATTGAAGTTGGCGCAGAAGTGGTGGCGTTGGAAGTGCAAGTGACTGTGATGCTACGATTGAAGCAGTATTGGAAATAGTGGTATGACCTACCACTGTGCACTGGTCCACTTTGCAGTACCAAAGTGAACTATTGTGTACAGTAATCAAAGGCAAAGACTTGTTGCAGTTCATAATTGGGGGGGGGGGGGGAAATCTACATAAATCACTTGGACAGATGTATCAAACAGCTAGAGAGGTTGCCTATAAAAAACACTGAAGAATTAAGCAATGACTAAACTAGCAATGTATAAATATAATCTACAAGTTGATTGGTTGCTACTTAACTTTATCAAAGCTTTGCTACATCTCCCACTTTATGTTAAAAAATTTAGATCAAATTAGGAACAAGGTTGCTACACAAGCCAAAATGACAATGTTGTCCAGTGTGTACCCACGTCTGCACATGGTCAGTGACATAATCTGTCTGTATATGCAGGATGATGTGAGGATATGGTTAGTAAGTGCCATGGTGAGGAATACAGCATGGCCCTCACCTGCAGTCACTCGGTGTGGCCAGTTTGTATGCACTTGCGGAGGACGGGTCCCTTCCATCCATGTGCAATGTCGCTGGGTTCATGGCTCGATAAAAGTGTACACAGCTTTAAGATTTGAAGATGTGTCCTGGCTTAATTTTAATGTCCACTCAAAACTGGCCAGCATTTTATTTGCTACTTGAAAAGTTTGTAATGTAAACACTTCTCAGAGGACATTGTTTTTAGTTTTGTTAATGGTTTAAGCCCTGTACACAAACGGCGACTTCAGTCCCATGCTAAGGGAGGTGCTTATGCACACCTGCAATGTGTGGAGCAGTGATTTTCCTGTGGTAGGTGATCTGAGCAAGAAACAAAGTACACATACTGTCTACCTTTGCGGGCGATACGCAGGACCGCTTATCGATATAGGGTGTACACATGGAGCGATCCATGCTTCATTTCTAATACTGCTTTCACATCGCACCGGGACTTTGAAACGGATCAGTCCTGGCGCAACCCGGATGCTTATGTCATCCGGGGGCGCGTGGGGAGTCGGCGTGTCATCGAGGGCGGAGGCAGCACTTAGAGCTGGTGCTGCTCCAAACACTGCCTCCTCCAGTGTGAACGGGAAACGGGTCACTCGACCCGTATAACCTGTTCCCACTGCACAGCAACCTGGCAACGAACTGGTAAGAACTCTTTTTTTTTTACCGGTTCTTATTGCTGAGTTGCTAGCAGTTTGTGGGACCCGGTAACCCCTTCCACATCGCACTAATTACCGGGTCAATCCAGCAAGAAACCAGCTTGTACCCGGCAATTAGTTGCGATGTGAAAGGGGTATTCGTGATCTAGCTTAAACCACCCCGTGTGTATGCCCCTTTTTTTTTAAATTTTGTAGAGATAAACACTAGGGATGGCCATCGTTGCTATTGCCATCGATGGCAATTCTGCAATAGGCCATCGATAGTGCCAAACTATGCAATGGCTGGGGACGGGGCTTCGCAGGTTTTGGGGGGAGGAGCTATGCTCCATATCCTGGCACTTTGAAGAAAAAAAGAAAAAAGGCAAAACCTTGTTTTACTGTTCCATCGATGGCAAAAGTATTCGACCTCGGCCATGAACTATCGTCCCAAGTAAACGCTACACAAACTAAATGGGCTCTTAAGACCTATTTCTTTTTCACCAAGCCCAGCCAACTCTCATCCTAACCCACAGTTATTTTGCTCATTTCTACCCCATCTGTGTCACCCCCTGTCTTACCCTCCACTTTAGAAAGTGCTATTCCTTCTCTTACTTAAAGCCCTGGGCGTGAAACATCCTTTAGCCCACTTGGATTGGCAGCAAATCCTATGGTTTTCTGCCACACTAATACTTATGTGTGTGTGTGTGCGCGCACTTGTCCTCCATTGTATTTAACTGCGAGTCACTGGTTTGCTTTATTCAGTTATGTACTCTGTAATTTGGGTGCTGCAGATCCCTTGTGGTGCCATATTTATTTATTTATTATGAAATTATTTTATATATAAAGGTACATTAAATATGAAGTGGCAAACTTTAAAGGGTACTTGCGGAGTATCACGGCTCCCACGATGGGCATCGCACATGAAAAAATCGCATCGCATGCGATTTGATCACATGCGATCGCATGCAATTTTTAAAAGAAAAGCATCCAAATGCATTGAAATTAGTATGAAACATGTTCAATGGCCCCCAAATGGCATTTTTGAGGCTGTACCACCCAAATTATTGCATGCGATTTTGTCAAAAAAAACCATTAAAAACGGCAAAAATCGCATGCCACTATATATGGCATGCGATGGGAGCCGTGATGATCCACAAGTACCCTTTAAAGTATATGCAAACCTCATTTTAATCAAATAATTTACATTGCAGGAGATCTATAACTTACGTTTGTAGTCTATTCTAAAAAGTATCTGATCGGAATGTTCAGGCCGTGTATAACGTCATCATGTCAACCTAGGTTTTTATTACTAAATTTAGGGTTAGGCTAAACTAGTTTAAAAACGTTCTTGACATTGATTGTTGACATGCACAATGTCTCTCTATAATGCCAAATCCACTATAAAAGGGTGTACACGGGCTGTAGCAGGGAGATTTGCACTAAGGGCCAGATGCAGTAAGCTTCAAAAGTGATAAAATGGAGATTGATAAACTGCCAGCCAATCAGCTCCTACCTGCCATGTCACAGACTGTGTCTAAAAAAATGTCAGGCAGGAGCTGATTGGTTGGTTGTTTATCACTCTCCATTTGATCACTTTTGAGGCTTAGTGCATCTGGCCCCCAAGCTGGTTACACACAGATGTATCTGTCCAATCTTTCTGGTGGGAACAAACCTCTGGTAAAGTCAGGGAGCAAATGACAATTGTTCGCTCTTAAATGCTGGAAAACTATTTTTTGGAGTGTTTGTTAAATCAAATGGATTTAATAAATTTCGGAATGGCCTCTTATTTTTTTTTTTTGTTCCCCATGTTTGGGAATAAATGGTTGACTATCAATGGCTCCCATACATTACCAGACTTTTCTGCTCCCCACATAAATTGGTCAGATAAATCTTTAAGTGTGTAGCCAGCATAAGCGATTTGCGTACCGATTTTTCTGTCTGATCTACCTGGTGGGAATAAAACCTGGAAATGTATGGGAGTAAATGACCATCAAAAAATTTAAAACAGACAGTGATCAATCAGACAAATTGTTTTAAATCATTCTGATAGAACAAATTTATCAAAGCATATTTATTTTTTCTGTTTCCCTACATTTGGGTGGAAATTTTTGATTGTCATATGCTCCCATACATTTCCAGGTTTTTGTTCCCACCAGATAGATCGGACAGATATATCTGTATGTGTGTACGCATCTTAAGTCAGTGGCCATCCCCAGCAGCAGCCAGTGCGTACAGGCTGGACTATAGCGCCGCTGCAGGGACATGCATTGCTACCACCCGCTGTGTACACAAGGGGTGATTCATGGACACATTCTAAGCGATTTTTGTCTATGTAGTCAAAAATCGCTTCGATGAATCGCCACGTGTACATTGCTTTAGTTTGGTATGGTTAGTGTATATTCCTTTTGGCTGAAGAAAATGTCGGCACCATATCAACCCTGCGCATATCTTCTAAATCAGATGTGTGACTTGTCCGCAGTAATGATCTGATGTGCAGATATGCATATCATTGATAAGTGTTTGGTGCTAATTTTCCATGCAGGAGGCTTTTATAGGGGTAAATTAGATGTGACTGTTTAAGCGGTACTTGTGAGTTATCCGGGCGTCCGATTTTTAAATCGGATCGGGACATCGCATCGCATGCGACCATCGGATGCGATGCGATGCCCCGATTTTTCCATAGGAATCAATGTTAAAATGGACTGAGTCCATTTTAACATGGAATTCAATGGGAAAAAGGGGTCCTTTTCATACCCCTACTATCCAAGTGGGCATGGAGTTGGATATAAACCTGTGGCGAGCGTAGCGAGCCACCGAGCCCGAAGCGTGGCGAGCGGACACGGAATACCGTCTGCTCGCCACACTTCGGGTCATCGCATCCGATGGTCGCATGCGATGCGATATCGCATCGCATCTGATTGTATGCCTTAACTTAAGGCATACAATCAAAAAATCGGACGCCCAGATAACTCACAAGTACCGTTTAAGCTAAACCCTTTTACATACAAACCCTTCAACATGGTGGTTCATAAAAATGAAAGTAGGCTTGCAACTTAAAACAATTTAGTTTGAGTTCCCTACACTCAAATATGTAATCGTACAGCAATAAAATAAATCCGCACTGCCAACTAGAATTAATGTTGCACATACTGTAAATAGGGTTTCCTATTCCACCAGCCCAGGCCAAACCGATAAGCTGGGAACATATGCTGCACGTTACTATGGAAACAAGGCGCAGGAAATCCTATATGCAGCACAGAGTAAAGTACAGAGAGATGGGCTCCCCCTCACCCTGTGGTGCTGAGAGACTAGTGACCCATATAGATGGAGGAGACAGCCATTTTATGCATCGGCTGTGGGAATCTCACCCCACACGAGCTGTACAGAGTATTTCGGCACCGCTATATCCGGGCATAAGCTGCATTATGATACAGTATTGCTCAGGAATACCGGTTATAATGTGCCGCATCCCGGTGACTGATGGCGACAAGGCCCTGGCTGCGGCGGTCGGACCGGGGAGAGAAAAACTACAGAGCGGCAGCTACTGCCAACTCTCGCGATGATTCCCGCGCTGTCGGCCACACCCTCCACCTCCGTGAGGCGGACCCGCCAATCACAGCCCTGCATGAACACTACATCGACCTCCCGGCGCCCAATAGCAACGCGCCGTCTTCCCCGGTGCCCCGTTCCGGCTCTATAAAGCTAGCCACGAGTTGGCATTGTCGGGAGAGACCATTTTGGAGAAGCTGAAACGTTCGCGTAGCTCGTGTAAGGGCAAAGGCGGCCTCTCCGGGCATCTAGCGCGGGAGCGGCGGGAAGGCGGCGCGCTGCGGAGGTGGAAAAAGGAAGGCTCCCGGGCCCAGTATCCAGCGCGAGCGCAGTCAGTCGTCTGATCGCAGGCCGGGTGGCGCGGCGTAAATTATCCCTTCGCTTCTATCCCTATGATCCCAGCAATCGCCACCTGCATCTGACGCAGGATGTGCGCGCTGCAGCGTAAGGGGGGTTGGGGGTGCGCGCTGGGGCCTCGGGCCGCGACTCCGTCCCCGCACCACTAGGCCGCTCTCTAACGCCTTTCCCTCTTTTGTCCTGCAGGCGTTGTGTTCTTACATCGCGGTAACAATGTCTGACGCCGAGCAGCAGTACATGGAGACCTCCGAGAACGGCCACGAAGCCGGCGATGCTGAAGCCGAGGCCGCCGACGCCGACGTTAAAGAGGAGGCGGCGGAAGGCCAAAACGGCTCCGAGGGAGATCAGATCAATGCAAGCAAAGGAGAGGAGGACGCAGGGTGCGTACCTGATATTTCTTCCCCTTTAAATAAAGGAGTGTAAGTTACCACCGCAATTTCATTTTATTCCTATTTATTATTATTACTACTGTATTTCTGTGTCCGGCTGGTGGGGGTGGGGGGGATATGTGCATGCTATGGGAGCCATAGTCTCCTTTGTTCTGCCTGCTATTGTTGGCGCCATCTGGTGCAGGGGGGCAGGGAGGGCATCGGCCTCTTCACGTTCCCTCTGTTATTTGTGTGATAAGTATTGTGTATTTACTAACGATTTACTTTGTTGATGTAACACCAGATTGCAACAATTTACACTGTGCCTTCTATTCCTGTAATTGGGTTTTTCCTCCTTCAGATCTGCATTTATCTGACATAGTTGCCATGTTCTCCTATATAGTGCATACTCTCCTCTAATGTAGGCTTATGTAGAATGCATTCTAGCCAGTGGGCCTATTGTTACTGCAGGATTACATGTGCTATATTACACACTGTGTACACTATGTTGTAAACCATCTCAGCTGCCTTTACTGCTCTTCCATGGACATGCTGGCATCTTTATTTACAAAACATCAAATGGGAGCCTTTCATTACAATCTTTACTTTTTGTTAGTCAATTGTGTGATCAGCATAGAGGGGAATTCAATTGTTGCAACAGCTGCACCTCATGGCAACTCAATCTCTCCCAAATTGCCCATCATCTGGTGGGTGAGGGGGTGTGAGATGTGGTGCCTCTGCTGGCATCCAAGTTCAAAGGCAATTTGCATCCTTTTGGCTGCAGATTAAATTCCTTACATTTATGTTCTACAGGCCTTTCGTTCTCGTATGCCACCCATATACTGTGTTTTGCGCTGCTCCTGTGCACATCACAGTACAAGAGTATGTGCTGCAGGTACTTTTTGAGCTAGATTGCATTGTGTATAGTGCAAAATGCATTTTGTACTATATACACTGAGATCTAGTTTAAACCTCATGGTGCGCATTGCACAGTGTATGGGCAGCTTTAGAATGGGAGATTCAGTTCTGTAGAATGTCACTCAGTGCAAGTTTCTTGCAATGCTGGCAGACATTTGATGCGTCTACTGCGAGAAATTGAATTGGTGCTAGTCTGACAAAGATACTTTTTGAAAAAAATGCAATTGACTTACAAAATGGCAAATCCTGTACATCATTCGTCTTAAAAGAAAACACACCACCCCTCCCTTCACCAAGAGTCCTAGCAATGGAAATATTGACTAGACAAGGGGTAGCCAACTCCAATCCTCGAGAGCTACCAACATTTTCCTGCTCACCTCATAGGTACACAGGTGCACTCATTACTCACTGACTCATTATAAAAGATCCACAGGTGGAGCTAATTATTTCACTTGTGATTCTGTGAGGACACATGGAAAACATGCACTGTTGGTAGCTCTCGAGGACTGGAGTTGACTACCCCTGGACTAACCAATCCTTCTGCAAAACATAAGCACACCGGTCCCATGCACATGTTTCTCCCGTGTAGACTGTTCCTTCATTGAAGGATCCACTGAGGTGTATGCACATGTACCTATGGCCTAACTCCAGCCTACATGATCTGGCTTCAGTGTATGCACCTTTTTGGTAAGGCAGACATTTTATACCTTTATGTTTTAGGGGAGGGGATGTGTAATAAGAGGCTGTAAGTGGCAGATACTACTTTTAAACCTACATTGACCCTCTGTAGGAGTGTAGCTGCAGGTCTGTATATTTCCTCCTGACTGTCAGAAGCAACAATGCATTTGCCCTTCTCCGGTCTCGGAATAGAAGTGTTGGTCACTATTTTATTGGTGCTACAAAGCTTGCACTTAATACTTAGAAATGTTTCTATTTGGACCTATTGACTCTAGTGTTTGAGTAACACCCTTTCTGTAGTACATGTCTGCAGTATTGAGGACCCAAACAGTAGTAGAGGGGAAACGTGGCTTCATATGTCCTTTGTTTAACTTACTATTTTTCCTCCCTTTAACTCTTTTTTCCTCCTTTGAAAGTTGCAATGTGTGCTCTGTTTAGTATGTTAAATGTGGTGAACCGCTGTGTGATTTTATAACTGATTAAGTTATATGGCACCAGCAATATTAGTGGTACTTTCTGCAACATACAGTGTAATTAATGCCTCATGGATGCTGCTGGTCCCATAGTACCGTCACTTTTTTTTTGGTTACTCCAGAACCATGCATAGATAACATAAGTTATTGCTTTATTAAAAACCTTATCAAGGGCCATAAAATGTGTAACCTAACTGCATGTTTGTTGCTTCTGTCAAGTTAGGGTTAACTTCAAAATGTTACTAAGAGGACAGACTTATTTTTTAGCGTGCCTTCATCCTCCAATAGCGGTTTGACAACTAAGCTAATGTGTTTAATTGCAAGGACGTAAAAGCAGTGTACTATGGAACGTTTTAATGGGACAGTTCATATATTTGTCATGGGCATGAGGTGTTTTTTGCATCAACCATTGGTGCCTTAGGATCTTCAATTACTATTGAATTGCACTAGAAGATGATGTGGTGGGGGGGGGGGGGGGGGGGGGGGGGGGGGGGGGGGGGGGGGGGGGGGTACTGTAATCAGTGATGTGTATTACTGCTTATTGATTGGCAAGATTTTGTCATATAGGCATTGAAAACCTTTTGACAAGCTATTTAGGCACCTAATATGCGCTTGTGTAGACCATAAAGTAATTCTTGTGCAGTGGTGGGGGTGTTAATTCATTACCACAGCGATAATTAGTTGGTGCCAGAGAGCAATTCAATTGTTGCTGTGCAGACGCAAATGCCTTAGGTGGGCACATTTCTGTCTACTGCAAGATACCTAGGGAGGCGGCAATGTGAGAAGCCTTTGGTTTTAAATGGGATAAGCAGCTGTACATGGCTAAACAAATATTTTTTTATTTTTGGCGCAATAGGTACAAAATTAATGGGCAGCCATAAGCTTTTTTCCCTCAGTACCCATTGTTTAGCGCTGTGATAAAAACAATTGAATTGCCCCCTTGGAATGGAGGTGAAGTAACAGCAGCTTATGAACACTTCTAAACTATGTGTTAAAGTCTATCCTTGGAATATTCTGCTACCACTGCATACATGAAAGCATGGTTTCGTCCTACATAAATACTTTTGATGTCACTAATCTTTTCATTGCTTTATATTGTACTAATATCTACTACTTTTTCCTGGTCCTATGACTATTTTCAGTGCCTAAGATACTGTATTAATGTACCGGTTTACATTATCACAATTAAATATTTTTAGGAAAATGTTTGTTGGTGGCCTAAGTTGGGATACAAGCAAAAAGGACTTAAAAGATTACTTTGCTAAGTTTGGGGAAGTGTCAGACTGCACAATCAAGATGGACTCCAATACAGGTCGCTCTCGAGGTTTTGGATTTATTCTATTTAAGGATGCTGCCAGCGTTGAAAAGGTTTGTTTGCAAATATTTAGTGTTCATTTTTTTTTTTTTTTTTTTTTTTTGCTTATGTAACTCAATGTTGCCACATGCTAAAGAGTTCCTTTTTAAAGTCGCTACACTTTGGTATACTGCAGGTTTTGGAACAGAAAGAGCACAGGTTGGATGGGAGGCTGATCGATCCAAAAAAAGCAATGGCGATGAAAAAAGACCCAATAAAGAAAATTTTTGTTGGAGGGTTAAACCCAGAAGCAGGAGAAGATAAGATCCGGGAATATTTCGGAACATTTGGAGAGGTAATTATCAGATGGTATCGGTGGTTAGGTTTTCAATAGAATCTGTTAGGCAGTTGTATAGCTGGGTAGAAGAAAAATCAAAGCACTTAGTTTGCGCTTGCTGCTGATGTTTACACTTAATCTTCATTACAGCAGCAAAGCTTGGTTTTGCTTTCACCCCTATGGTCCAAGATACCTCTTGGATACCAGCTTGGAACATACAGCTATGAGTTGGCCTCATAATGTTTTTATGAGTCCTTACTCCAACAGTCCTTATCCATGCCTGTAAATCATGATGGCAGTGACATTGATTTTCTATGGAACTTACGTTTTATTATGGCGCCACAAGTGTTTTGCAGCACCGTACAAAGTAACAGTACAGGGAGACAAAACGTACCATTCCATTGAATAAATAACAAAAAAGAGTGCAGGTACAAAGAGCGCTGCTGTTCAATACACATTACAGCTTAAGAATAAGTAGTGAGGACTTGATCAACGTACTGCTAGAGGCTGGTGGCCAACGTTGGAGAGGAGTATGCGGACGAAGAGGGTTGCTGAGTGTTTGAGTATGGGAGAGCTGTGAGTCAAATGAGTAGATCTTTCACAACAGGGAGGAAGAGGTCCCTGCTCTGAGGAGCTTACAATCTAGTAGTGATATGACAGTTACCCATGTAGCTTCATTCCTGTAGCACAACTACTAAACAGTCTCCATACGTAAACATCTAGTAACTTGTCTGATCTGTGAGGCTAGCCTCGATAAAACATGATTGCATATCATTACCCCTCTCAATATCATAGTTTCTGTGTAGAGCAAAAGGGCTTTTGGATATAAAATTTCAGTATTAACTATGGTTTCTTATTCCAGATTGAAGCAATTGAACTACCAATGGATCCAAAAACAAACAAGAGAAGGGGCTTTGTCTTTATTACGTTTAAGGAAGAGGAACCTGTGAAAAAGATCTTGGAGAAGAAGTTCCATAACGTTAGTGGCAGCAAGGTATGTTTTTCCTTTCACTTGTTCTTGCGTAGTAAACCTGTATTGTGTTATAACATAGGTATTTGTAACTTCACGTCAATCCCTGTCTCAGTGGAGCTTGGACCTATCCCTTACCATAGACAAACTACCTGAGGTGTAGTATGGCTCTTACATTGTAGTAGCCAACCAGAGCACGTACAGGAAACCAAGCAGAGAATACTCTCCATACAGATGGCCTTCTACTCAGCAGCTTTAGTGCAGCCTTTAACTGGGACCTAACAAGTTGTCCCATTTAGATTGTATCACTTATCGATATATCAAACTGTTCCAAACCTCAGCCCTCACTGCTCATGGTTTTGAGGATTTCTGTCCAGAAACAGGTGGGATAAACAAAGCAATCCACAAAACATGACCTGTCTCAATTACATGAGTATTTGAGTTAGAACCCAATAGATATTATCCCTTTTGGCTCAATCGTGGCTAATTAAAATAAATGCATTCAGCTGCTGTAGTACTTGTTATCAGTTACTGATTAGCAATAACTGAAGTTACTGTCATTTTGACCAATTACTTTATAATATGTATTATATTAAGCATGAATTTTAGGTGCCATTGTAGTTTCCCTTTTATGGTATAGCATATAAACCAGCACTTTTGACCATGTTCTAGTTCTGATACACTATTGGCTGTGTTTATTTTAGTGGATGAGACAAACTAGGCATGACCAAGCTGGCTGTATGACGTTTGTTTCATATACAGTTGTATGACACAGCTATCCTGCACTAGTTTCGCACAGTAGTGATGTGAGTCTTATGTCAAAGTTGGCAGTGCTCCACGTTTGCTTATTTCAGTGGCTCCAGAGCCCAGATGGGTAATCGGCTCCAGGGATACCTGCTCTGAGTGGCAACTTAAACATAACCCACAATATATTAAATCCTGTGATCACCAACTTAGTTTGATTTCTTTCCCACTATAAAATGGATCATATCCGTAAAAAGGCTCCAGACGTGATTTTATATAACGTGTAAATATACATGACTTCTAATATGTTAAAATGTAGAGGCTCCCAATAAGTGCTTGAGTGGCTGGCTAGATGTGGTGCAGCAAGCCATACATTATGATATGCAGTGTAAAACGATGGCTTAAAGCAATAGTTGGCAGTAGTTTTAGTGTTGGAGAAAAAGCCCTACTAACAAATGCACACAATACACATAATGGAAGTGGCACTGTGTATATACTCTGGTTCAAAAATTACAGCTAGAGGTTTACTTAATATAAATATTTCCATTTCTGCCTGATGCCATTTCATTGATTTTAGGGGAAGTAGTCTGTCAACACAGAGGGAAAATACAATAGTTTTGGGTGCCATTGAAATCGGTGATCGATGTCCTTGTTAAAAGTGGCCATAAATTGGATTTAGCTCTGTAGAGCGTCTAAACCAGCACAGTCTATTTTAGTTGTTAAAATCAGTCTAAGTCAGGAGAGACTTTGCCGCTGGGAGGAGACATTTGTCCCCGTGGCATTTACTCCTGCAATGAACAACATTGAATTGCTCAGTCATGTAGTGGTGGGAAACCAAGTTGACAGCTGGACCGGGCTAAGCCAACTTAGTTATGCCGACACTGTAGTGTTGGCTGAAGCAGTTTAACGTAATCATCTAAACCTTGTCTGCAAACTGTGTATGCATGTCCTGTTCAGTATGTTAAATTATATGCGTTCTGCTTGTAGTGGGCCAATAGAGATAGATATCTATCTATATATCTCATTAATATTAGGCCGGTGTAGTAGATGCTGCAACATAATGATTAAAAATACTAATTCAGGAACTAGGCCCCCCCCCCCCCCCCCCCCCATACATTTGTCCAACTTGTCACAAGGACAAGTCTGAGCCAATTGTCCCAGCAACTCCCCGGGAGTGATCACATGCGATGGCACTTCATGTGCCAAGTTTTGCATGTGATAAATCGCATGCGCTTTATCACATGCAACTCCCGGGGAGCTGCAGGGACAATGGGAGTGGGGGACAGCAGCAGGGATATGCCCGCGGGCGGCACAGAGTACCAGGGTGGCAGAAGACGCTGCAGCAGCATGAGTGGCGGGAGCAGCTGCAGCAAAAGGCCCATAGGAAGCCATTGATTGGCTGAGAGCGGTCTCAGCCAATCAATGGGTCTGTATGGGCTTTTTTTTTTTTTTTGGAAGTGCTCTGCTGCTGCTCTAGCCACTCGCGCTGCAGCGTCTTCTCCTGGCCGGCTCCCTGGTACTCTGCGCCTGATCCCTCCACCAGGCTCTGGTAGGTCCCCCGTTGCGGGGAAGCATGGCTCCGGGCAGCACATAAGATTTTGCAAATCTTATGTGCAGCCCTCCCGACTCCGATGCGCATCGGGTCGGAGGGGATGTCTCCATATGCAATTTAATTCATCCGAATCGGGCAAAATCGTGCCCAAATCGCATAATGTATGGGGGCCTTAGGAAACGAATCCCAACTGCCAGATTAATGGCAAATTGTGTAGCTGAAATAGAGCTGCTAACATACAAATGCATTGAATGTACTCTGTGTATTCATGAACTTCACTGGCTACTCCTTTTTAGTGTGAAATAAAGATAGCTCAACCTAAAGAAGTGTATCAGCAGCAATATGGTGGCCGTGGAGGCTTTGGTGGTGGAAGAGGAGGAGGAGGAGGCGGCAGCAGCAGAGGTGGAAAAGGTAGGTTTCAGAACATCAATGGTGACTGATTGTAATTTATGTGGCTGATGAGCAATTTGAACACTTTAGTTATGTAATACAGGACTAGCATATATTTAAGGTATTCCACAAATGGCAGACATTCTTTATTTGTAAGTGTACTGTTACTTACAACACACTTAACATTTGTACTGGAATGTTTTCCACAATGATTTATCGGATCACTTAATGTAAATGAAGCTTTGCTAGTTTAGAATTGGGTAATTTCCCAGAAAACAAATATTAGTGCAAACAATAGATGCAAATTAGTTTGGTATAGTCCATTGTAACATGGCTGTCCCGGTAAACCAGGTATTGGGAACCTTTGGCCCTCCAGCTGTTGAACTACACATCCCAAGATGCATTGCAAAAGTTTCAGCATGGCAAAAAAGCAATACTGTAGTGGGGCATGCTGGGATGTGTAGTTCAATATCTGGAGGGCCAAAGGTCCCTCCCATCCCTGCGGTAAACCATGAGATGTGCTGGCTATGGATATCCTATTCACCAGTAACTAAACTTCACAGGTCAAGGACAGAGTTGGGGTCAAGGCTACAACAACTACTGGAATCAGGGTTATGGAGGTCAAGGATATGGTTATGGCCAGCAAGGATATGGTGGTGGCTATGGAAACTATGACTACACTGGATATGGATATTATGGCTATGGACCAGGTTATGACTACAGTAAGTAAGCATTTGGCAGTAAAAGATCACTCCACAAAGGCCCACTGGCTGCACATTACTATGCCTCAATGTTACATACTGGGCAGTGTAGCATCACTTTTTCCAATACGTTTATTTTTTTTTCTTTAGGTCAGGGCAGTGCAAACTATGGAAAAGCCCCTAGACGTGGTGGCCATCAGAATAACTACAAGCCATATTGAACATTTCTTCAGGTATGCCCTGGCATGGTCGGTGTTGGGGCTCATACACACGGGCGTTGATAAAACGCTAGTTAAAGCGCAGACACAACCTTTGTACTTCTGTCCTTGCTTTAACTGATCGTTTGTGTGCGCAAATGCATCTCAACGCTTCCCTGCCGCATAGTGTACTATGTACTTAACTGAGTGTTCCCATAGAACTCGATAGTATTTTATCATGTTCCCGCTTCTGCAGGCGATTGTTGGAAAGCAGTGCGAAGCGAGCAATTGAGTGTTAAAAGTCCATTTGCTTTCTTTGTGTTTTGACTTTTCGTTTCCAAAGCCAATAAAAATGTGCTTTGACACCATGTATTAAATGTACGCCCATGTGTACGAGGCCTTACAGAAACACAGATTTGTGTCTGGATGTTGTATCAAATATATACATTTGTACAAACTGGCATGTCACATTATCATTGTACAGTAATTCCCTAGATATCTGTCCAGATGTTCATTTTGTCTGTAAAAAAAAAAAAAAAATCCTGTTTCTGCAAGAGATTAATTAATGGTTTTATCACTAGGTAAAAAACAGAACTGATTTGGGGGTCTGCTTAATACTGCAGCTCTGCATCTAGGGACTGCCTCTTGGAGTTAAGTATGGACTCTTGTTACTCCAGTTGTACAGAACGCCTCATCCTAGGGAACCAGTGTCATTTTTTTTTTCCACCTTTTTATTTTGTATTGTTTTGTGTCATACATTTCCTGATCTGGAAGTGTTAATTTTACTGTACTTTTTGGTACCTTTTGGATTCTAATGTATTGTAAGGTATTTTACATGTGCGGATTCACCATAACATTTGGAAGCTATCCAAGCTTTTGAAATAAAAACAACTTTGAGTAGCCCGTCTCAGTGTGTGGTGAGTTGGTATTACAGCGTCATGAAAGTCCTCTAATAAATGTTCTGAAATGTCAGTCGCCTGCACAAACTGATACTGTGAACACACCGAACTAAACAATTTCTTCTAAGAATCAACAGTGTGAAGTGTTACTTTTTTTTTTTTTTTTATGCAGGAGTGTAAAGATGTTTTAATAAAGTTATTTATTGGAAGCGAACTCGTGCTTAATGTCGATATCCCATCTGCAGGTTTGCATTGCCCCCAAATTGTTTGAAATCTGCTGTTTTGATCACAAGGGAGCTACACATGCACAAACTGACCCCTGTTATAGGGCACTCAAACAATTCTGTTTTGAAATCTTAAGGTGGCCATACACCTACAGATTTATTGTCAGATCTTGCTGGTTGGAACAAAAACCTGGTTACAGATGAAAGCAAATAACAGTTGCTGGGAAAACTGACACTGTCATTCAAATATTACCAGATTTTTGTTCCAGTGTCAGTTTTTCCCAGCATTAGTCAACTGTAACTTTCATCCGTAACCAGATTTTTGTTCCAACCAGCAAGATCTGACAATACAAATTGTTTCTTTTTGCCCAGTGTTTCCTAAGTTGTCATCCCCCTACCCCATGGGTCTTCAAACTGTGGCCCTCCAGATGTTGTGAAACTACATGTTCCAACATGCATTGCCACATTTTTTTTCCTATAAGAGCATTCCAAAACGGTCAGGGAATGCTGGGACATGTATTTTCACAACATCTGGAGGGCCACAGTTTGAAGACCCATGCCCTACCCCTTCATCTATCTTCTTGATCGCTTCAAAGGTTCAAACCAGTTACTAGTACACTACACCTGTGCGAACACCTTGGTTGCTTTATTCATTGCAGGAGTTCACACTAGATTACATTTTGACTGTGTGGGTTGGCAGAATGATAGCTGGACGGTGGCTCCACTAGCCTACTTGTATTTATACTGGCTATGGATGCCTGGGAACCTGCATAGGCCATGCATGGTGTGAAAGCAGGCAAAAATTGGCACAAGTAATTCCATTTGTATCCACATGTTCGTTGCCTGCCATATGGTGCCCACACTCAAACTGCAATTCTCAGAAGCGTTGTGATCTCTAGTATAAAACCATTGCTTGTAGTTCAAATCGCAGAGGTTTTTTTTTTTTTTGGCATGTGATGCACACTCCCACGTAGTTCATGTCCAAGCCAAAAACGGTATGTGCAGGCAGTTCAATTCACACTGCTGTAGTATCGCATGCAATGTGCACTAGATGCACTCTAGTACAAACAGGGAGACTTTCGAAAGCTCATAATGCTAATCGCACCATGTTCTGCAGCACATCGCTCTGCCAGCTGATATCAAATCGCTATCTGAGGCTGCTGGATCGCCCTGTGTGGCCACAGCATTAATGTAACATGCATCCTTGTCCATAATACATGACTTATCCAATTCTGTCTTGCTGAATTGTAATGAATAGACATTCCTGTGCCACATGGGGTCACTAAAGAGTGCTTTTGCAAGGACAATGAGCATGGCTATATGCTAAATGGTTTACATTTGAAAATGTTCTTAAACTAGAATACAGGCTTGTAACTTGGGCTGACTGGTAGACCTGACCCACAGCTGTTATGCGTCATGGTTATTTTTAACTTGCTGCATAAAGCAGCTACCCCAAAGCAAATTGCCATTACTACAAGGTCAAAAGGTATAAGCCTAGAGTCCAAACAATTTCCAAAAATATACTCTAGCTAGTCACTGATCTACTAGTGTTTTTTTGAGGTTCTAAAACACAAATGTAGATTAACTAAAATTGGCACAATTAGCAGTCACTAGTAAAAAGCTGTGAGGAAGTGTTGTAGGTTTAGTCCTATTTGAAAGAACCAATTTTATTGGAACTTAATTCAGTTTTTGGCATGGTGGATCGCCTTTCCAATCTGATTTAAAGAATCCTTTGTGGATTATTGGGAAAGCAGCCTTTTCATTGGGACTGTATATAAAGAAGGTAGATAATCCTCCAATCCAAATAGCAATTTCTATGTATATAAGAGTAGCAATATCTAAAAACTCTAAATTACACAGGGGCAACAGCCTGAGTTTGATGCCAATGTAGCTTCCATTATGAACAAAGTAGTGTGGCTTTAGCAGTTTGGCCATTGTTGCATTATACCGCCCTTGATGACAAAATGTTGTGCCTATGAAAATCTGACAACCGTGTAATGCCCTGTATTAGTACATATTACTTACGATTTTAGTGGCTCTGGCCCCTATGTCTGGTAAATATTTTGTGATTTTAAATTAGGGGTCTCCCAGCATAAGCTGGGAAATTAATGCAAACCCTGTCTCAGAAAAGCAATGCCATAGACAGCATGTTTTGATGGCCTCTTGGTGCTTCAGGATGGTTAATGTGGCACTTGTCCTAGTGTCTGTCTATAGCTGAGTACACTCTATAGCGGTGATAGGCAACCTGCGGACCTCCAGCTGTTGTGAAACTATACATCCCAGTATGCCTTGCTACAGTTTCCTAATAGCAATACTCTGGCAAGACATGTTGGGATGTGTAGTTTCACAACAGCTGGAGGTTTGAAGGTTGCCCATGCCTACTCGATACAAGGTCACCCACTATTCCACTTGAACTCCTGGTCAAACAATATTGTGCACTCTTCCAAACAAATTATAGATCATCCGTGGCCATGTCCAGAAGTATGCTGCTGACTATAACTTCAGATCAGCTGTACAGTAGGATGTTATTGATTCTTGGGGGCGTGTATACACTATACCAGTGGTTCCCAAACAGTCTGCAGGACCCCCACACAATTCACATTTTTCAGGTCACCTAACAGGTGCACTCATTACTGATATTTTAAGATCCACAGGTGGAGCTAATTATTTCACTTGATTATGAGGAGACCTGCAAAACATGCACTGTGGAGTCCTGAGGACCGACTTCTGTAATAATACAATGTATTCTGTGCAGGTTCTCAATCGCCTCCTTATGATTGTCCATAATGCCTAGTGTCTACCTAGCTTCACAGTTGTCTGCGTGTCATTGTCCTTCTCTTGTTTTTTTGTATGAGTATTAAACTATTTCATGTTGGTTTTGATAAATATATATTCTGGCATTCATACAGGTAATAAAACGGATAAAGGATTACACTATAACTCCACTTGTCTAGCATAATGTGCCATATTTAATTGGGTGTGTTGAAGCAAGACAATGTCCCTATTTCTCTTGCCAATATCCTCTGAAATGGTCTAAATCAGAATCCTGCTCACACTCGTCTGCATGTCCTACTACAGTGTTTAGTTTGGTAAATGGCCCAGTGCTGGCAATAGCAACAGAAGTTACAGATCTCTACGACTGTGCAGTAGTTCACCATGAAGTCGTTAGCCTTGATTTTAGTAGTGTAAATGTAGCTCCCTACAACTGGCACAACACTGACAGGGCTAGGGGCACTACACCTAGTATAGAGTATTACAATAGTGTATGTTAAACCTACAATGAATACAGTCTAGAAAAAACATCTTGGATAAGTATTACTTGTGTTGGTGTTGAACCCCAGGGCACAAATAAAGCCGTACAGCACAGGGCTTATTCTCAGGAGAGCAGGAGAAGAGCTTTAAAGCACTGTACACACTGGGTGATTTTAGCCAATAGTGCTTGCTAAATTGTTGCTGAGTGAACCTATCACTTTTTATTTTTTGATGTTGTGGGCGATAAATCGCTAGAAGCATGCTCCCGCAGCCAGCTGTTAATGATCACAGGAGCACGCACCTTCAATTATGGCTAAAATTGCTGGTGCACTGTTCACCTGTGACCAGTGATTTTCTAATCAAAATAGGGTACTTATGTATTATCTAATGCACCCAATTTTTTCATACCCCTACTATCCAATTACACATGGAGTTGATTTTATATAGTGCAGCGAGCCACCGTGCCCGAAGCGTGGCGGTCTCATAAGAAAAACGGGAGCCCAGATATTACATAAGTACCCAAAATAGAAGTTACAAATAAACTTTAAAGACTGAATTGTTTGCAATTTCTCCTTCCTCTAGCAGGTGTCACAGGAGCGTAGATAGTGGGGGTAGAAGGGTGACCACAGGGAGCATGGGCACTATGGAAATTAGTGTGGCCAACGCTTACCCTTCTACCGGCAGTCTTAGTGCCCGAGGGAGCTGGGCATGTGCTGTACTGCTCCCGGGCAGTGTTATTAGTTAAGGAATTTTAACATTGAGGACAGAAAGGCAGCTGGCTGTCACTGCCTGTCTGCTGCAGGTGGTACCAGGCCACAACTTCCAAGCACTGCGCCCAGGTCCCGGCTGAAGGAGCCACCGTTCCTGCGGAGCACCACCGCACAAGCAGGTGACTGGCAGCGTTGCACGAGCCGCACCGCCGATTGGCAGCAGTGAGTATTGCCCAAAATCTTCAATTAGTGGAGATGCTGGGCAACATTAGCGGTGGTAGTGGGACTTAGTTTAAATTTAGCGCCCTTGACACGGCAGGGCTTATCGCGTCATGCAGCCCAGCGATTACCCGCTCTGCTCTCACAGGACCTGACAAGGGGCAGTCCCGCTATAGTGCTAAACGTCTGAGTAACACGGTGGGGTTAGAGCCGGTGAGGCAGGTTTTGCTGTGTCAAAATTAGGGCATCAGTGCTGCTATTGCATAGGGGTGAGTTTGTGCCAGGCCAGTCCTTTTTTTTTTTTTTTTTTTTATTATCCTTTTACGGTCTCCCCTTTTGGTTATGTTTCACTCTTTCTCTGTCACTGTGTGGTTTAAGTATGGCAGGAGGTAACCCCAAGAGGGTAGTGTGTGTAAGAGGTGTAGTTCCAAATATACCCCTGTTGCGGATGGAGTTCTGCAATGTGATAAATGTAGAGCTCGTCCTCCCAGCCCCAGGAGGACACCCCGGTGTGGGCCTCACAGGTCTCGAACATTATGTCCAGGTTGTCATCTAAGCGCTCTGCCTCCCAAACAGTCTAATTTGGCTGCTGCGTTAGAGGGTTTAACTAAGGCCTTAGTCCCTCTGGCCCTCAGGCATCTGGGTCTCAGCAGAGGCAGCCTCTGGTAACAAAGAGGCAATTTTCACATTTCACTGGTGAATGTTTCCTGCCAGAGGCAGAGGACACCCGTAAGGTGGCTCCCCCTGAACCGGTACTAGTTACACAGTTTAGAGGATCTAGTTGCAATGGTTAAGATTGCAGCTGATCAGGAGGTATCAGAGACTATGGTTAAGCCGTCCTTATTTGGTAAGAGACCTAAATCTTCCATGTTTCCTCCTTCGGAGGATTTGGATGAATTTGTAATGCAGGCCTGGAGCCATCCGGATAAGAAGTTCCAGGTGACGTGTAAATTTTACTTGTCTTACCCCAGTGGTTCCCAAACTTTGCGCCTAGGGTCCCTGGGGTGCCTCGGAGCACTTGCAGGGGTGCCTCGGTTTGGTTGTCCAGAACCGATTCAAATTATTTATGGTCAATGTAATAGGCAAAATCAGTGCTGGTGGCTTCCAATTTTTAATTATATTTTTAAATATATTGATAAACAGAAGTGAGTTCTGTCCCTCACCACATAACTGGACCTAAGGATGACATATAAGCACAACTTATTTCATATTGTTTCCTGAAATTTTCTGTAGCAAACTTTGCACCTAGGGATGCCTTGCCAAATATTCTGATAATCTAGGGTGCCGTGATGCAAAAAAGTTTAGGAACCACTGTCTTACCCTCTTCCAGCCGAAGATAGAGAGTGGAGACTCCCCCTACTGTGGACCCGTCAGTCTTTCTTGTCCAGATGCTTGGGTGAGGGATCTGGTATCTTTGGGATACAGGATAAGATTCCAACATCCACCTCAAAGGTTCTTCAAAACAGGTTTGCCAGTTTCTCCAGAAAAAGCTCGTCTTCTCAAGGAGGCGGTGGTCAGGCTTCATTCCATGCAGGTACATTTTCCCTGTGCCTGCAAAAGAGCAAACTCAGGGGTTTTACTCCAACCTGTTTTTGGTCATAAAATCCAATGATTTGGCGTGACCTATCCTCAACCTAAAGAACCTGAACCCGTACCTTCAGCCTCTCAAGTTCAAGATTGAATCCATTCAATCCGTCATAACAGGTTTGAATCGGGGAGTTCTTGGTATCAATGGCGCCTACCTACACATACCCATTTCTCTTTCAATGGTCCTGGTGACACCGCTTCACATTGGGATGTAGGAGGGTCCGCAGGAGCCAGGCACCTATCCTAAAGCTTTTGGAGGGTAGGCTCCTCCCCTACTGCATCCCAGATTCCTCAGTTTGTGTTAGGTGCCCACTGGAGTGGGTGCTATTCTAAAGGGCTGCCGGAGCAGCCGAAGGAGTAGAGCTAGTTAGGGTTTTTATTATTTTATTAACTTTTACACTAGCTAGGTAGGCACAGTGTGAGGATTCTCATTAGTGAATCCTCACACTGCTAGCGCAGCAGGAGCTGACAGAAGCGAGTCCTGTCAGCTCACTGTGCACGAGGGAGACGCTGTCTGGCCTCCCTGTGCAGCGCTTACAGCTTCTTTTAAGAAGCTGCCTGGGCTCCGGAGCGCTCTGAAACCGGCTTCACGCTAGGTGGGGATCATGGGGGACAGGCACTCCGTGATGGCGGCGGCCATTTTATGCGGAGCTTACACACTGAGCTCCTGATATGAGAGGACAGCAGTGTTGTTACAGGCATGTTCCGAGTGGTCCCCAGCTGAGGGGGAGATACTGGAACAAGGAGATCCTACAATGGGAGCGGCTGTCTGGGGGTAGTTGGCGCCAAAAGTCACAGACCCCGCAGCAGCAGGGACTTGGTCCCTTCCCTCACTCTGTTTTGGCGCCATTCAGAACGCTTGCAGCGGAGCTGAGCTGGCTTACAGATCCTGACAGAGTGATTGGATTTCCTGGGCATCGCTTTCCCCATTCTGAAGACTACAGAAAGCTAAGTGAACTGAGTATATTGGTTCTGTATATAATGTTTGTACATTTAATGCTGGGACTGTGTTAATTGAGAACATCAGGTCTGAGCAACAGCCTGTGGTCTTGGGGGAGGGAGCCTTAAATGCATTGAGCGCTTGCAGTGGTTGTACACTGAGATTTGTCCCTGTGGGGGGCTTATGTATTTATATGCGCTGCTGTGAAACCCATGGGGAGTGAACCCCAGAGGGTAGTACATCGGAACTTGCATGGGCCAAGCCCTAGGCAGGTCTAAAGAAATGCTTTGGTGCATTACTGGACAGGCAGAGTGATGGCTGGTAGCTTCCCTAGACCATTGCCATTCTCTCAGCAGTCTTTTAGCTCTTTGCCTCGGACCCAGACAGATCCTGACTGATTACAGGTCATGCAGGATACTGCTATGGGAATCAGCAGGTTTAAATTACTTGTTGCACAAGTTTTATGGTTATTCTGTGGGGACCCCCAAAAAGGGTCTTATTCAGGGCCATTATTAGCTGCTGATGAGGTAGGAGAGTACACAGAACAAACCAGGGTGATATTTCTGAAGAGTCCTCAGCCTCAAGGGTAGAGGATTTTATTACTGCTGTTAAACAGGCATTAAAGTTGTCTGTGAAGGATAAACTCCTGCAAAGGTTGTTTTTTTTATGAGACAGCGTAAAGAATCTGATATCTCCCTGCAAAGGGGCCTGAAAAACCCCGATAAAAGGCTTCAGATACTTAAAAGATTTCTAAGCCTGTACCCCATGCCTGAGGCGCATGCTGACCTTGGGAAAAAAGTCCCAGTGGTAAATGATTCTGTGGCACGTGTATCAAGACCTCAGGTGGAGCCACTGTGCTACCAGTACAAGGGGGAGCAGCGTTTAAGGACCCCGCAGACAAAAAGCTGGAGGGTAACCTCAAAGCATTATTTTAAGGGGTGGGATATACCCTACGCCCTCTGATGGTTTCAGCCTGGGTCTCTAAGGCCATGATCGTGTGGGCCAGAAATTTGTGCACTATTTTACACGCTGACCCTTGTGTGTTATTGCTTGCAGAGAAACTTAAAAACGGCTGCAGAGCATGTATTGGAGTCTGAGAGGAAGCTCTCAAAATGGCTGCCAGAGTTTCCACAGTTACAAAATATGGGAATTTCCAATCATTGGCGCAAAAAGAAGTGAATAAAAAAGTCTCTATCTTCTTATATTCTTTTTCCTCAAAGAAATCTTCAAAAGTTGTTGCTCCGCCAATATGTGGGAGGAGTTTTAAAGAAGAATAGTAGTGATTAGAAGTAATTATCACAAATGCTAGAGGTAGATATATCCAAAATAAGAATTTGGGCGTACCCCACTTACGGTGAGTAGGGCAATGTATAGGCTCGTAGCGGTTTCTTTATATTCTTCTGGTATTGTCCTTTTCAAGGTGAGTTTTTCCTCGACGTGGATGGATGTGCAAAAAGAATATATATACACAGCGTCAATGCATAGATATATACTACATTGATTATATCTCTTCAAATATCTCCCCGTGAGTTCAATGACTGGTAAGTGCTAGTGTCGAGTCGTACCTTACTCACCAAGACATAGAGTAAGGTGCATCTATAAAGGTTTCTTTTAACTGTGGTGTGTGAAGATCAACAATGGGTAAACGTACCCAAACTCACGTGGCAAGAAGTTCTCTTTAAACACGTAGCGGGTTCTTTGGATGGATTCAACTATTGTCAGTGGACCATTGTTTTTCTCCCGAATTTTAGTGGTGAATAAAACAAATATACAAATAATGTGTCAGATGCTTAACAAAATATTGATAAGCCTACTTTCTTTTAAAGTAGACCCCGTGCATTCATTGGTAAGTAAATAGTGATATCGAATCGTACCTCACTCACCAAAAGATGGAGTAAGGTACGTATATAAAGGTTTCTTTTTGATTCTAGGTGATTAAGAAGTATGGAGATCAACAATGGGTACACGTACCCCAACTCACGTGGAAAGAGGTTATCCTTAAGCACGTAGCGGGTTCTTTAGATGGATCGAATTATGCTCAGTAGACCATTGTTTCCTCCCCAGGTGTAGTGATAAATAAAGTAAAAAATAAGTGTGTCAGAAAATTGACATAGTGTTAATATGCCTTTTTTGCAATAGGCATATATTAATAGAAAGTGACTGTTATTAATTATTAGTGATTGAGAGGTACTAATCTCGTACCATAACTCACACTTAGAAGTGCAGATAAACACCCATAAAGGTATCTTTTTAGGAATAGATTCCCTCCACCATGTGGTAATTGACTGAGAGAAGGCTCAATACCAGGAGATTTTTATGATCTTCAGAATTTGCGTACCCTACTCACAATTCTATTAATGTTACACCGCCCATCAAGGTATCTTTGTCTTTAGATAGAGATCTCTTGTGGTTTAAAAAATTTTCTTCAAGATACTCCAGCAATGATTTCTTCAAAAGTTTATATTTTATTATACGATAGAAAACAAGTAAAAATCCTCCATCCCAACAATGGAAGGATCCCAATATATTCAATATAATACAAGTCCCAAAAAATTTAAAAATAGTGAAAAAAACAGATAAAAAAATATTTTTAAAAAAATACTAAAAATACATACATTGAGTCCAAAAAGTATCCAAGGGAAAAGGGTGATGGCTGCTCACTCTTCACAGTGCTTGTCAACGCGTTTCGGTGTGTCAGACACCTTTTTCAAGACATGACTGTGAAGGGTGAGTGTCCATCTTTTATAGTGAGAGCAGCCTATCAGAATACACAGGAAATGAGCATAACAGGTCATGTATAGTACATAATTCAAAAGTGTATATCCAGCCTTTAAATATATGATTCATACATAAAAAGTCCATCCACTTAGTGGAAATGTACAAAATTCATATCCAGAGTCCATATATAACATGTAGAACATCTCCGATCCACAGTCGGCATAAACGGTCGCCATGGCAACCAACATATTGCTTCCGATGTCAGTGAATGGCAAAGCCTCCAATATAGATATACTTAGAGAGAAGGAGAAGTTCCGTTAATTTAAGTCCTGTGATGATCACAATAATTGAGATGTGCTTAGAATGAGGAGAAATAAAACAATATGATATGTCAGGGATCCTACGTAGTGGAGCTTCCGGCCGCTGGAACGCAAGCTACGGAAGCCCCAGCTGTCCAGATCAGTATGGCATATCCGGGTATGTGAACCGCAACGAGCGGAGATAGCTCGTCCGCGCGGTGACGAGTGGGGGATTGTAATGCTGTGACTCAAGATGATGTAGTTTCCGGTTGATGAACCGCACATTGCGGAAGCCCAGGACCTCGTTGGACCGCAAATACGTGGAGGTGATTGACGGATGCAATATGCGTTGTCATGGCAAATCCGCTTTTCACATGAGAAATCCAAAGCGTCAGAAAGACAAAAAACAAAGGCAGCGATTAGTATAACACTGAAATTTCATCTAGCATAGTAAATCCAGAGATATATACATAATAATGTACGTATTATGATATCACCTACCACCCATATATATTAGCTCCCTTCTTAAAGAAATATCCTATGGATAGATATGAGCTCAAAATGGTTCTTTTTTACTTATAAGAACCACTTGAGCTCAAAATCGCTGTTTAAGCCTCCCGGCAATAGGGTATTACAATTGAAGATGAGATTCATCTCACTTCTTGCTAGGGGGGTGATGGTGTCATTATGTCTTAAGTTCTTTTTTGAGACCTTCAAACCACAAAAAGCAACTATTTCCAATGGAGAGCAATTGTGTACACTTTTAAAGTGTGCAGATAGCGCGTGCAACTCAAAACCCTTTTTTATGTTTCGAATATGTTCGCCTAGTCTAATCTTCAATGCCCTTGTGGTACGACCTATATAATGTTTGTTGCAACTTATATAGGTCGTACCACAAGGGCATTGAAGATTAGACTAGGCGAACATATTCGAAACATAAAAAAGGGTTTTGAGTTGCACGCGCTATCTGCACACTTTAAAAGTGTACACAATTGCTCTCCATTGGAAATAGTTGCTTTTTGTGGTTTGAAGGTCTCAAAAAAGAACTTAAGACATAATGACACCATCACCCCCCTAGCAAGAAGTGAGATGAATCTCATCTTCAATTGTAATACCCTATTGCCGGGAGGCTTAAACAGCGATTTTGAGCTCAAGTGGTTCTTATAAGTAAAAAAGAACCATTTTGAGCTCATATCTATCCATAGGATATTTCTTTAAGAAGGGAGCTAATATATATGGGTGGTAGGTGATATCATAATACGTACATTATTATGTATATATCTCTGGATTTACTATGCTAGATGAAATTTCAGTGTTATACTAATCGCTGCCTTTGTTTTTTGTCTTTCTGACGCTTTGGATTTCTCATGTGAAAAGCGGATTTGCCATGACAACGCATATTGCATCCGTCAATCACCTCCACGTATTTGCGGTCCAACGAGGTCCTGGGCTTCCGCAATGTGCGGTTCATCAACCGGAAACTACATCATCTTGAGTCACAGCATTACAATCCCCCACTCGTCACCGCGCGGACGAGCTATCTCCGCTCGTTGCGGTTCACATACCCGGATATGCCATACTGATCTGGACAGCTGGGGCTTCCGTAGCTTGCGTTCCAGCGGCCGGAAGCTCCACTACGTAGGATCCCTGACATATCATATTGTTTTATTTCTCCTCATTCTAAGCACATCTCAATTATTGTGATCATCACAGGACTTAAATTAACGGAACTTCTCCTTCTCTCTAAGTATATCTATATTGGAGGCTTTGCCATTCACTGACATCGGAAGCAATATGTTGGTTGCCATGGCGACCGTTTATGCCGACTGTGGATCGGAGATGTTCTACATGTTATATATGGACTCTGGATATGAATTTTGTACATTTCCACTAAGTGGATGGACTTTTTATGTATGAATCATATATTTAAAGGCTGGATATACACTTTTGAATGATGTACTATACATGACCTGTTATGCTCATTTCCTGTGTATTCTGATAGGCTGCTCTCACTATAAAAGATGGACACTCACCCTTCACAGTCATGTCTTGAAAAAGGTGTCTGACACACCGAAACGCGTTGACAAGCACTGTGAAGAGTGAGCAGCCATCACCCTTTTCCCTTGGATACTTTTTGGACTCAATGTATGTATTTTTAGTATTTTTTTAAAAATATTTTTTTATCTGTTTTTTTCACTATTTTTAAATTTTTTGGGACTTGTATTATATTGAATATATTGGGATCCTTCCATTGTTGGGATGGAGGATTTTTACTTGTTTTCTATCGTATAATAAAATATAAACTTTTGAAGAAATCATTGCTGGAGTATCTTGAAGAAAATTTTTTAAACCACAAGAGATCTCTATCTAAAGACAAAGATACCTTGATGGGCGGTGTAACATTAATAGAATTGTGAGTAGGGTACGCAAATTCTGAAGATCATAAAAATCTCCTGGTATTGAGCCTTCTCTCAGTCAATTACCACATGGTGGAGGGAATCTATTCCTAAAAAGATACCTTTATGGGTGTTTATCTGCACTTCTAAGTGTGAGTTATGGTACGAGATTAGTACCTCTCAATCACTAATAATTAATAACAGTCACTTTCTATTAATATATGCCTATTGCAAAAAAGGCATATTAACACTATGTCAATTTTCTGACACACTTATTTTTTACTTTATTTATCACTACACCTGGGGAGGAAACAATGGTCTACTGAGCATAATTCGATCCATCTAAAGAACCCGCTACGTGCTTAAGGATAACCTCTTTCCACGTGAGTTGGGGTACGTGTACCCATTGTTCATCTCCATACTTCTTAATCACCTAGAATCAAAAAGAAACCTTTATATACGTACCTTACTCCATCTTTTGGTGAGTGAGGTACGATTCGATATCACTATTTACTTACCAATGAATGCACGGGGTCTACTTTAAAAGAAAGTAGGCTTATCAATATTTTGTTAAGCATCTGACACATTATTTGTATATTTGTTTTATTCACCACTAAAATTCGGGAGAAAAACAATGGTCCACTGACAATAGTTGAATCCATCCAAAGAACCCGCTACGTGTTTAAAGAGAACTTCTTGCCACGTGAGTTGGGGTACGTTTACCCATTGTTGATCTTCACACACCACAGTTAAAAGAAACCTTTATAGATGCACCTTACTCTATGTCTTGGTGAGTAAGGTACGACTCGACACTAGCACTTACCAGTCATTGAACTCACGGGGAGATATTTGAAGAGATATAATCAATGTAGTATATATCTATGCATTGACGCTGTGTATATATATTCTTTTTGCACATCCATCCACGTCGAGGAAAAACTCACCTTGAAAAGGACAATACCAGAAGAATATAAAGAAACCGCTACGAGCCTATACATTGCCCTACTCACCGTAAGTGGGGTACGCCCAAATTCTTATTTTGGATATATCTACCTCTAGCATTTGTGATAATTACTTCTAATCACTACTATTCTTCTTTAAAACTCCTCCCACATATTGGCGGAGCAACAACTTTTGAAGATTTCTTTGAGGAAAAAGAATATAAGAAGATAGAGACTTTTTTATTCACTTCTTTTTGCGCCAATGATTGGAAATTCCCATATTTTGTAATTGTATGTTTGTAAAGGTTATTTGGTGATAGCCAGGGATAAGTACAGTTCATAGGCAGCAAGGCGCCATCTCAGGTCATATCCTATAAATCTCTATAGCTGTAGAGTTTCCACAGTGTCTGTAAATGCCAGGAGAGTGCTCTGGCTTAAGGCTTGGGAGGCAGATAATGTGTCTGAGAAAGCCTTAGAGACAATAGCTTTTAAAGGAAAGCTGTTATTTGCTTCTGAACTGGAAGAGATTATTAAGCAGGCCACAGGTGGCAAAAGTACTTTCCTGCCAGTCCCTGCAGCCAAGCAGACATCAAGGTTTTCTGCTTTTAGGCCAGCCTTGCGGCCCTCCCTTAGAGGAGGTGCGTCTTTCCGAGGGCAGCCCTTCAGGGGAAAGGTCCTAAAGTCTAAATTTGGTTCCTTTCATAAGAAACCAAACACAAAGGAGAGGACAAACCATCTGCATGACTGCCAAGGGTTTTGCCCGGCGGTGGTCAAGATGGGGGGACATCTGACACTGTTCAAAGACGCATGGGCATTGTTAGACCGGGATTCTTGGGTGTTAGAAATTATAACCCAGGGTTACAGAATTCCCTTCAAGGGTCTTCTTCCAAGAAGATTCATTCCCACGCCAATACCAAAAGGGGCTCGGCTCCGTACAGCTCCCTTGGGAGCGGCTCATTCTCTTTTAGAGAAGGGTGTGGTGATCCCGGTCCCCAGAGCGGAATGGAAAAAAGGCTTTTATCCCACTCGGTGTCGGGTGTCCAAACCAGACGGGTCTTTCAGACCGATTCTCAATTTAAAGTCGTTAATTATCCATTTGTGGGTAGACCATTTCAAAATGGAGTCTCTACGGTCAGTGCTGTGAAGCCTGGACCAGGGAGAATTTTTGGCGTTCATGGATGTCCAGGACGCATACCTTCATGTTCCTGTTCACCCAGGACATCAGGCTCTATTGAGATAGGAGACCATGCACTTGCAATTCCAGGTGTTGCACTTCGGCCTGGCCACAGCGCCAAGGGTATTCACCAAGATAATGGGGCAGATTTATTAAGCTCGGTGAAGTGATAAACTGTCTGGTTTTTATCACCAGCCAATCAACTCCTACCTGTCATTTTTCAAACCAAGCCTGTAACTTCACAGTTAGGAGCTGATTGGCCGGTGATAAAAACCAGAAATTTAATCACTTCACAGAGCTTAATAAATCTGCCCCAATGTCTGTAATGGCGGCTGTGCTTCGACTGAGGGGAAACACTGTGTTCCCATATTTGGACGACCTGCTGTTCAGAGCGGAGTCAGCAGACATGTTGAAGAGTCACTTGGCAAAAGCCATTGGGTTTTTGGCAGGATCACGGCTGGTTTTTAAACTTACAAAAGTCTCAGTTGGTGCCGTCACAGAGACTCCAATTCTTGGGGATTGGTCTGGATACCCAGTTGCATTGGGTGTTTCTACCAGAGGCATAGGCCAGGGATCTGGCTGCCTTGGTACAAGAGATCCTAGGGTCTCAGAGCACAGCAGTATGGAGGTGCCTCAAACTGCTGGGGAAGATGATGGCGTCTTTCGAGACGTTACAGTTCGCCAGGTTCCACTCTAGAGTGTCCCAGTGGACAGGGAACACTCAGACCATGAGGTCAGAACAAATGGTGTTGTTTTCAGAAACTCGATCCTTCCTAAAATGGTGGATGGAGGTGGATTCCCTTTGGGGGAGTCGGTCCCTACAATCCTGGAGCTGGTTGGTAGTCACTACCGACGCCAGTCTCAGAGGCTGAGGGGCAGTAGTCGTGGACCTGCGTCTGCAGGGCTTGTGGACTTTAGAGCAGAAAGACTGATACTTTACAGTCTGCCTTACTGATCAACATCTTGGAACTGAGGGCTGTGTGGAAGAGATTTTCTCTGGCGGGAGAAAAGATTACAAGAGCTCCCTTTTAGGCATTCAGACCGACAACGTCACAGCTGTGGCGTATCTGAATCACCAGGGAGGCACACACAGCAATATGGCCATGTGGGAGGTGTCCCGAATCTTCTTGTGGGCGGAACAGAATGTTCTAGCATTATCAGCAATCTTCATACCAGGAGTGGAGAATATAGAGGCCGACTTCCTGAGCAGGGAGAAACTGATGGAAGGAATATGGAGGCTGAATCCACAAGTATTCCACTAGATTACAATAAGGGGGAAACCCCGGATAGGGACCTGAAGGCATACAGGTTCATCCATCAGGTACCCAGGTTGTATGACAGGACGTGGGATCCACTGGCAGAAGCAGTGGATGCCATGACTATCCCCTGGGAGGGGAATCTTCTTTATGATTTTCCGCCAGTTCCAATGCTGGCAAGAGAGTTGAAAACAATACAGGCCCAGACAATTCCAGAAATTTTAGTGGCCCCAGATTGGCCAGGGAGATCCTGGTACTCGAGGCTTCAGAGATTCTCTGTGGACTCGTGGCGTCTACCTCTGAGGTCAGACCTTCTAAAACAAGGACCGTTCAACCAGCTGGATTCAGCTCGATTAATTTTGACGGTCTGGCTGTTGAAAACGCCATTTTGAGGAATATAGGATTCTCAGAGGCGGTGGTTAACGCAATGAGGAAAGCCAGAAAGTCAGTGTCTTCGGTAAATTATTTTGGGGCCTGGAAGACCTATATTTGGTGGTGTGTAAGACAGAGGTCACGCACATCGAGATTTAAAATGGCTAAATTGTTGGAGTTTTTTACAGGAGGGCCTTTCCTCTGGGTTAGGCCTTCAGTCACTCAGAGTACATATCTCGACCGTGTCAATTTTTCTTTCCAAAGAAGGATTGCGTTAGAACCAGAAGTACAGACCTTCCTGCAGGGGGTTTATCTATTGAAACCTCCCTACAACCAACCAGTAGCGCCAGGGGAATTATCTCTGGCTCTGGAGTACCTTAAAGAGGCGCTTTTTGAGCCGTTAAGGTCGGTTGACCTTAGTTTCCTTTCAGGGAAGCTGGTATTTTTGTTGGCGGTGGCGTTAGAGAAAAAAATAAATAAATATCGGAGTTGATTGCTTTGTTCTACAAGTCTTCCTCCCTTATATGTCATGATGATAGGGCTGCCTTTCGGACAGTACCCCTAGATTTGTACCAAAAGTAGTCTCTGCTTTTCTTCTAAATCAGGAGATTGTTCTGCCTGTGTTTCAACCACCAGAGGGTTGTTAGGAAAAGGGACAAATTGAGGAATTTGGATGTTGTGCGCGTCTTGCGCGTTTATGTGGACAGAGTTAAGAGTGTCAGAAAGACTGATACTTTATTGGTTTTGTATGACATACACAAACTTAGTTGGCCTGCTTCTAAGCAGACCATTGCTAGGTGGTTGCGCTCTGTTATTGCGTTTGCATATACTAAAGTTGGTAGGCCTGTACCGGCCAGGATTAATGCGCATACCACCAGGTCGGTTGCCACCTCTTGGGCGGTTCGACATGGGGCAACAGCTGAGCAGGTTTGCAGCGCTGCCATTTGGTCATCTGTTCATAATTTTGACAAATTCGATAGGTTCCATGAGTTCACGTCGGTGGACGCATCATTCGGGTGAGCAGTGATGAATATTGCAGACCTGAGCGTACCCACCCAAAAGGACCGGCTCTGGAACGTCCCAATGTGAAGCTGTGTCACCAGGACCATTGAAAGAGAAAAAGGGATTTTTGTAAGAACTTACCGTTCGAATCCCTTTCTCTGATATGGTCCTGGTGACACAGCGATCCCTCCCTTACGCTCAGTAAGTATGCCAGTGTTCATGATGTTTCATGTTATAATTGGTTGAAAAGTTAAATTTAAAATTGTGCATATAATATGTGCAGGCGTTGTACTGAGTTAATGTATTCCAGTGGCTTTGAAAGATTGAACTGAGGAATCTGGGATGCAGTAGGGGAGGAGCTACCCTCCAAAAGCTTTAGGATAGGTGCCTGGCTCCTGCGGACCCTCCTACATCCCAATGTGAAGCTGTGTCACCAGGACCATATCAGAGAAAGGGATTCGAACGGTAAGTTCTTACAAAAATCCCTTTTTTCCCCTCTCCACAGATGTTTCTTCGGTTTGCAATTCTGGACAGTCATTGGCAGTTCCAGGTGCTCCCCTTCGGCTTCTCTTCAGCACCACAGGTGTTTACCAAGGTAATGGCCATGATGATGGAGATATTACAGTCCAAAAGTGTGACGATAATCCCGTACCTAGATAACCTCCTGCTAAAGGCTTTTTCTCGAGAGGAGCTTCTCAGCAACATTGCTCTGACAAAGAAAGTTCTCCTCGAACATGGATGGATCCTCAATTACGAGAAATCCCAACTACATCCATCTCAGACACAGTTCCTGGGATTGATCTTGGACATGGCCCAATTGAAGGTTTTTCTACCGGAAGACCAGATCAGGTCTCTTCAGGACTGAGAGGAAAGTTTCGATACTACTCTGAACTCGCCTGTTGGGCAAGATGACAGCATCCTTCGAGGCCGTGCGGTATGCTCGCTTCCGCTCCCGACCCTTTCAACTCAACTTACTATGGTCCGGTTCTCACCTTCACCTACGTCTGTAGAAGGGTGACCTTATCTCCTTGGGCCAGACACTCCCTGGCCTGGTGGCTCAACTCAGCCAATCTCAGAGAGGGCAGGAGGTTTGCAATCTGGGACTGGGTTCTTCTCACAACCGACACCAGTCTTCGGGGGTGGGGAGCAGTCACCCTGGATCACCAGTTTCAGCATTGTTGGACCAGTTCAGAGTCCCTCTTGCCTATCAACATTCTGGAGCTCGGGGCAGTTTTTTATGCGCTCCTATAGACTCACCGGCTCCTCCAAGGTCGGCTGGTCCGGGTCCAATCCGACAATGCCACGGCCGTGGCTTACATCAACAAGCAGGGCGGCACGAGGAGTCAAGCTGCCATGGAGGAGGTGAGCATGATTCTGCTGTTGGCGCAGTCTCATCTTCTGGCCATATCAGCAGTATTCATCACAGGGGTCGAAAATTGGGAAGCAGACTACCTCAGTCGGCAGGACGTCCACCAAGGCAGGTGGTCGCTTCATCCTCAGATCTTTCAATGCCTGGTGCGTCGGTGGGGCTGCCCTCAGGTGGACATGATGGCGTCTCAATCATCAGCTGCCCCCCGTGTACCTGGCGCAGACTCATGATCCCGCGGTGGCAGGGGTAGACGCTCTGCGGACACTTTGTGGCGCCTTATAAATAAAAGTAATACTACAACTACTGACGGCTCCTTGGCCTTACCATTTACCTGTTCCCTCCTTTCCCGTTGACTCCCAGAGTGCTTCAACGAATTCGGAGGGAGAACATCCTGGTCCTTCTCATCGCCCCGGACTAGCCACGTCGATCCTGGTACACCAGCCTCATGTCTCTTCTGGTGGACGAGCCATGGCCACTCCCTCTTCAGGAGAATCTTCTCTGTCAAGGCCCCTTCGTCTTCCCAGACTTAAAGCGGCTTCGTTTCACGGCGTGGCTGCTGAGAAGTCCATCTTGAGGCGTGCTGGCATCCCACGGGCGCTGATTCCTACTATGATATGCACTAGAAAGGATATAACCTCCAAACATTGCCACCGCATTTGGAGGTCGTATGTGGCCTGGTGTGAATCTCGCGGAGTTTCTACTAAGGCCTTTAAGAAGGCCAGGCTCCTATTGTTTCTCCAGACTGGATTTGCTTCTGGATTGCATCTTCGTTCCATTAAAGTTCGAGTTTCGGCGTTGTCTGTCTTTTTTTTCCAGCAACGTTTGGCCCTGACACCCGAGGTGCAAACCATTTTTCAGGGGATCTTGCGGTTGCAGCCCCTCGTGCGCCCACCCCTGGCTCCGTGGTATTTGGACCTGGTCTTGGATTTTCTGTGTTCATCTATTTTTGAACCTTTGGAGGAAGTGGATTTGTAGTACCTTACTTGGAAGACGGTTCTGCTCTTAGCCTTAACTTCCGCTCGGAGGGTTTCAGAATTGGGAGCTTTATAATGCCGCTCCACCTTTCTGGTTTTCCATTCAGACAGAGCAGAACTCCGGACAAGTCTTTCCTTCCATCCAAAAGTGGTGTCTTCATTCCACATCAACCAACCTATTGTGGTTCCAGCTTTTTCCAAGGGTCCGAAAGCGGCCTCGTTGGACATGGTGTGGGCCCTGAAGATATGTGGCTAGGACTGCCTCTATCAGGAAGTCTGACTGCCTCTTCGTTACCTACAATCCGGTTCGTCGTAGCTGGCCTGCGTCAAAAGAGACTTTGGCTAGATGGATACGAATTACCATCAGACAGGCATATGTAGCGGCGGCTCAACCGCTCCCATCCATTTGAGCGTATTCTACACGCTCTGTGGGCCCCTCTTGGGCGTCTGCCCGTGGGGTCTCTATTCTGCATCTATGTAGAGCTGCCACTTGGTTGGGATGGAGGACAACAGATTCTACAGGTTCGACACTCTTGCCACCACTGCTGCTCACTTTGGCCGGGTGGTTTTACAGGGCTATCAGCGCCTTCCCACCCATCTTGGGGGCTCTGGGACGTCCCTATTGTCTACGCTCCAGTGACACCTGCTGGAGGAAGGAGAAAATGGGATTTTGTACTTACCGTAAATCCTTTTCTCCGAGTCCACAGGTGTCACTGGACGCCTGCCACGGTGCTGTACTTGTTATAGGCTATTACACCGTTTGTTTGCACCCTCTGGAGGGGTTTTTTCCGTGTGTGTGTGTGTGTGGCTGACTGGTTTAGTGTGTTTCACCACTGTTCTTCCATCTTGTATGTTAGATTTTTGGTTTTGTGTTGCCTCCTCTTCGTGTGTGTTCTCACTGCCAGCTCCTTCGGGCACGATCTTTGACTGCGGGGGGCTTGGGGAGAGTAGAAGTGGAGGAGTTGGCCACACTAATTTCCATGCTCCCTGTGGTTGCCCATCTGCCCCCACTGTCTACGCTCCAGTGACACCTGTGGACTCGGAGAAATAGATTTATGGTAAGTACAAAATCCAATATTTCAGCCAATATTGCACATTGCTGATGAAAATGGTACACTGAGCCAAAATTGAAGAGCAGCCCAATTGCACTGTGTACACACCGTAAGTGTGCTATAACAAGGTTTTGTTTCATCTGCAGGAAATACCTGTTTAAACTACAAAATATCATGCTTTGTTTGTTTCTTAAACACAATCACAAATACAATGTTCAGGCATTAAAAGGGGCAACAAGAATTGCCCTTTTAAGATCTAGCAGGCAAGAGTCATCTGGCTTTGAAAGGTTTTTGAGGAAATATTGCCCATGAGAGCAAGTATGAATTCTACCATGTCTGTAAACCTATTTTAAGCCTTTATATAAATGAACACCAAACTGACAGTACAGATGTGTACTCCTACATCTAGCCTCTATCCACCATGCAGTTTAGGATGCCTGACACCAATGAACCATCAGTTCTTTGCTTTTTTTTTTTGTGTCCTTGTCCTGTTGCGGCTAAGGTGTGCTTCTGCCAACAAAGACAACGAGATTCTCATGGTGTGCTACGAGGGACTGTTTGGCAGGATTGCAACAATGATGTGTGAGAACAGAACGATACAATTATTATTTTTCCCCTATTTACTTCCCTGTGCTACCGGGTGGGGCCTCTTTGCTGCAGGTATGTAACCTTGAGCTGGTTACACACCTAAGATTTCTGTCTAATCTGTCTGGTGGGAACAAAAATCTGGTAATGTACTGGAGAAAAAGAATTGATGCTGGAAAACCCATTTGGGCTAACAGATTTGTCCAAATTTTTTGACAATTTTCGAGCATTTGGGAGAAAATGATTTATTGGACAGAAATCTGTTGGTGTGTACCCAGCTTTGGTCTAGCCCTGAAGATAGTCATAACTGATTAAGCTGTAAAATGTAATGGAGTTGTGAAATTGGAATACCATTACAATAAATTAGTACTATTTTATTTGGGCATACCATCTTTAGTTAAGAAACTTTTTAGTGCCTACAAAATAAAGTGTTCATACAGAGAATATTTAACCATTCCAAACTGCTCCCTCACAGTAAATTACCCTACCAGTGCTGTTTTGTAGTAGGTTGATAAGGTGGGCTAGCATGCTACCAAATACAGAATTCCAGATTATTCTAATGTTCTATGAACAATGATTCTTAGCTCAATGGTGTAAAACAAAAGTTTTTTGCAAATCTCTAATTTGCTATAATTAGGTTTACCATACCATACTGTCCCTTTTAAACTTTAGACCGGTCTTTGACGGTTTTAATGGCAGGTGAAATGCAGGCTTGAAGTCCGCAACCACAGAATCTTTGTAATTCATGAGTGTCATGGTTTAAAGGGACAGTCTGGTGAGCCTAGATCTAATGGAGGCGGTATAGAGCTGATCTCTGTATAGCCTCCAATGCCTCATCTATTTAGAAACTTGCATACATTGAGAAAAGGGTTTAATATGAATTCTCTACAGTTGGTCTCTTGCTTTCCAAGCTTCGGTGGCTTGCTTCGCTTGCCACAACATTGTTTTCTGCCCCTCTATGGAGGCTCTGGACCCTAACGAGGGAGAATAGATTCTGTGTGCTGGAATTTTGATTGGTGGTAATGTCATCAGTCAAGATATTGGTATTGGGAGCCTGACTGTCAGCATATTAACTACATAATGAGAAGAAGTATACCCTGAGACAACTCTGTCTCCAGCATTGGGCTGATGTTACTGACGCTGAACAACACATGCAAACCTTTCTTGCAAATGCAAAAGATAACTGTCCCAGAAATATATTCCTGTTCCACCTATTTTGATCTTTGTTTATTTTAAATGGACTACATAACATATTAGAAATCTCTGTTGTAGGTGCTGAAAGAGTCAGATCTATAGTAACAAGCACACTGCAAAATATTGTTTTACCTGTAAGCTAACATGGAAACATTATGTGGCTCTTTTAACAAATTTCCTTGTGCAGGCAGTGCATCTCCTACGCACACCTATTCAGCTTACATACACCTGTTGGAGTGCGTGTTTTTCTCTTTCAATGGTCCTGGTGACACAGCTTCACATTGGGATGTAGGAGGGTCCGCAGGAGCCAGGCACCTATCCTAAAGCTTTTGGAGGGTAGACTCCTCCCCTACTGCATCCCAGATTCCTCAGTTCGTGTTAGGTGCCCACTGGAGTGGGTGCTATTCTAAAGGGCTGCCGGAGCAGCCGAAGGAGTAGAGCTAGTTAGGGTTTTTATTATTTTATTAACTTTTACACTAGCTAGGTAGGCACAGTGTGAGGATTCTCATTAGTGAATCCTCACACTGCTAGCGCAGCAGGAGCTGACAGAAGCGCGTCCTGTCAGCTCACTGTGCACGAGGGAGACGCTGTCTGGCCTCCCTGTGCAGCGCTTACAGCTTCTTTTAAGAAGCTGCCTGGGCTCCGGAGCGCTCTGAAACCGGCTTCACGCTAGGTGGGGATCATGGGGGACAGGCACTCCGTGATGGCGGCGGCCATTTTCTGCGGAGCTTACACACTGAGCTCCTGATATGAGAGGACAGCAGTGTTGTTACAGGCATGTTCCGAGTGGTCCCCAGCTGAGGGGGAGATACTGGAACAAGGAGATCCTACAATGGGAGCGGCTGTCTGGGGGTAGTTGGCGCCAAAAGTCACAGACCCCGCAGCAGCAGGGACTTGGTCCCTTCCCTCACTCTGTTTTGGCGCCATTCAGAACGCTTGCAGCGGAGCTGAGCTGGCTTACAGATCCTGACAGAGTGATTGGATTTCCTGGGCATCGCTTTCCCCATTCTGAAGACTACAGAAAGCTAAGTGAACTGAGTAGATTGGTTCTGTATATAATGTTTGTACATTTAATGCTGGGACTGTGTTAATTGAGAACATCAGGTCTGAGCAACAGCCTGTGGTCTTGGGGGAGGGAGCCTTAAATGCATTGAGCGCTTGCAGTGGTTGTACACTGAGATTTGTCCCTGTGGGGGGCTTATGTATTTATATGCGCTGCTGTGAAACCCATGGGGAGTGAACCCCAGAGGGTAGTACATCGGAACTTGCATGGGCCAAGCCCTAGGCAGGTCTAAAGAAATGCTTTGGTGCATTACTGGACAGGCAGAGTGATGGCTGGTAACTTCCCTAGACCATTGCCATTCTCTCAGCAGTCTTTTAGCTCTTTGCCTCAGACCCAGACAGATCCTGACTGATTACAGGTCATGCAGGATACTGCTATGGGAATCAGCAGGTTTAAATTACTTGTTGCACAAGTTTTATGGTTATTCTGTGGGGACCCCCAAAAAGGGTCTTATTCAGGGCCATTATTAGCTGCTGATGAGGTAGGAGAGTACACAGAACAAACCAGGGTGATATTTCTGAAGAGTCCTCAGCCTCAAGGGTAGAGGATTTTATTACTGCTGTTAAACAGGCATTAAATTTTGTCTGTGAAGGATAAACTCCTGCAAAGGTTGTTTTTTTTATGAGACAGCGTAAAGAATCTGATATCTCCCTGCAAAGGGGCCTGAAAAACCCCGATAAAAGGCTTCAGATACTTAAAAGATTTCTAAGCCTGTACCCCATGCCTGAGGCGCATGCTGACCTCTGGAAAAAAGTCCCAGTGGTAAATGCTTCTGTGGCACGTGTATCAAGACCTCAGGTGGAGCCACTGTGCTACCAGTACAAGGGGGAGCAGCGTTTAAGGACCCCGCAGACAAAAAGCTGGAGGGTAACCTCAAAGCATTATTTTAAGGGGTGGGATACACCCTACGCCCTCTGATGGTTTCAGCCTGGGTCTCTAAGGCCATGATCGTGTGGGCCAGAAATTTGTGCACTAATTTACACGCTGACCCTTGTGTGTATTGCTTGCAGAGAAGCTTAAAAACGGCTGCAGAGCATGTATTGGAGTCTGAGAGGAAGCTCTCAAAATGGCTGCCAGAGTTTCCACAGTGTCTGTAAATGCCAGGAGAGTGCTCTGGCTTAAGGCTTGGGAGGCAGATAATGTGTCTAAGAAAGCCTTAGAGACAATAGCTTTTAAAGGAAAGCTGTTATTTGCTTCTGAACTGGAAGAGATTATTAAGCAGGCCACAGGTGGCAAAAGTACTTTCCTGCCAGTCCCTGCAGCCAAGCAGACATCAAGGTTTTCTGCTTTTAGGCCAGCCTTGCGGCCCTCCCTTAGAGGAGGTGCGTCTTTCCGAGGGCAGCCCTTCAGGGGAAAGGTCCTAAAGTCAAAATTTGGTTCCTTTCATAAGAAACCAAACACAAAGGAGAGGACAAACCATCTGCATGACTGCCAAGGGTTTTGCCCGGCGGTGGTCAAGATGGGGGGACATCTGACACTGTTCAAAGACGCATGGGCATTGTTAGACCGGGATTCTTGGGTGTTAGAAATTATAACCCAGGGTTACAGAATTCCCTTCAAGGGTCTTCTTCCAAGAAGATTCATTCCCACGCCAATACCAAAAGGGGCTCGGCTCCGTACAGCTCCCTTGGGAGCGGCTCATTCTCTTTTAGAGAAGGGTGTGGTGATCCCGGTCCCCAGAGCGGAATGGAAAAAAGGCTTTTATTCCACTCTGTGTCGGGTGTCCAAACCAGACGGGTCTTTCAGACCGATTCTCAATTTAAAGTCGTTAATTATCCATTTGTGGGTAGACCATTTCAAAATGGAGTCTCTACGGTCAGTGCTGTGAAGCCTGGACCAGGGAGAATTTTTGGCGTTCATGGATGTCCAGGACGCATACCTTCATGTTCCTGTTCACCCAGGACATCAGGCTCTATTGAGATAGGAGACCATGCACTTGCAATTCCAGGTGTTGCACTTCGGCCTGGCCACAGCGCCAAGGGTATTCACCAAGATAATGTCTGTAATGGCGGCTGTGCTTCGACTGAGGGGAAACACTGTGATCCCATATTTGGACGACCTGCTGTTCAGAGCGGAGTCAGCAGACATGTTGAAGAGTCACTTGGCAAAAGCCATTGGGTTTTTGGCAGGCTCACGGCTGGTTTTTAAACTTACAAAAGTCTCAGTTGGTGCCGTCACAGAGACTCCAATTCTTGGGGATTGGTCTGGATACCCAGTTGCATTGGGTGTTTCTACCAGAGGCATAGGCCAGGGATCTGGCTGCCTTGGTACAAGAGATCCTAGGGTCTCAGAGCACAGCAGTATGGAGGTGCCTCAAACTGCTGGGGAAGATGATGGCGTCTTTCGAGACGTTACAGTTCGCCAGGTTCCACTCTAGAGTGTCCCAGTGGACAGGGAACACTCAGACCATGAGGTCAGAACAAATGGTGTTGTTTTCAGAAACTCGATCCTTCCTAAAATGGTGGATGGAGGTGGATTCCCTTCGGGGGAGTCGGTCCCTGCAGTCCTGGAGCTGGTTGGTAGTCACTACCGACGCCAGTCTCAGAGGCTGAGGGGCAGTAGTCGTGGACCTGCGTCTGCAGGGCTTGTGGACTTTAGAGCAGAAAGACTGATACTTTACAGTCTGCCTTACTGATCAACATCTTGGAACTGAGGGCTGTGTGGAAGAGGTTTTCTCTGGCGGGAGAAAAGATTACAAGAGCTCCCTTTTAGGCATTCAGACCGACAACGTCACAGCTGTGGCGTATCTGAATCACCAGGGAGGCACACACAGCAATCTGGCCATGTGGGAGGTGTCCCGAATCTTCTTGTGGGCGGAACAGAATGTTCTAGCATTATCAGCAATCTTCATACCAGGAGTGGAGAATATAGAGGCCGACTTCCTGAGCAGGGAGAAACTGATGGAAGGAAAATGGAGGCTGAATCCACAAGTATTCCACTAGATTACAATAAGGGGGAAACCCCGGATAGGGACCTGAAGGCATACAGGTTCATCCATCAGGTACCCAGGTTGTATGACAGGACGTGGGATCCACTGGCAGAAGCAGTGGATGCCATGACTATCCCCTGGGAGGGGAATCTTCTTTATGATTTTCCGCCAGTTCCAATGCTGGCAAGAGAGTTGAAAACAATACAGGCCCAGACAATTCCAGTAATTTTAGTGGCCCCAGATTGGCCAGGGAGATCCTGGTACTCGAGGCTTCAGAGATTCTCTGTGGACTCGTGGCGTCTACCTCTGAGGTCAGACCTTCTAAAACAAGGACCGTTCAACCAGCTGGATTCAGCTCGATTAATTTTGACGGTCTGGCTGTTGAAAACGCCATTTTGAGGAATATAGGATTCTCAGAGGCGGTGGTTAACGCAATGAGGAAAGCCAGAAAGTCAGTGTCTTCGGTAAATTATTTTGGGGCCTGGAAGACCTATATTTGGTGGTGTGTAAGACAGAGGTCACGCACATCGAGATTTAAAATGGCTAAATTGTTGGAGTTTTTTACAGGAGGGCCTTTCCTCTGGGTTAGGCCTTCAGTCACTCAGAGTACATATCTCGACCGTGTCAATTTTTCTTTCCAAAGAAGGATTGCGTTAGAACCAGAAGTACAGACCTTCCTGCAGGGGGTTTATCTATTGAAACCTCCCTACAACCAACCAGTAGCGCCAGGGGAATTATCTCTGGCTCTGGAGTACCTTAAAGAGGCGCCTTTTGAGCCGTTAAGGTCGGTTGACCTTAGTTTCCTTTCAGGGAAGCTGGTATTTTTGTTGGCGGTGGCGTCAGAAAAAAAAAAAAATATATCGGAGTTGATTGCTTTGTTCTACAAGTCTTCCTCCCTTATATGTCATGATGATAGGGCTGCCTTTCGGACAGTACCCCTAGATTTGTACCAAAAGTAGTCTCTGCTTTTCTTCTAAATCAGGAGATTGTTCTGCCTGTGTTTCAACCCCCAGAGGGTTGTTAGGAAAAGGGACAAATTGAGGAATTTGGATGTTGTGCGCGTCTTGCGCGTTTATGTGGACAGAGTTAAGAGTGTCAGAAAGACTGATACTTTATTGGTTTTGTATGACATACACAAACTTAGTTGGCCTGCTTCTAAGCAGACCATTGCTAGGTGGTTGCGCTCTGTTATTGCGTTTGCATATACTAAAGTTGGTAGGCCTGTACCGGCCAGGATTAATGCGCATACCACCAGGTCGGTTGCCACCTCTTGGGCGGTTCGACATGGGGCAACAGCTGAGCAGGTTTGCAGCGCTGCCACTTGGTCATCTGTTCATAATTTTGCCAAGTTCGATAGGTTCCATGAGTTCGCGTCGGTGGACGCATCATTCGGGCGAGCAGTGATGAATACTGCAGACCTGAGCGTACCCACCCAAAAGGACCGGCTCTGGAACGTCCCAATGTGAAGCTGTGTCACCAGGACCATTGAAAGAGAAAAAGGGATTTTTGTAAGAACTTACCGTTCGAATCCCTTTCTCTGATATGGTCCTGGTGACACAGCGATCCCTCCCTTACGCTCAGTAAGTATGCCAGTGTTCATGATGTTTCATGTTATAATTGGTTGAAAAGTTAAATTTAAAATTGTGCATATAATATGTGCAGGCGTTGTACTGAGTTAATGTATTCCAGTGGCTTTGAAAGATTGAACTGAGGAATCTGGGATGCAGTAGGGGAGGAGTCTACCCTCCAAAAGCTTTAGGATAGGTGCCTGGCTCCTGCGGACCCTCCTACATCCCAATGTGAAGCTGTGTCACCAGGACCATATCAGAGAAAGGGATTCGAACGGTAAGTTCTTACAAAAATCCCTTTATATTCACCAGTCATCCATAGTGGGTCAGTTACTAATGAACTGCTCCACGATAGGGGTAACAATTGTTGTGTGCTTAAAGACCTGTTTCTTAAGAACCTACTTTGTACAACACCATGCAATGTAATCAGCAACTGTCATATACAGAACCGCTTGTACAGTAAACTGATACCCGTCCTGACTGCTAAAATATTTACATGCTGTGACTAAGGGGATCATGTCTGTCAGTGTTATCAGGGGCTGCGGTGCTGTGTTTGTCATTGGACAGTCCTGATGTGATGGTAGCCCAACCCTGCACCAAGACCTGCTAATTGTCCCACAATAACGGATGAAGACTGAAGTATCAGATTGTACACAAGAATGCTGCCAATGGAGGAATGGCTGACAGCAGCTGTGTTATGTTGCTGGAAGTAGAAACATTAGACCAGTGGTTCCCAAATTACGCGCCTGGGGTGCCTCAGAGCACTTGCAGGGCTGCCTATGGTTGGTGGACTATTACCAATTCAGATTATTTATCAATGAAATAGGAAAAAATCTGTGTTTTTGGCTTCTAATTATAAAATATATGGGTTAACAGAAGTGAATCATGTTCCTCACCACATAACTGGGCCTAAGGATAAAATGTAACCCCTTCAGTGGTATTTTTTTTAAGTAGCGCTCCCCACTGGGCGAGTTTTTTTTAGGGGGGAGTGCTACCTAAAAAAAAAAACCCACCATGCTGTGTAGGGTCCGGGCAGCGCCACTGAACACTATGTCCGCCGCTGAACCCCGGTGCCCCGTCCCTGCATGCGGCAACCCGACTTGTCATAAGCCAGCTCCGCAGGCTGTAATACAACAGCTGGGGTGAGGAGAGGTAGCTGGGCAGTGCTGAAGCCTGCTGAGTTCAGCGATCAACACTGCCCGACGCTAAACGGTGGCAATCCCGAGAATTTTCCGGGCTTGCCAGTCTGGGCACTAAGGCATAGCCTGGAAAATTCTCGCTTCGCTCGCCCACGCTGCGGGCTCGCCACGCTATCTAAAATCAACTCCATGCCAATGTGGATAGTGGGGGTATGAACTATCCACATTGGCATAGAGTTAAGTTACTTTTTTTTAGATAGTTTGGCGAGCGTACCCAACCCGGAAGTAGCACGGCGCCATGCTGGCGCCGTGAAACTACACAAGAACCATCACAACATATTTAAAAAAACTGTTTTATTTCTTTTCAGATATTCTCAGTAACTTTTGGCCTAGGCGTGCTGAGAATAATATTATTTTACTGTAGTGTGATGTAAGTAAGTAAGTAAAATTTATATGGCGCACTTTCTCCATCAGGACTAGGGAAGCCAATCCCAGAGCATTTTTTCAATCCCGGAATTCGGGATTGAAAAATGCCCAATCCCGGGATCCCGGGATTGGCTTCCCTAATTAAAAAAAACCCGCCCCGGCCGCCCCGCATATTTACTTACATGTGCAGTGCGGCGGGGCGGGTGTTCGTGAAGCTGGGAGGGTGGGCGGTCCATTGCTGGAGCCGGGCGGGAGGCGGCCACTTCAGTTCCGGAGCCGGGCAGGGAGGTGTGCGGGCGGCCGGGCAGGCGGCCGGGCGATGACAGGACGGGGCTGCGCAGCTTCTTGGCCTGCGCAGCGTGACCTCTGGCCTCGTCACGCTGCGCAGAGCCACAACACCGGGACGCGAGTAGCCGGGCAGCGTCTGAGCACTTGCTCAGACGCTGCCGGCATTAGACTGCGCATGCGCAGTGTAATCCCGAAATCCCGGGATTGGAAACTCCAATCCCGGGATTGAAATCCCGGCGTTTTAGGGGCCAAATCCCGGAATCCCGCCGATCCCGGGATTGGCCACCCTAATCAGGACTCAAGGCGCTTACAGACATTAAAAAACAATGCACATAATACAGAGGATGTTGGTGGTACAGTAACAGACATGTCACAGACAAAAGAAACCCTTGAGCACACAGTAAGCATAATGCAGGAGTGGTGCAGCATTTTGGATAATAACTTCCATGGGTTGTGTACTCCACCCTGACAAGGTACCAAGTGCGGCTGCCATTTTAGGCGCTCTGCGTAGGATTACCCTGGGTGGAATAGATTACCCCTAAAAGAAATTACCCAAAATGGATGATTTCAATGTATACTCAGGTCCATGTATTTTTTCATCCCATTCACAAGTGCACCAGATGAGGCAGCCATGGTGGGCGCAATATGAAGGTTACACTGTAAGGGGCGAGCCATACAAGGACCCAATGCATATATTGGAAAGCAAATACTTCTGTAGTAGTATGATAAACCCTGCACAGAAACATCCACGTGACCCACATCCTGTCCACAGAGAAACCATATGAGGCAACCAGCTTGGTGCACTGCATAGGTCAGCGCTGGCAGGGTGTGCAATCTGCGGAGGTACACGTGATGCAAAAAGTTGGGGAACTACTGCTTTAGACCAGTGGTTCTCAACCTCGTTCCTCAAGTACCCACAACAGTGCACATTTTCCAGGTCTCCACACAGAATCACCAATTAAATAATTCGCTCCACCTGTGGATCTATTACAATGTGTCAGTGAATAATGAGTGCACCTGCAAAACGTGCACTGTTGGGGTACTTGAAGACCAAGGTTGAGAACCACTGCCTTAGACCATGAAGATGCCATGATAAAGTATCTCTACAAATAATGTAAGGATATAGTACAGTATACAAATGTATTTTTATTGCATAAATCATCAAAAGCATTGAGTAAAAATATTGGTATATCACATGGATTGTGCCCACAAATTGCCCATAAATGTATTATCATTGACCCATGCAAGTCCTTTAGAATAGGTTATCTCTTTTAAAAAAACTAGTAATAGACATATATAGATCTGAAGCCCGTCCCCGGCTGGGTGATAATGCAGCGCCTCATCTAACCATAAATATGTATTTTATGTCTATAAACTAAGGAGATTAATGTTCCTCTACTGGGGCCTTTATTACCTTTCCTGGCAACATACAAATTAGTGAGGGATGGGCATAAAATCTGTGCAGGTTGTCGATGGGCATTTTCAATCGCGAAATAAAGGTACATATATTATATAGGAAACACCATTCCCATATTAAGGAGAGAAATCACCCTCCAGAGCATGGGTCCTCAAACTGCGGCCCTCCAGATGTTGTGAAACTACAAATCCCAGCATGCCTTGCCACAGTTTTAACACTCCCTTATAGCAAAACTGTGGCAAGGCATGCTGGGACTTGTAGTTTCACAACATCTGGAGGGCCGCAGTTTGAGGACCCATGCTCCAGAGCAATGTGTTTCATTTACATAATGTGGAATCTGCTGTAAACCAAAATGGGATAATTCAGTCCATGTCCACACAAAGATCACGTTTGGGGAACACCGGCACAAAAAAAGTTTTCCTGGTAAGGAGTTTAGAGGCAATGTATGAAAACGTTCAAAGATTATAAATGGTATAACTTACCGACAGTCGGGATTTTGACAGTCATTTTCCCGAAATCGGAATCCCAACGGTCAAGTACATTGAAGCCACTTGGGGACGAGTGCATTCAAGCTTCTTACAGGCTTGGTTGCGAGCTAGTATCTGCACTTGCCATCTATTCTATTCTCCCTCTATGGTACTCGTGGACCTCCTGAGGAAAAATAGCTGAGATTCCAACTCTATGGCAGTCAGGTTTCTGATGTTGGAGAAACGACTGTCAGAATCCCAACTGCCAGTGAGGCACCCGACACCCATAAAAGTAGCTTTTTGTGACTAACCCGCTTCTAGCTAGCATTTCTTTAGCGCTTTCTAGAAAATGATTACTAGAATCTGTTTGGTTGCTATTGGCAACTTCACTCTAAAAGGGGAACAGGTTCAAAAGGCCGCACTAATACTAAGAAACTAGAATGCATATATACATTTGAAATCAAATGGAGTAAGATTCCTACAGTAGATGCATCCATGGCTATAACTACAGCTCCTCAATAGGGGTCCTTAGGAAAATTGCATTTCTTCTGAAAGTGGCTCAGCTGCTGACATTATGGGACTACACTTCACACAGATATAAGGCCATATGAATCAAGCTTCAAAAAGTGAAAAACAACCAGCTCTGCTCCTACCTATCATTTTTCAAACCCAGCCTGTAACATGTAATTTAGGAGCTGAATGGCTGGTTATTTATCACTGATGAGAAACTGTAACAAGCAATACCTGCTAAAGGTATGGGAATCAAAAAGGGAATTACATTTCTATGTTCCATTTCTTTAGCCAGCATTGCATTGGGATCCGGACAACGGGTCTACAGCAAAAAGGTAGACAACCATTAGGTTGATTGGGGGTTCTAATTAACCATTAGGTTGAAAAACAAAAAGGTCGACAGACAAATGGTCGACATGGGGTTTTTGACTGTTTATTGAGACAACATGTGCCTAGAGGCGGTATTTCATGCCCTACCTTCCACTAGGGCGTGGCGGGAGAATAAAATAGTGTGCCGAGCATAGCAAGGTTCCATGTCTGAAGCATTGTGAACAATGCGAGGGGATGCGGTGCGCTTCAAACTGTGTCCATGTCAACATTCGGGTCAAAAAAACAGTGAAAAACCCCATGTCAAACTTTTGACTGTTGACCTAATGCTTGTGTCGAATCTTTTTGAATGTCAGCCTTTTTGCTTGTCGACCTAATGGTTGTCTACCTTTTTGCTGTATACCCCTTGTCCCAGTTGCCATTCCATTGTCCACAGCTGAGGCCCAATCTAAAACTATTTTGGATCTCTCTTTTTTTCTGGGTTCCATGATCTTGAATTCAGAAAAACTAGAAATTATAAACCTGGAAGGCAATCCAATAGAGCGGATGTGCCATCTACCGTAAAACAGCCTTTTCGGGTCTTCAAGATTATAAATAAAAGGCTTTTATCAAAGGGAAATCAGTATTGTGTGGATCTTCAGCACCAGTAGGGGGCAGAATTGCACGGTATGTACATTACAATTACATTCCATCATCCATAATTACCTACATAGAACTCTCTTTATACAATCCCAGGCTCCATCAGATGGACATACAGAACAGTTTATAAGCCTCAATCAAAGCTGCAGTATATCCGAAGAATAAAGAGTGATTCACCTGTTGGGAACACACAATTTATAGGTAAAGGATTACTGATTGATTTTTATGGACTATTCTTTTAGAGGTTTGATACATTTCCCACTGTGTTGTAAGGATAAATGTGTAGCCCCTCGACCTGATGGCCCCTTAGGTACCCGTGAGAATGTAATTTAACCCTACACACCAAACACACGGTGGCGAGTCAAGAAACATTCTGGTTTATTAGGAGTTTAACAGTAAGTTAAAAGACATGATACATGGGTGTGGACAAATGTGTGGTACTTTGTTATTGGCTGTTTAACAGTTGCTGGGCAGATTAAACAGGAGGCATACAAGATATTATACACAAAAGAAATGAGTAACAAGGGGGGGTTTCGATTATACAGGAGTTTATGCAGGTGCACGCTGCATACCAATTCCAAGGGGAAATAGAAACAGTATAGAGAGATAAGACACGCTCAGGCTTACAATGACCTTGCGATGTAACCATGGAAAAACAGTCTACGTGCAAATTCTTATATGCTACATGGATTCCTAATTTTAACCCTTCAATCCCCTCTTAGAATCATGAATTTAGATGATATGATTCTTCTTACCAAATTCCTTATTTCTGTGCTTAGCAAGATATTGTTTGTAGCCTTCAGGGGAATTTGCGTGTGCAGGGGCAATGGATTCATACATAAGAGTATTCTCAATACCTTTAGTAGCAAGTTTTCTACAACATGGTATAATGCAAAAAACAACAATACAGATAATTGTAAGAATAATCAATATATAGATTGCTAATTGAACAAGGGCCTGTTCTATACCATTTGGGTGACCATTCTTATTACATCCCTATGTCCATCGTTTGGAGACACAGGGGTTAATGGTGCAAAAGTCTATCTGGTAAGCGGCTACCTCGGTGCTGAAAAAATTGTACCAGAAAATGTATACGCCTGCCTTTTCAGTCATGTCCACTTCAGTTTTTGTGCAAAGGTATCTGGCAAACAAGAATCAATAGAATAATATACGTTATCCACCATCGTCCAGAATTCTAGAATGACCTCATCTGCTGGTGAGTCGTCTTCTCCATCATGTAGGAGGTTAGGGCTGTCTGCCCCCATTAGTACCTCGCCTTGAACTGTTCTCTATCCGGGACGTTACTCGGGATTCTCTTTACCCTGGATGCGTGTATCCACACTGGACTCTCTTCTGTAAGGACAGCCGTCCTTGTTACCGCTACGATCTCTGTTTCTGGACCATAGGTGAAGTCTCCTGGGCTCTTATTTCTGGCGAGGACCTTCACAACGACCTTGTCTCCGACCTGAAAAAAATGTGTTGATTCCTGTGGATTAAAAGATTTTTACAAATAACACCATGTTCAATTTCACTAAGTCTGGTGATGAGGGACCTAACATACTCTTCTCTAATCTGTTCTAGGTCTCCCTCCTGGACTACTAATGGTTTCTTAGCCCAGGGCGTGGGGAAAGGTCTTCCTATTAAAATTTCAAAGGGTGAATAACCCAGAGTCTTTTGGGGGGTCATTCTAATTTCTGCTAGGACTATGGGGAGGGTTTGTTTCCATTTATTAAATGTTCCTCCTGTTGCTTTCCTAAGTTTATCCTTTAAAGTCCTATTCATCCTTTCCACAATTCCTGAACTTTGGGGATGATAAGGAATGTGAAATTTCCAATCTATTTGAAGTGCTTTCACTAAAGCTTGTGTGATTTTTTGCTGTAAAGGCAGTGCCTTTGTCGCTATCTATTTGGAGCGGGCATCCCCATCTAGGGATGATTTCTTGTGTTAGTATGCGTGCAACTGTTTTTGCATCTTCTGCTTTTGTGGGAAATGCCTCTGGCCATCTGGAAAACATATCTACTATGACCAGAGCATACTCCTGTTTTGTACCTTTGTTAGGTATATGTGTAAAATCAATTTGCAAATGTGTGAAAGGAGTAGTTGGGTACTCCGGGTGTTGATGCTTTGCTTTCATTGGGTTATTAGGGTTGTTGCGCAGACAGGTAATACATCTGCTAATGTACTAATCTACCAATGTTTTAGCATCTGTGATATAAAAGTCTTTGCTCAAAAGTATAGCTGTGGTGATTTTGCTATAATGTCCTACCCCATGGTAGTGAGCAATGAACAATGGGGCGTTTGATTGTGGTATGCATGGTCTCCCCTCTTTGCAGATCAATCCTGTTATAGGATTTTTCTGCAATATTGGAAATAACCAGTCATCCAAGTCTTTTTGTGATGCTGAGCTTTGTAGTTCAGTGATCAGGTTTATCTTTCTACATTTGGCAAGCTCTTGTGAGCGCTATGAGTTCTGCAGCTTGTGCTGATTGATATGGAATGGGTCTCGCTTCTAAAATGTCATTTGGGAGGCGTACCACTGCGTAGCCTGCCTGATATGTCGAGTCATTGGGTCTACTACAAGAACCATCCACAAATACATGGTCAGAACCTGGTATTGGTACAGGGGAAATGTCAAGTCTAGGGGAGGTCTCTGACTCTATTGATGCAGAACAGTCATGATCGTCAGGAATGTCATCCTGTGGCCCTTTTAGTCCTAAAAGTGCATTTAGAATGGGTGCGGGGCCTGAGGATGCGTTTACATACTTAATGGTGAGTGAGGGGCTTCCTGGCAACAGGACCTCATCTCCACTAAGACGCTGGGCTGACATGTTGTGTGTGTAGCCCTTTAAGTAATGCTACAACATTATGTGTGGTATGGAGAACAGTGGGTGAGCCTAGGGTGAGTGTGGTTGCCATCTCAGCTACCATTGCACAGGCCGCCAGTGCCCGAAGACAGGCAGGCATACCTTGGACCGACACTGGCATCACTTTGGAAAGGAATGCCACGGGCGCAGCTTACCTCCATGTTTTTGTGTCAGCACACCCGCCATGGTTTTACATTTTGTCCCTTGCATATAAATGAAATGGTTGTACATAGTTTGGGAGGGTCAATGCCGGACTTTTCATCAACATACATTTTTAAGGCTTTCATATGCATTTAACATTTCTTGTGACCATTGTATCTGTTTAGGTTTGTCATTGAGTGTGGCTTGTCTCAAAATGTTATCATAGTAGGAACAGTCAGAAATCCACTGTCTGCAATAATAGTGTTTGGGCGGACCAGACCCAGTACAGACTGAATGCGTTGTGGACTGACTTTCCTCTCTCCCTTTTGTCAGGACAAAACCTAAATAATCAACATTCTTTTTGCACCATTGCATTTTTGCTTTTTGACACTTTGTGCCCACATTCACAGAGCCAGTTTAACAGTGATATACCATCCTCTCGGCATGCCTCCTTTGTTGAACTACAGATAAGCAGATCATCTGCATACTGTAGCAGGACTGAACCATAGGGGGGGTGCCAGGGAATGTGGCTTGGAGCACGATGCTGTACACAACAGGGGAGTTAATATACTCCTGTGGCAGTCTGCATCATGTTAACTGCTGGCCTCAAAAGAAAATGCAAATAACAGTTGTGTCTGGGTGTCCACAGGTATGCTAAAAAATATATTTTTCAAATCGGTTACTGAGAAGTAGGCGGCATCTACAGGGATGGCTGAGATGAGTGAGTGTACATCAGGTACAATGGGTGCAATGGGAACAATTAATTGGTTTATTGCTCTGAGGTCCTGTTGACCATGTCTGAGGATTTACAGTGTCTAATTCTGTGTTTGGGTCAGAACTGTCGGTCATGAGCAAGTGTGGTGATGAAACATCAATTCCCTTTCCTGCTTCTGATGGACTAATTGTGATTTCTAGCACAGAGAGAAGATCTCTGCCTAGCAAATTCATTGGGCAGTCAGGTATTACAGTAAATTCATGTTTTCCTATGTCATGGCCCTTTAAGGTCTGTCCCTGCCAGTCAATCTGAAATCTGGGGTTGTCTCTAGGTCTGGGTTGGCTGGGCTGCATGGGGTTACTGACCTGTCGGGGTTTGTTTGAAGGGAACGGACAGTCTCTAGCCCAATGGCTATCCCTTTCACAGTTATAGCAGCTTGTCTGCCTGTTGGGTGGGGGTCCCGCAGGAGCCCTCTGAGGTAGCCTGTCTCTAGGAGGATGGAATGGTTTATTCTGTCTCCTAGGATTGATTGATTTTAGAAGCGTGTGAACGGGGTATGTGATGGTGTGACAGTGTTTCTTTTAACTTCAAAACAACCTGCTGCTTCCTTTTCATACAAATGTTTTTCAAAATCCTTCACTGTATCAGAGGTCCAAGTTGAAACACTCTGCTTCACAGCGAGGATATATATCGGCAGCAGATTATTAATGAAAGTAGAAACAAGTAAATTATCATTATGCAGAAGCGGCAGACCTGCTTCCTCGGTCCAGCACTTCTTGAATCTCTTCCAGAAATTTGTCACTGTTTCTGTTTACAACTTACAGCTATGGGGAGAGATGAGCGTGCTTTAAACACTTCATTCATATGTGCAGCAAGTTGATCCCACATAGCATCTATGCCTTCTTGTGTATTAAGTGGGTAACCTACAGTTGTTTGTGTGACTGAGGGTACACTGATAAGTGGAACTTTTTCCCAGTCTCATTTATTGTAATGGTCAATTATATCATTAACAATGAGTCTCATATCTCCTTGGGTAAAGCTGCGTCCTTTGCATGCTTTCTTTAAATATATTATACATCCTATTGGTGTTATTATTGGTTTGGGACAGTTTTTTTAATTATCCTATCTATCCCGCTAAATTGTCTACCCTAAGGGTTAATAAAATAGTAATTTGTGGGGGAGACACGGGCAACATATTCTTTACATGTCTCTCCTGGTAAAAGCGGGGAATATTCTGTTTCTTTACTCTAATATAATCCCATAATATAACAGTATGTCAGTCAATATAGTCACAATAATATCTGTCACAAGTCAAGTCGCAATTGTACTTAAAATTACTTTAAACAAAAGGACATTCAGTAGCCAAATCACTTTGCAAATCTACTTAGAATCGCTCTACACAACAAATGACACTCAGTGGCCGTACACTCACCACCCGTTCACTGAGTATCCCTAATACAAAATATACAGCACAATTGTATATAAGACAGACAGAACACTTCAGCGTACGTGCACTTACCATCCGTCTACTGAGTGTTTTAAACAAATACACAGTTGCAACATTAACAGACAAACATGTACATACATATATTTAGGCGATCAGATCGAGGAGGCTTTCTCTGTGAACCCCTGGTTCAATTGCGGTATCCCGGATACCTGTTTCGTAATCTCAAGTCCCGGACTTGAATTACCTTTACGTGGACCCCAGGTCCTTGTATCCCTGATACATTTTATGACGTCATAAATTTCCTTACATACAATTACGTAATATTAAGTCCCGGACTTAAATATTACCTTGTCACGTGTTCCCGGAACACGGAGTGAGTTCAGATTCTCAAATTCAGCAGGTGGCCGCAATCCCGTGGAGGGGACGGCCGGCTGAATCCCAGACGAAGCCCCCAAATTGTAAGGATAAATGTGTAGCCCCTCGACCTGATGGCCCCTTAGGTACCCGTGAGAATGTAATTTAACCCTACACACCAAACACACGGTGGCGAGTCAAGAAACATTCTGGTTTATCAGGAGTTTAACAGTAAGTTAAAAGACATGATACATGGGTGTGGACAAATGTGTGGTACTTTGTTATTGGCTGTTTAACAGTTGCTGGGCAGATTAAACAGGAGACATACAAGATATTATACACAAAAGAAATGAGTAACAAGGGGGGGTTTCGATTATACAGGAGTTTATGCAGGTGCACGCTGCATACCAATTCCAAGGGGAAATAGAAACAGTATAGAGAGATAAGACACGCTCAGGCTTACAATGACCTTGCGATGTAACCATGGAAAAACAGTCTACGTGCAAATTCTTATATGCTACATGGATTCCTAATTTTAACCCTTCATGTGTCACCAAGAGGAAAAGAAACTCCCCAGAAATGTACAGGAAATCAGCTGAACAGCTTGCAACATTCGCTGAGGAAGCAATGGGGATACTCTGGGGGTTACAAAACCTACAGTAACTTTCCTATAAATAAAAAATAAAGTGCAGAAGAAGAAGCAGTACGGATGGCAAGATAACATAAGATATATCGTATGTGTTTTTCTTTCCCGCCGTCGGGAGGTTGTCAGAGGTCGGATGGGCAACTTGAGTTGAATTTACGCCTCTAACTGTGATCCAATGTAAACAATCAAAAGCAGTCAGTTATAACCTGTATTATAATATTCCTGCAGTTACCATGAGGAGCTGAAACTCCAAAGATTCAAAGAAAAGGTACTGCTTTCCTAGCACGGCGCCCATGATCTAGATTGTATGTGTGGGGCTGATATCTCAAGCATCTCATGCATCTTATGTGTTTGTGCGGCATAAGATGCATGAGATGATGCAATCGACGCGATCAACGAGATTTTTACATTGGAATCCATGTAAAAAGCCCCCAAAACCCCAATTTTATTTGCTAACCCCCCCTCATGGGTGAAATGGCCCCCCCATTGTTTACGCCACCCCACTATTGACGCCAACCCGAAGCGTGGCGAGCGACGGCGGTACGCGTCCTCAGACCTTTTCATACCCCCACTATCCACGTCGGTGTGGAGTTGACTTTATATAGTGTGGCGAGCGCAGCGAGCCACCGAGCCCGAAGCGTGGCGAGCGGACGCGGAATACATGTAAAGTAGTCCACGTCCCCTCGTGGGGCTCGCTGCGCTCGCCATGCTTCGGGCTCGGTGGCTCGCTGCACTCGCCACACTATATAAAGTCAACTCCACACCGACGTGGATAGTGGGGGTATGAAAAGGTCGGAGGACGCGTACCGCCGCGGCTCGCTGCGCTCGCCACGCTTCAGGTTGCCGTTGATAGTGCTGGTGGCGTTAACAATGGTTATTGGGGGCTCACAATTTTTTTTATCTCATGGATCTCAGGCATCTTATGCATCTTATGTATGCATAAGATCCATGAGATTAAAAAATCGGGTCCATCGCGTTGATTGTATGCCTTAAGTACCTTAAACTTAAGGCATACAATCAATGAGACGGGCGCCGTGCTAGGAAAGCAGTACCAAAGCAATAAATACAAACGGATCACTAGTGCTATTATTGTACAATATTTTATTAAAATACATAACATTAATATTACATTGTGCTAGTGCTCATATATGTCCCGCAGTGACTGGGCAGGTGGCACATTATCAAAGTATTTTATAAATGTTTATATTTACCCCGCCACCAGGGAAAGGTGCAGCACATGCGCAGTGTCAGCAGATGGTGCAGTCTGTTCGGGATCCATTACCGCACCACAGGCTGCATGTACTGTGTGTGTCAGGGCTATTTCGCACTATACGGTTTTGACTGGACAAACTTTGTCCATTTTTTTTTGCTGAAGCGCAGAGTCATGTGCACCAGTTTAAGTAAGGTGGACCCCATCTTCCTGTGTAATACGCTGTCATGTTAGGACAGTGGCAGCCATCCTCTTCTGGTTATTTCGCACATTCGGCTTTTGACCGGACAACACAACACCGGACAAACTTTGTCTATCTTTTTGCCTGACAGTTGTGCCTTTCACATGCATCGCTGCCGCTCCATGAGCCGCTGCTGTGTAAATTTGGGGGTGGGGATTAGCGATGATGTCAGATTGTGGGTGGGGAATAGCTGAAACTGCACACCAAACTATCGGTATGTGTGAAATAGAGATGGGCAGTACGATTCATTGGAATGAGTTGAGCCGCACGACTCAGCTCAGTAAAGTGTGTTGAGACAGTGACTCTGCTCTCGAGTCACGACTCATATGTAATTACAGGCACAGGGAGACAGTGCAGGGCTCACAGCACACTCAGGGAGTAGCAGAGTCTCTGTCCCTCAGTGTGTGCTGTGTGCCGGCAGACAGGAAGTTAGTCAGTGGCTGGGCTCATGAGTAGTGTGGAATTGCAGGCACAGGGAGAGACAGTGCAGGGCTCACAGCACACTCAGGGAGTTGCAGAGGCTCAGTCACTCAGTGTGCAGGGAAGACAGGAAGTAAGACAGTGGCTTGGCTCACAACTCTTATGCTGGCCACACATCAGACCAACTTCTGACCAACTTTTTTAAAACCCTTCAAACCTCCAACCAACCAACTTGACAGTCCAACTAAAACAGTTCCCCACACATCTAACCAACTTTTCTTCCAACCAGTAAACTTTTTTTTTTTTTTTTTTAGTTCAGCCAACTTCTGTCCAACTTCTGATGTCACAGCAGAAGGGGGGCAGTGCCTGGCTTTTTTTTTTTTTTTTTTTTTTTTTTTTTTATACACGTCTGTTTAGTTCAGTGAACTGGAGCCTTTCTTCCAAGCAAATGTCTTTTTTGCGGTTAACTATTGTTGCAACATGGTGAGGCTGCCTTGGAAAGATTTTTGTTGTAGATCCACAAATAAGAGCTTGCCATGGTTCCTGTATTGATTATTCCTTTTATTTATTTTGTATTGTTAAAATGGTAAAAGACAGTGTAATGTTTTATTGGTACTTATGTATTATCATACGTACGTCCCCGTAGGTAAATTGCTTGCGTTTTTTTGCGTGCGATGTGATTTAACAAAGTAATTTAATCACTGCTCTTTACCCACGGGCCTGTGATTGCATCGGCCTGCAAAATCGAATGCGATCGCATTTGATTTTATAGGGTGCAATGCCCTTGACTTTGCTATACATTTGTATGAGATGCAATGAGATTTAGCCCCCCCACCCCACTATCCACGCCACCCCGAAGCGTGGCGAGCGTAGCGTGACCCACGTCCTCCCGACCTTTTCATACCCCCACTATCTATGTCAGCGTGGAGTTGATTTGATATAGTGTGGCGAGCGCAGACAGCGACAGAGGCCGAAGCGTGGTGAGTGCACACAGATTACCTTACCAAACAAGGGATGCGGTCATTCGTCAGACTGCATTTAGGTCTACAGTCATTAGGTCGACCCCACTAGGTCGACTGGCAGGAAGGTCGACCTGACTTAAGGTCGACATGGGCCAAGGTCGACATGACTTAAGGTCAAATTTGCATAAAGGTCGACATGAGGAAGGTCGGCTGGTCATAAGGTCGACATGGGTTTTTCACTGTTTTTTGAGCCGACATGTGCCGACAGGCGGTATTTCATGCCCTACCATCCACTAGGGCGTGGTGGGAGAATAAAATAGTGTGCCGAGCGCAGCGAGGCACCGTGCCCGAAGCATTGCGAGCGAAGCGAGCGATGCGAGGGTCCGATTCTCATTGCCAACTGTGTCCATGTCGACTGTGTCGACATTCGGATAAAAAACAGTGAAAAACCCATGTCGACCTTATGACCAGTCGACCTTCCTCATGTCGACCTTTATGCAAATTCGACCTTAAGTCATGTCGACCTTGGCCCATGTCGACCTTAAGTCAGGTCGACCTTCCTGCCAGTCGACCTAGTGGGGTCGACCTAATGACTGTAGACCTAAATGCAGTCTGACGAATGATCCCATTCCCCAAACAATCCTATGTTCAACTGTAAAGAACAATTTGACAGAAGCCGAGGTGCCAGGGAGTACACACGCTGGGTTAATGCACTATAGATTGTAAGTTTGCGAGCAGGGCCCTCTACCTCTCTGTTGTTCTGTTATTACGCAGTTTGTTTTATGTCTGATGTTTCCAGTTGTCAAACTGTGCTATATAATCTTTCAATAAATAAAGGAAAATATTTCTTTAATTTACTGAATGTTATTTATCCTGTTATTTACCCTGTGTACAATATATATATATATATATATATATATATATATATATTCACCAATGCATACAATTGATTTGGAGGAGGATATTAAAAAACTGCAGCATTTTCAAAACCATTCCCGCCATTTATTCACAGCTAAAAAGTGCTTAATTTAGTATGTGGCAGAATTAGCAAATAGAATGAGACAGAAGCTGGAAATCAGATTACCATAGGACTGCCACAGTTCGAACCAAATGGTGCAGTCAACCTTTTGCTGACTGTATATCAAAGAGATGGATTTCAAGGGACAATCACCTGACAGAACAGTTTTTGTCTGCTTTGCCACTCTAAAAGTATCACCTACTATGGGGTGGCTCCACCACATGTGTATTGAGACACCACAAAAGGCAAACACACTGCACGACATTAGATGAATGAGACATTAAAGGGAATATGCTTTAATCTATGGAATTATATGTCCATTACAGCGGAGCGTATAGAAAAAAAGCAGACTAATAGCTGAGGCTGTTTTGTAGGTGAGGTGCAAATAACAAATCTATAGTACAGATGTAACGTGGCTCATCTTTGCAGTGGATGGCGATTCTATCGCCATCCCCCGGCAGCGGCCGGCTACTGCCAGGGTCGCATGTGCGCATGAGACGCTCATGTGCCTCGTGGCACCAGAGCTTGGCGGGGGTCCCTGCTGGTTCCCCCATCATCGCCACCGGCCCCCCTCGCCACCCCGATCTCACCCAAATTGGGCAGCATCTCCCTGAAGCAAATACGGGCAGGGAGACGCTGCCGTGCCGCCGTGATACTGGGACGCACGTGCGTGAGAGCTGCACGCACGTCCCAGTCTCTATTGCCGGCACTCGCCAGTGAAAAAATCTGGCGAGCACAGGCAAGGATGAGCGGCGCTTCCTTTGTATGCATTGTTTCCAAGATGTGACACTTTGCCACTATCCCATATGATATGTATATTCATTTTGTGGCCAAAACAGCAGAGAGTTTAATGTTCTACCCCAGAGAAGAGTGTATCCATTCACAGGAATAGTTATGGCCAAAAATGTGATGTGATCTTAAAAATCACAAGAGCATGAGCAGGGAAGCCCCAGGTTGAATTAATCAAATCCACCCAGCACCCAGGTGTGAAACTCTGAGGGTTTAAAAGGGACATGACCCCTTGCACTAGCTTCTGAACTGAGGATCCACAAACAGGTAAGTAAATCATGTCCTTCTGTACTGATAAACTTAAAAAGTAGTGTGTTCCTTTTTTATTGGTTATATAGCTAATTATATATCTATTTATCTCTCTATATATAATTGTGTGTGTGTGTGTGTGTGTGTGTGTATAATTAAGGTGCAGCTACATGCACCCAAACTTGTGAGTGATGACTGGCTGATGGAAGGATTGCGGACTGAGGTTTCTTGTTTGATCATCCACAAAATTCTGATAAGTAGACGCACCCTCTGCTCTTTTTAATCAGATTTGCACTTTAATATGCCTTAAACTGAACTTGTACCTATTTAACAGATGTTGCTGAATACATACAGTACCAAAAATGGAGTGCTGTAGCTTAAAACAAAATGTTACACTACATACTATGCATTAGACATAGGGGGTTATTCAGGTTGATTCGCAGCCTTGCGAGTCCACCAAACCCCGCCCGGCGAATGAACGCCCACCTGCCACAGCCTAAAAGTGTGGCTTCGCCCACACAGGCTGCAAAAGGATGTTTTGCATTCATTCACATGCCTCGGGTAACCACCAGCATCTTTCGATGGTCGCCGACCATCAAATGATGTCGTGCATGCACGCATATATAAGTGACTTTAGTCACTTACACATGCGTGCACACTGGCACAGATATGGGCAGGCAGCTGACATCCGGTAATGTCAGCTACCCGCCTCCCGCGTCACTGCCTCATTACATTGTCATGGTAACGCCCATGGAACGCTGGGCGTTCCCATATGGTGATGGGGCAGGCTGGCACCCCCGCCCATCTTCGCCCCCCGCACAATGTCAATGGTGCATGCACCCGGTGAACAGAAAATTTGCCGTGGGTGCACGCACCCTACATCAGCACATGCGCAGAAACGCAGATGCACACCATCGGCCCTCCGTGCAAATGCACAGAGACCCGAATGGATAAGCATTAGCAATGAATACTGTTGTATCTGCCAAAGAAAGCCCTGGGAAAAAATATAGTTATCTATCTATATCTCTATATCTATCTATATATATCTATCTATATATATATATATATATATCTATATCAATATCTATACACACACACACACACACACGCACACGAAATGTTATCACCAATACCCACTTACATCCCCACCACCTCCACCTCCATGTCCCGGTCCCATTCACCATAATGGGACCGGCACATGCGTACTTTTGTCCACGGTACTACACATGCGTAGAACCCCGGTTTTGGGGCAGTGAAACAGTGGAAAACCCCATGTTGACCTTTTGACTGCCGACCTAACGCATGTGTCTATCATGTCCCATGTCAACCTCGACTCGTGTTGACCTTCCTATATGTCAACCGACTGTTTGTCGGCCATTCGACCGTATCCCGAGTACACAACCCATAGATGTAATTATCCAAAATGCCTGAAGCAATCCTGCATTACGATTACTGTGTGCATAAGGTTTGCCTTAGCCTGTGACTTGTCAGTTACTGTGCTACCTACATACTCTGTATCATGTTCATTAATTGTAATGTGTCTAAAGCGCCTTGCGTCCTGTTGGAGACAGTGCGCTATATAAAATCAAATTTACTTACATAGTACGTTACGCAAACTTCCCATGTTTAAATCATAATGGTAACATTTCTTTGTATTTAAATCATTACTTTCAGAAACATGTCTACAGACAAATACGCAGAACACCTGAGAGACTTTATACAATTATACCGGTCCCATCCCTGTCTATGGAAGGTGAAATCTTCAGATTACAGTAATAGACAAAAACGGCATGATGCTATAGAGTCTTTAATTGAAATGAGTAAACCACTTTACCCACTTGCTAATGCCGCGTGGGTTAAAAATAAAATACAAAATTTTCGTACTGTGTTTAAGCGCGAGTCGAACAAAGTTGAGATTTCCAAAAAATCTGGGTCTGCTACATCTGAGGTTTATGTACCTCGTCTATGGTACTATGATCTATTACTGTTCACAAGAGACCAAGAAGCAATGCGACCTGCCATAGACAATTTTTCAATACTTGAAGATGAGGTAACACCTACGGATTCCCAGGATACAATGAAAGATCCATTAAGCAGATCGGTAAGTGGTCAAAAATGGTCATTTTTTAGAAACTATAACTTATTGAAACATGTCATGTACATTGTCCAGATACTCAATGGTCAACAACATGAAAGACACACAAGAACTATAATATGGTGTTTTATTCAAAAGCCAACACACAGATTTACATGTCTAAAGAAATTATAATATAATGAAACATTGAACCAGTAACATAAATATACAGCAATCAGCATAGTACAGTGCTTAATAAACTATTTTAAATTATGGCGCACTAGAGTAAACCTCCTTTTTTTGGTCACCCTGGATACTATAAAACAAAAAATTACCATGCTTGCCATGCTACTGCTCCTGGACCATTGAAAAAGCTCATGTAGTTTTCTCAAGTTAACTTGGCAATAGTAGTGGAATTGCGTGCATCTGCCATCTGCACAGGTGTCCAGGTGAAATTGTCACTTTCAACATTTAGATTGTCATCTGTGAACTGTATACTATTTGGAGTTTTTCTTCTCAAGTAGTTGTGAAGGACACAACAGGCCAAAACAACTGCATCTAGTTTATCTGGACACAGCATTATAGATGTATGAAAAATTCGAAATCTGTTACTGAGAATACCAAATGCATTTTCTACAACTCTCCTTGCCTGTGACAATCTATAGTTAAATATCTTCCTTTGTGGAGTAAGGTCCCGCTGTGAAAACAGTTTCATTATGTGCAAATGTAATGCAAATGCTTCATCCGCAACAAAAAAACAAATGGTAGACCAAATTTTGTTTCAGAATCCGAAGGTAAATTCAGGTCACCACTGTGGAGTTTTTCACAGAATGTTGTTTTCTCAAAAGAGCCCCCATCAGAAACTCTTCCATTTGCACCGACATTAGCATATATAAATTCATAATTAGCATCTACTACTGCCATTAGGACAATGCTAAAAAAAAACTTGTAGTTGTAATAGTATGAGCCACTGTTTGGTGGAGGAGTTATCCTTATGTGTTTGCCATCTATTGCTCCTCCACAGTTTGGGAAATTCCATTTTTCTTCAAACGCTTCAGCAATACCTTGCCATCCTTCCAATGTAGAAAAAAATGCTGTTAAAACCTGTTTTCAATCATGGTGTCTTTTTCCACTAGGTGTCAACTACTGCATCTTCCAGCACCGAGCCACCAAGTTCTCCCCAACAACCCAAAAAGAAAGGTTCACAAAAGAACTTGGATAAAAGGCAAGAAGACAAAGCTATTGAGGAACAGGCTGTGTCTCTTCTTCACAAAGCCACAGCTCTACTAAATCAGCCTTTTAATGAAAATGCAGCAATAGCAGCCATATTGGAAGCAAAGTTGGAAGCTTTACCACATCAAGATCGCTACCATGCACAAAAGCTTATGTTTGAAATATTGCATATTGCCTCCATGGGAGGACTGAATGAGTATACCTTTACATCAAATACATATTCTCATAGGGGACCGCATGACACTAGGCTACAGCGTGTTGACTTTAATATGTCAATAACAAATATCTCACAACAACCACCCGCCGAAATGTATGACAGTAGGACACAGTATTTCCCTCAGCACACTTTTTCAGGTCCCCCTCCGCACCCTTCTCCTGAGCAAAGATCTTCTACCCCTATACATAACAATCATGCAATGCATGATTTAACTTCTGACCACAGTATTGTTCAAAATCTTTCACCAACACAGCCTTCTTCCACTTATCAGATTTTATAAAAAAATATTGTTCCATTGCTTTATGGCCAAAACACTTGATATTATTTGCCTTCCCACTACAGCAAACCCTGATCTTTTTTCTCATTAATGTGTTATATTGCAGTAATAACAATGTGTAAATTGCTTTTAAAATTGTTAATTTGCTGTAATAAAAATGAGTTTGGGAACAATTTCATTCGTCAATACACTTACCTTCAAATATTCCGCTTTTAACACGTTAATAATGGCTCTACAGGTTTCCGGTATAATGTTACCGAGAGCCTGTGCAGAAATACTGGTTGAAAATTTCAAGTCTTCAAAAGAACGGCCAGTGGCTAAAAAGCGCAATGTGGCCACTAGTCTTTGCTCAGCTGATATTGCCTTCCTGAATTTGGTGTCTTGTTTGGTGATATATGGCGCTACAAGTTCAAGTAACTCTTGAAAGGTGTTGTCAGTCATCCTTAAGTAATTTCTATAGTCCTTTGGGTTACTTTCTCAAATTTCTTTCAATAACTCCATATGAGGCTGTGTTTCTCGGTTTTTCAACCAATCTTTAGTCCAGCAGCTTCTGTTGATATTCTTCCTTCTCTTTCTCTTATTAAGTAAAATAAGGTTTACAGCAGCAATAGCAACTGCAGCTTTAGCAACGTTTGCTTTGACACTCATTTCTCCTTCTTGTCAGATGAAGTGTTGATTTTCACGTTAAAAGGATGTTTTGAATTCACAGAAACCTGTATTATGCAAATTATGGTAAAAAAACATTATTAGAGGGGTGGAGGAAAAGAGAGGTGCAGAAGTGATAGGGGGGGGCAAGGAGAAGCGCCGGGAGCAGTTGAGCCGGTGTCTACGCTACCCAGGTAGGAGAGGGGGGATGGGGGGACAATAGGGGGGCGGCTAAGGAGAAGTGCCCGGAGCAGGTGAGCCAGTGGAGACGGGGAGGAGATTCGGGAACTGCTGGCGGATGGAGCCCCGATCAATGGCACCAATCTAAATGGACTGACAGCCCTGCACCTGGTACCCTGCAGCCGAGGGGCACTTCCCAACAGACTGTGCCCTGTGTCAGTGGGTGCTTGGACACCCCCATGCCCTGAGCTGAGCACCCAATAGCCGGTCACATCCCTGCTTCCCTGTGCGGGCCAACACTGTGTCATGTTCTGCTCTCCTAGGCTGCTTTCACACTGCAAACCTGCTTTAGACCAGGTATTTACATGCGATGTGAAAGGGGTTAAACTTGTTCTGATCCATTTCGGTTTTGCGGTGTGAAAGCAGCATTATGCAGAATCAGGGAAGACTGTTCATTTTTTTGCAGCCTTCAACACCACTATAAGAGAACATTGTATTTGTTTGTTGATATATTGAAACATCTGCACTTACTATGTATCTTTGTGTAAACATTGTTGGAATTATGTGTATGGAAGTTAATTGGAATGTAACTGCAGCTTCAAGTCATTCATTCTTTATATTTTTGTTGGTTTTTGGGTAATAATTAACGATTTCTGTGATCCATGCTGCGGCGGCTGCAACACATCCGGAGGAGACAAACCGGATGAGCTGTATTCCGCTGGGGTCCCCCACACACACCGCAGCATATAACCCTAGCATACACACACACCCTGCAGCCTACTACCATACACACACCCCACAGCATATACAACTAACCGCACACACATACCCAGCAGCCTATAACCCTAACCGTACGGTACACGACTGGGGATGCGGGGGAGGGGGGGTTATGTATGTAGGACGGCGATTGCTGCGCTTACCGATGGGAGCTGCATGGGGACGGGGGAAGCTGCTGGGGGAGACCAGCGCATGGGGCATGCTGGCGGGGATCTCCATCTATCTATCTATCTAGGTATGGGTCATTAGCTCTACATACATTGGGCCGACCACTGCATGCCGATAGGCCTTAGGTCAACAGAGACAAAAGGTTGACACGCCTAAGGTTGACCTCCCGCCTCCACAAGCATTATGTTGACATTGAGAAGGTCGACAATAAAAAGGGGGACATGGGTTTTTCGTGTTTTTGTACCAAATGTCAACATAGACACTGTATTGGTGCACCACGTCTGCTTGCTACGCTTGGCACAATAGTCTATTCTACCTCCATGCCCTAGTGCAGTGATTTACAACCTTTTTACCTTGCGGCACACTAAATAAGATTTTAAAATTGCCAAGGCACACCATGAGATCCCCACAGGGCAAAAAACAAACCTATTGGCCTCCATAAAAAACAATCACACTGGTCCCCACATGTAACAAAACTAGAATATATTGGCCTTTTACATGAAAAGAAGAGGCCAGTGAATAACAGTTGAACTGCTGGTGGCTGTAAACTGGTTTGGCCACCTCTAGATCTGGGGGCACACTTGAGAGCAGCTCAAGGCACACTAGTGTGCCACGGCACAGTGGTTGAAAAACACTGCCCTAGTGGGTGGTAGGGCATGAAACACAGCCTGTCGCTACATGTTGGCTCACAAAAAAAAACAAGAAAAAACCATGTCAACTTTTGTGTGTGTGTCGACCTTCACAATGTTGAAGTAATGCATTTTTCAACCACATGACCCTGGGACAGCAGCCTGAGGTTGAGCAGGGAGCTGGAGGGAAGAAGAGGAGCTGGGCTGCCTTCTCCCATGCCCAGGTGTATGAGCGGGAGCGGGAGCCAGAGCGGGGGGGGGGCTGCTTTTCCGTCCTCTCGCCGAACTATTACCGGAGCCGCAGACACGCAGAAAGCTGCCGGGGGACGGGGATAGCTGCCGGAGGAGGAAACTTACCCCTGCGCTATGCGGTGCAGGCTCTCCGGGACCGGGCGGCTGCAGAGACGTGCAGGCTGCTGGAGGGACTGTCGCCAGCTGGTTGGCGGTGGGGAGCATCTGGACCAGTGGCTGCAGAGAAGGTACCTGGAAAAGTAGGCGGACACTGCTGGTCAGTGTCCGCCTCATTATCGGGCAGTTGGGGGAACTTTCCCCACACATATGCACGATCAGCAGGGAAAAATCAAACAGGTTTGATTTTTCCCAGCAAGTTGGAACGACCGTTCAGGGCCGTTTAGCAGCGTTTTTGGCCGTGTGGGAGCAATCGGCTGATAATCGTTTGCTCCCACACACTAGAAACATTATCATTCCAACCAGCCAAAAGTTGGCTGGTTGGAACGATATCTTTCTGATGTGTGGCCAGCATAACACAAGTGGCTGGGATCACAACTCATTTGGAATTGCAGCAGGCGGGTTGGGATCATTTGGTCTATTGCATTATGGTAGAAAGTCATTAGGTCGAATCCATTAGGTCGACATGCTAAAAGGTCGACATGATTCTAGGTCGACATGGGAAAAGGTCGACATGATTCTAGGTCGAAAGGTCATTAGTTCGACAGGTCATTAGTTCGACAAGGTCATTAGTTCGACATTGTCTATGTCGACATTCACAAGGTCGACATGGGGTTTTTCACTGTTTTTTTACCTGAATGTCAACACAGTCGACATGGACACAGTTTAAAGTGCACTGCATCCCCTCGCATCGCTCGCTGCGCTCGCAATGCGTCGGGCACGGTGCCTCGCTACGCTTGGCACACTATTTTATTCTCCCACCACGCCCTAGTGGATGGTAGGGCATGAAATACCGCCTGTCGGCACATGTTGGCTCAAAAAACAGTGAAAAACTCCATGTCGACCTTGTGAATGTCGACATAGACAATGTCGAACTAATGACCTTGTCGAACTAATGACCTGTCGAACTAATGACCTTTCGAACTAGAATCATGTCGACCTTTTCCCATGTCGACCTAGAGTCATGTCGACCTTTTAGCATGTCGACCTAATGGATTCGACCTAATGACTTTCTACCATAATGCAGTAGACCAAATGACCACATCCCCAGCAGGCACAGAGAGACAGTGCAAGGCTCACAACACATTAGGGAGCTGCAGAGGCTATGTCCCTTGCTGCTGCTTAGTAACCGAACCAGCTTTAATAATGATTGTGCAGTTCATCTGGCAGAGGCAGGCAGCTGCTTATGCAATGATTGTTAATAATATAATTACCAACATAGATTCAGTGTTATGTATATATATATATATACACCTTTGGGACTTATAACATAATGTAATGTGTTTGCGCTCTGCATTGCAGGAAGGTTGTGCGTTCAGCCCAGCACTGTGATGTGTGTGACAGTGTTGTTACAGTTGTAGTGAGTGTAGTGGCCGGCTCACCCGGTTAACGCTGTGTGACTAGTCTCTGACATGTGAACTGTACAGAGACACACAATTAATGCTGCTGCTGCTGTCCCGACTCAGCCAACAGTGAGTATCTCGAATCATGCAGTCAGCTGAATGTTTCGAGACACTGAGTCGAGACGATTCACTAGCCATCTCTAGTGTGAAAGACCCGCAATCTCCCTCTGCACACACTGGCATGTTAGGATGGGATGGCCACGACATGGCAGCCGTCTTTCCAGTGGATAGATCCGGCTGCTCAACAGGAGCTGGATCATGACCGGCCCATGTGAAAGGACACAAACTATCTAATATGATTTACGTGTACGGTGCAGTTTTTGGCCATTCTGCATTTTGACGCTCGGCTTGAGCCGGCCGTAGCTGGACTTTGTGAAAGGACCCTACATCCAGTGGCGTAGCAACAGTGCCGCAGACCCCGCGGCAACTTTGGGGAGCAAGCGTTTGCGGGGAGCGCCTTCTGTATTCTCGGTGCTGCTGCAGGAGAGGCAGGCAGTGCGTCGCCCATCAGGCGGCAGAGGCACGGAGGGTTGCCTGGGTGCCGGACGGCTCCCCGACAGTCGGGATTCCGACAGTCATTACTCCGACGTCGGAATCCCGACTGCTCCCTCGGGTCGTCAGAAGATCTGGAGGGAGCAAAATTTATAGTTACGCCACTGCCTACACCCCATTATAGGTTAGAATCCACAGTCTCTTGCCGTTAGGACTGAACCAGATAGTGTGAAACAGCAGTATCACCATCCATAGCCGTAACAGTATTTTTTAACATTCAGTGCCACCAAACGTTTGATAGTGATTCGATGGTCCCACCCCCCGGCCAGCCATGGTTCAGTGCTTCTGCGCATGCGTGGCCGTGCTGAAGGTATTTGCGCATGCACAAATCATATTAATTTTTTTCTGTTGAATTCTTTTGATGCGATGGCCAGTTACCATCACATCGAAAGATTGATGGTGGGCTTCCGATGTCCATCCCTAGGGCACCTGACACAATGTGCAACATGTCTAGTGGCTTCTACTGCTGCTCTAGCACTGACAGACAGTCACACGGAAGCCGTGCTGCGAGATTGCACAGGTGTGAGCCGTGGTGGACACCGTACAGATCATATGCCTTGTGACCGGTTCCTTAGCAACGGAACGCTCAAACATTGGTGTTGCTGCTACAAGGTGCCGGGAGCTCATTGTAAGGACGGACCTTTTACTCCACATGTCCGGTGCTTAGTGGTCGGGAGATCAGCTGCAGATTACAGTACATCTCATACCCTCGCTGCCCCCTAACATGGCAGCCTGGTAACTGCGCGGTATCTATCAAGCGACCTTTGCCAAGTAACTTACCACAGGTACACTCCTGCTACAAAGGTGTGTATAATAATGATGGATTGAGATAGCTCCAAATGATGTGGAAAGAGTAGCCCCGGTCACAGCTTAGTTCTGGTAATGTGTAGCCTTTCATTCCATTCTATACATAGTCCTCTGAACGGGTCTCTGGGGGTGTAATATTGTACGTGCCAGTGTATGTGCCGCTGCTTATAAACAAATATGCTACCTGTCATACAAAGCGTAATTCTGGACAGGAAAAGATATGGGTAAAACATGGAACCGGACAAGACCCCGGAACGCCGGATAGGCTCCATCCATCAATTTCTGTCATTCCGGAGCTTGTAGTGTCCGACACTTGTCACCAGGGAGAGGAGGAGGTCGAGAATAAAGCCTCCCTTTATGGTTCGGGCATGTAGCAAAAACCGGAACGTTCTGGACCACACGGGGAGGCTGTAATCTCCCCTTCCCCATGTCCCTGGTGATAGCTATCACATGCGTCCCCGCGGACAAGACACTCCCCAGACGGGACACCTCCTGACCGGACACTACAAGCTCCAGAATGCAAACTTTGATGTTTGGTCTGGCGTTCCGGGGTGTTGTCCGGGTCCGGTTTTACTTACTCCCGACAGAAAGGCACACAGCGCTAGTTTGCCCCAGTGACCATATAAATTGTGTATCTGCCATTCTAATGCTGGGCAAGGGCATAGGGAGTTTATCCACTTGCTCTGGCGCCATTTCCCAGTGATATTTGGGAAGATGGCTCATGGACAAAAGAGATCAAAGACAACATACCACCCAACTTTAAATTGTTCATTAAAGGGGGAGGGAGAGTGTTGGAAAAAACTTGCTTCACTATTGCATTTTTTACTCTCTCTTCTTTCCATGCAATTCATTTACGGGAGAAAAACCTGTAACATCCTAGGAAGGAGCGCCTGAGAGGTTATGTTTTAAATATTTGTTCTGTGGTGCTGGTGAAGGGTTTTTGAGGGACCCATAAAAACTAAAACTACTCGGCAGCTTCTGAATTTGCGCCACTCGACCACCATACTCACTCTGATTTCATTAGTTGCGCATGCGCACAGCGTCTATTCTTGCAGGTTGGGGGCTGGGACTGGAATTTGTGCCCTACCTTCCATAAAGGGATAATGGCTCACAACACACTATAGCACAATCGTATACATATTACACCGCATGTAGTGCCCTTGATTTATATTGTCACACAGTAATTCCCCTTATACACATAATGTCCACAGCTGTTCATCTTCACTTTACATCACATATGCTGTGCCAGAAGAAGAAGCCACTGGGACAGGCTTTTCTGTTGGAATTACTGTTCAGGACTGTGGTGGAGGTGGAACTCAGTTCCCACTCACTTTACGGGGGCAATGCTCATGACTCATATGCAATTACAGCAGGCATAGAGAGGCAGTGCACGGCTCACAACACAGCACTTCAAACAGGGTTGGACCTGGGTCTGCACCATTTACACTGAACCTGGGTCAGCCCTGCGTTTTCTTGTGGATTTTATAAAAAATGCTTGCTCGTTGCCAAGGGGGGTGGAATTGCTCGTTGCCATGGGGGGGGGGGGGTTGTTCATTGTTAAGAGGGGTGAAATTGCTCATTGCCAAGGGGCAGGGCCATGCTAAGAGCATTAGGGGCCCCCGGACATATATATATATGACCCGGATCCGTGGTGTAAATGGGGTGAAGCCGTGTCCATTTATGTGTATATGTGGCGATTGGATGGAAAGATAGATATGTGGAGATATATATATATATATATATATATATATATATATCTCCACATATCTATCTATCCATCCAATCGCCACATATACACATAAATGGACACGGCTTCACCCCATTTACACCGCGGATCCGGGTCTGACCCACAGCTGACCCGGATTTTTCGGCGGTGTAAAAGGGGTATAATATAAAACTAGTTAAAAGCCCATCAGAATGACCGCTTAGTCCCTCCTACCTCCAATCTCTGTCTTCACAGCTCCCTCTCGCAATATCCAGAAATAAAGAATGATGGTCCAGACAAGGCCGTTCTCCTTTATTTTTAGGTAGTCTACACTAGAGAATAACATTATGAAGGTTAGGATGAAGTCAGGAAATCAAGATACAAGAGAAACTCTTACCTGATCCATGCTTTAGAACCCACTACCTGCCCCATAATGAAGATTAGGGTGGAGACAGGAACATACCATTAACACAGATACCTCCATATAACCCTCCTCTTCACATGGCCACAGATTCGTTATTTTTGGGCTGTAGAAATTGTTGGATGCTGTGGTCAGGAGTGACAGGGTGTGATCACATAGGAAGCCAGTGTTCTCATCTGAATTAAGGACCTTATTCTGGTCCATACGCTCCCATGCGCGTTCACACAGGGGAGCGTTGTTTAGCAAGTTCGCATGCGCATAAACCTTTAGTGCAGACGCTTTGTGCTAGCAGCGAATTGCTTATTCGTTGGCACCTGGCAATGCGGGCGTGGGGCGGCAACGGCAAGGGGGTAGCGCCCATGGAAACGCCCAGCATTTCATGTGCATCTCCATGAAAACACAACAGATGTCAACTGCCCGCCCTCTTTCCGTATAGGGACGCCGCAGATCTAAGACACCAGAGAGGTGTCATCATTCTCTCAGCAGTGAGTAATGGGTTCCTCCTCACTACAAGGGTCTCCTTACTCTCTGCGGACTGTGAGGGGGAGCAGTTTTGTTACAGCTGCAGGGAGTTGTGTGTCTTTCATTGAAAAATGATTCAATTGTATATTGAATCAGAGAATTCGAGATTAAGTAGTCTGGTATGAAAACTTCTTTCTCAGTGTATGGCCAAACCCTTTCAGAAGTCACTGTTTTATTAGCCGTTTCCTTTACATGCACCACGACTGGGAGGTGAGATACCAGCAGGACATCCGTGTTGCTCCACGGTTTGATGTGAATGCTACAGACCTACATGTTCCAGATGAGTTAGAGAAATTATTTCTTTACCCACCTACTGTAGTTTGACAGACTATGGTGGCGTATAGTCCGCCTCTGGTCTGTTCCTGTCCAGGGGACAAATGTAATAGGGTGAGAGATTTTGGGAGAGGTTTTTTTTTCCATTTTATATATTTTTTTTTAAAGAGCCAATTTTTTACCTGGAAACCCAGGTTGATTTTGCTATGTAATTGATTGCCGCTATAAAATATGGAAAATTCTCCCAAAATCTCTCACATTCTGATTCTCACACCTTATTCTATTTGGCCCCAGGACTACTCTGTCTGGCTGTGCCCCTGCTGTGCCGGCTATCTAGTCACGTGCTGCTGTAGATGGCTTCTGTAGAAGGATCGTGGACTATTGTCCCCTCTGATAACTTCCCGTGTCTCAGTACACCCTTTTACCCCAATTTACCACCTTTGCTCGCACCTACAAAGATCGCGCATACCCTCTGCTTAAACCCTTTTCATCTCCCTGCCAACCTCTTCCTGTGACACATTGTATCTCTCTGTCACCCTCTGCATGTCATTTTCTCCCCGTCACCCACTGGCTCTAACTTTTAACCACTCTGTCCCCCTCTGTTATCATATTTAGAGTGAATTAATGTGGACAAGATCATCATTAGATTCTTTAGTATTATACATGTATGATTTATTCACTACTACAGTGTAGTGTTCACGTATGTTATCTTTTATACCTTTATTGTAGCTGTGAACACCACTTAATTAAGGTCCCCTTCCTCTGCAGTCCCCCGGTGTGCCCTTCATGCCCCAGTCAGACACGGAGTAGGGAATATAGGCCCTAATTGTGGTTCAATAAAACAAAAGGAAAAAAATGGAGCAGAGCTGTTAAACTTAAAAGAGCAGTTGGTAGATCTTTCACAATCATTTAATAACACCTAGTAAACAAAGGTGTACCAGCATATTAAAAACTGAAAAGCAAGCAAATTTCATAAAATGAATGAGAATGAATACAATTTTCTGTTAAAAATAGTCCTCACCAACCATATAACTTGTGTCCTGGAGAGTCCTAATTTTTATATAGGTCCACTTGAAATAGTATTGGTCCCCAAAGCAATGATCCAGGTGGAGAAACAATGAGGAAATTTCACAAGGAGTGGCCCAAGATGGCACAAATAACCAACTCCTGCTGCAGGTTTAATGAAGCGGGGTCATGTCCTCAACCTCCTGGTATGCTGATCCAAATGGAGAAATAAGGGAGAGTCCAAATAAAGATGGTTGGGTCTGCAATCCAGGTACACTTTGTTGGGAGAGTCAGCAGAGTTCTCCTTACGCGTTTAGCTACGCTTGGTAGCTTTATCAAAGGATAGTAACGGCATAGGTATAGCTCAGTGGCGTAACTATAAATTTTGCTCCCCCCTGCCATAAAATTTTGTGCCCCCCCCCAATATAAAAATGTATATATATATGCAGGATCTGGGGGGCCGGGAATAATATTGCATGTACCCGGGGCAGGCAGTGACAGATTAATGATGACCTGGTTGGCCTCCATTAATGGGGGGTGGGGTCAGGGCTTGGGGTGAAGGAGCCCAGCTGAGTGTGTGGCTGTCAGAATGTGAGAGATCAGCCGCCGGCATCTCTCCAGAGGGAGGGATGTGAGAAGTGAGAGAGAGTGCACAAGGGAGGGAGAGAGAAAGAGATGGGTGGGAGTGGGGTCTCACATTACATACATACATACATACATACATACATTACATACATTACATACATATACTGCCTTACTCATAGATACATACTGTACACTGCCTCCCTCATAAATACTGTACAAACATACATTCACTGCCTCCCTCATACATACATACATACATACATACATACATACATACATACATACATACAGTACACTGTCTCTCTCATAAATACATACATTCACTGCCTCCCTCATACATACATACATAAATACATACATACACACATACATACACTCATACACTGTCTCCCTCATACATACATACATACACTGTCTCCCTCATACATACATACATATACATACATTCACTGCCTCCCTCATACATACATACATACATACATACATACATACATACATACATACATACACATACACACACACACACACACGGTCTCCCTCATACATGCATACACTGTCTCCCTCATTCATACATACATACATACATACATACACACACATACATACACTGTCTCCCTCATACATACATACATACATACATACATACATACATACATACATTCACTGCCTCCCTCATACATACATACATACATACATTGTCTCCCTCATACATGCATACACTGTCTCCCTCATACATACATACATACATACATACATACACACACTGTCTCCCTCATACATACATACTGTACACTGTCTCCATCATACATACATACAAACACACACACACACCCCCCCCCTGTCAAGAGACTCTCTCATGGGCAGTATATCATGGGCAGTAACTACACTACATGGCAATGAACTACATGTACCCCTCCCCCGCTTCCCCGCCACCACCTCCAGGTGCACTTACGGTTCTCACTTCTCAGTGCTGCTAGGGGTGCTCCTGTTTCCTCATTCCAGGCGGGAGGAGCGGCGGTAAGCAGCCAGGGCCACGGATGCCGCTGATGCCGTGCTGACCCCACCGGCGGAGGTACGGGGATGGGAGGGAGCCGCAGCAGGAGAGTGCACTGTCTGCCTCTCTGAAACTCTGCCCGGACGGACATCATCATATAGAGCGGCGCCGCTGGAGCAGAGGGAGAGCACATCACAAACACTGTCCCTCCTCCTCCTCCCAGCGCGCGCCGCAGCGGTGTGTACAGTATGTCAGACGTCACTCACTGAGATGATTTCTCAGTGTGTGCCCGCGGGTGACGGCGCCCACACAGCCCCCGCTCCCCCAAGCAGCAGCGGGGGCTGCCTTACAGAAGCTACGCCACTGGTATTGCTGGCTTTATATACCCTAGCTACATGGGTCATGTGACCAATCAGATCTAATTAGACCTACCAATCTGTAAATATACATAATAAAATAACGTTTGAGGAGCAGGCGAGAAGTGTTCGTGTAATCTTATTGCAGGTGGGGCAGATGTAACATGTGCAGAGAGAATTAGATGTGAGTGAGTTATTTTGTTTCTGTGCAGGGAAATACAGATTTTTTTTTTACACTGCATTATAGATCTCTCTTTGAAGTAGAACCCCACCTAATCTAATTCTCTCCCAGAATAAGGGCCATAGTGTGTAAGATCCCCTGGTGCAGAGACTTGTGTTACTGCACTAAACACCCATTTAGAGTAATTTAATCCCTAAATAGTTACCGGTAACCCATATGTTGCATAAATACCCATTCTCCAAAATTACACCCTAATTACTCTATATACTCGAGTATAAGTCGACCCGAATATAAGCCGAGGCACCTAATTTTACCACAAAAAACTGGGAAAACGTATTGACCCGAGTATAAGCCTAGGGTGGGAAATGCAGCAGCTACTGGTATAGTTCCCTGTATAAAAATACAAGGACACAACAGAATGCTCCCCTTGCATAATAGCAGGACACCACAGGCTGCTCCCCCTGCCTAATAGCAGGACACCACAGGTGGCTCCCCCTGCATAATAGCAGGACACCACAGGTGGCTCCCCATGCAGAGGACACCACAGACTGCTCCTCCTGCACAATACACCACAGGCTGCTCAGGCTGGGACACCACAGGCTGATCCCCCTGCTCACCCCTGGGACACCACAGGCTGCTCCCCCTGCCTAATAGCAGGACACCACAGGTGGCTCCCCCTGCATAATAGCAGGACACCACAGGTGGCTCCCCCTGCAGAGGACACCACAGGCTGCTCCTCCTGCACAATACATTACAGGCTGGGACACCACAGGCTGAATCCCCTGCTCACCCCTGGGACACCACAGGCTGATCCCCATGCAAGGGACACCACACACGGAGGGGGGAGGGAGCAGCCGCCGCTTACCTCCTCCAGCGTGTTTGGGGTACGACGCTGACTGGCTCCAAGGGGGGGGGGGTACGCGGCCGCCGCCACTGCCCTGCCGTCCACTTCGCTGCCCGGCTGCACTTGGCCTCCTGCACTGAGGACATGTATAATGCAGGAGGCCGGCGGCCATGTTGCAGTAGCCGCGCCTATGTTTAAAGTGCAGCCGGACAGCGAAGTGGATGGCTGGACACAGCAAAGAAGCCACTGACTCGAGTATAAGCCGAGAGGGGGCTTTTTCAGCTAAAAAAAGGGCTGAAAAACTCGGCTCATACTCGAGTATATACGGTATTTTAACATACTTTAAAATTGAGACACAACTTTTATTTTATTTTTTCTCATTTTATTAACCCTTTTGAGTGCCAACCTCTCTGTGAGAGATGTTCAAAACAAGCCACTAAAAATGTCAGTGTCACTCACATTTGTTATATAAATTCAAACAAAAATGTGTTAAAAAAAAGATTATTCCTATATAAGGTAAACATTACATGCCCATTACGATGAGTAAATACGTTTGCTTTTCAATTTTCACATCTATTTTGACAAATTCACTTGGCACTCAAAGGGTTAAGAGGTGCAGCTTCTATTTGGGCCCTAATTGCTTAGGTTATTTCAAGCGTTCTCAAGCGTAGTGGCCACTCATTTTTGGGTATGGAGGGCTGCTTCTGCCTAACACATACTGCTTCTTCAGTTGCTGCCTTCCTTTCACTTTCTGCTACAGTTTTACCTGTGACTAACCCCTTTTACACCAAAAACCCTGGTTAGACCCATGTCTTTGAACACTGGAGTTTCCAGGATCTGACCGTGAGTTGCAGAGGCTCAGTCACTAAGTGTGCTTGCAGGCAGGAAGTAAGACAGTGGCTGGGCTCACAACTCATTTGGAATTACAGGCACAGAGAGAGACTGTGCACGGCTCACAGCACATTTAGGGCCTTATTCTAGTTCACTCTTAGAGGCAAATTCCTTCTTAGCTGGACAAAACCATGTGCACTGCAGGGGGAAAGATGTAACAGGTGCAGATAAAATAACTCACCAAATCTAATTCTATCTGCACCTGTTACATCTGTCGGGGACATTCCCGCGTCCCTCCCGCGGCTGGCAGTGTCCCGCGGAGAGGGGGGGGGCTGTTGGGAGTCCCCCTGTTGGCTGCTGAGCAGCGGTGAATAAACGGTGGGAGGTATGCGTTAATCACCTGAACATCACTTGATATCACCTATATGAGCACAGAGTCAAGCGTTATCAACACTGTCACTTTCCAGTTGTACTTTTCAGGAGGGATTCCAGTGATCCTTCATCGGTATTGAGGCTGCACAGACTTTTAGACAGCACCTCGGGACTTTATAAACCTTTTCTTTGTTTTTTGACCATAAGTGGTCAACCTATTGACTGTCGACCTAGATATTGTCTATCCACTGACTGCATACCCTGCGATTTATGTATCCAGCGCATGTACTTACCTCTGCAGCCACTGCATGGCGCTGTGTGCTGCTGCTCAGCTGTATGTCACCCAGCAACCCAAAGTCCTTTTCCATCTCTAATCCATGTTCCTAAATCCTTTTGAACTCATTTCCCAAATTGTAGTGAGTTTATTATAAAAACAGCAAAGTTATTACCATAGTCTAGCTACATAACCACATATGTATATTTGATAAATGGCATTTATTAATTAATGTAAATGGCTATTCTCTGTAAAGAGATTCGGAATATGTGCATACCTCCAAACATTTCCTGACTTAGGGGCGGGACAGGGTGCGCGCCAAATGTTTTTTTGGGGCGTGGTCTATCAAAAGGGACATGGCCTATACTCTCAGCGCTACCATGAGGCCACTCCCCCATTTTTCGCAGCTCTATGCTGGGCATGCCCCCATGTATGTGTGTGCTATATAACTGTTAACAATTAAATAATTTCTCATTTCAAGAGCACATTAGCCATCCTGTTAGTATTGCATGTAACTATCCTCCTGTGCTAATCCCTTACATAGTATAGTGTCATCTGCAAACAGGGACATTACAATCACTGCAGTCTACAAGGGTAGTGATAAGAATATGAATAAGGACGGGCAATACTGATAACCATAGTATGATGGCTCCTGATGCTGAGCAACATTAATCATTGTCACATTGGCAGATAGGTGAAGCTGCAGCACTACCCCATACCTCCCAACTTCTGTGCTGATGAAATAGGGACACTCACGTCCGGAAAGGGGCGGGGCGTATGCAATTGAGGGCGTGGCTTATGCTTATTAGCCACAACCTCATTTTCATACGAGAATAGACGCTGTGCGCATGCGCACAGCGTCTATTCTATTAGATTGGGGAGTCTCCCAACTGCCACCCCCCGCAGCGGGACAATGCCTGCCGCGGGTGGGACAGCGGAACAGGACTCGAAAATCGGGACTGTCCCGCTGTAATCGTGACAGTTGGGAGGTATGCTACCCCACTCCCATGCACAAGTTAAAAAAAAAAAAAAAAACATTACCACAGGGGGTCCCTAGCTAGAGTGGGGCCCAAGGGTACTGACCCCCTGTGCCCCCACCACAAGATGCAGATATATTTGTTATGCTATCGGGATCCAGTCTGAACCTTGCATCCTTATGAAAACTTCTTGTGAAATGGTTTAAACATTTGGTGCTAAATCTGCCTTTTGCCAATTTTGTGGCCCTTATAAGACAGTGTATAAATACAAGAGCTGCTGACCCATTTGTTAATGAATTTGCCTCCTTTAGCTTAAGTAGATAGATGGCAGATAGTATCCTGATCCAGTGCTGCTTCTGTCTTAATGTTAATTAGGCTACTGCACCTCTTCTGTGTGAGACAAGTAACAGTAACTGATCTGTATAATCTGTCTAGTTGTTGGCAATATTTTCGCTCCTTTGTCAAAAGACAAAAACCTATTTTAAACACCAGCATTCTCTTTATGTTCTTTAGTTAACTTTCCTGCTTGATAATAGTAAATCTGGCATCATTGCAGCAGCACCCCCCAAAAAAACTATGGAGGATGCCGCTACAGGTGGAAAAGAAGGGATTGCAGCTGGTATAAATGATACCTGCTGTGGACACTCTGTTATACATCCAGTTGATACCTAATATTTACAGCTAACCCCAGGATGATGTTTTCGGGGAAATAGAGACAAATATTGCTTGATAAATGGGCCTTAGTCTCTTTTGTCAATTTATGATATAGAGAATAAAGCTACGTAGGGGGCCTGATTCCGGTTCACAACAGCCAGTATTTACCCTGCACAGAAACAAAATAACGTGGCTGCGTGGCTGTGATGCTGGAGCTTGTAGCAGCATTTTGCCGGGAGGCAGGATACGGTTGCTGAATATTTTGAAATGACTGGCCGGATGTTGATTGGCTGATACTCTTCAGCAGCCGGCCAGACGGACCCCACTGCCCATCCCCCACTACACGGGGAAGGAGGTCCCAGGTCAGGTTGTCGGACAGCCAGCAGGTCCGGCCACCGGCTTGGGTCCAATGCGCATGGAACCGTGCATCGGACCCGAGCTGATTTGGGGCGATTTCACAGCCCAGTTCATCAGAATCTTGCAAAATCAGCCGAAATCGGCTCAGTGTATGGGCACCTTAACTCTCTCTGCACACGTTACATCTACCCCCCCCCCCCCCTGCAGTGCACATGTTTTTGGCCATTAGCAAACCAAATGTGCTTTGCGAGTGAACCTGAATAACGCCCAGAACGTTATATAGAAACACTGAGTACCTTAAAGCTGTTTCAAGGCTGAAATACAGGACAATTTGTAAATCAGCTAAACTCTACCATTAATATTTCCAGCTGAAGAAAAATGAGTGCAAACCAGCAGCAAGTCCTGGTGCAGTCTATGGGAGCCCCCAGGATTTATATAGAAAGAACACTAGCTCTTATCAAGCCAGACGTCCTTCATAAAGCAGAAGAAATTGAGGATATTATTCGCAGAAGTGGATTCTTCATTATTCAGGTATTCTGGTGCACATGAGCCAGGAACATGTCAGCTAAGATTGCTTTTACGTGGGCAGCAATATCATTTTATTTAATTGACCTTTACATGAAAGACATAGGTCATCTACCCCTATAACTGGTTGTGTAGGAAATCCCTACAGTCAGCAGAATTGTGAAGGAATAAAATCCCACCACACTCCGGTAAGTATTTTAACCCTACCAATTCTGTAGATTAACCATTAACTGACCCCTCCACAGCCTGCACCTATTGCAATGTGTCAGGCTGCTGCCTGTTGGTCTTCTGACTACTTGGGTCTTAACCGCATCCCCCTATAACACGGGACTAAAGCTGGTCACACATCTAAAGATCACCTTTCTGGTGTTTTAGCGCAAATGGCTGATTGACATTGGCTCCCCCACTGCCACAACAAGAGAAATGTGTTTCTTGCTGTAATAATCTATAAAGCAAGAATATTTTTCTATGGTAAAATATGAATGGCCCTGGCCATCTTAACCCACAAAACCACAGATGATCATCTGGTTTGACTGATGGATTTAAATAAATTCTAAATCATCCTGGTTAGGTGGATAGATGTTATGTATTTCTATGTAGCCATTGCACCTTTTACTAATTAGGGCAGAGCTTATGTTTTGGGCGGCTGTTTCCACTGGCGCTGAGGGGATGGGGTGTACAAGTCCTTGTCCCCCTCCCCTTTCTTACCTGTCAGCAACAGAAGCTCTTCTCAGTCCAGCACAGTCTCCTCTGCCTGTGCAGGTGAGGGTAGTGACCTCAATGATCTCCAGGATTTTCCCCTGGCTCAGGGGCTCACTGGGCCCCCCTATTCTGAGGACATGGTGACTTGTCCACTGTTCTGGTGCTGGTGCTTCAATAGTTGCTGTTAGGCAGGTCAGATAGTGGATGATCCGTTAGTCCTGAACTATTCTACAGACTTTTACAATCATATAAAATAAGGAAAAGGATGGATGCAGAGTATCGCACGTGGGGCGCCTCGAGATCAGCTGTGAGGCCAAGCTGCAGTTAGATAAAAAGTGGGATGTCCCGCCCACAAAAAAGAACAAAAGGAAAAGGTAGTGCGCTATATGAATTCATGCAACAGGTGCATTAAAAACAAACAATGTTTTATTCTAATAAAATACATTTAAATTGCTGGTACCATTTAAAGTTCATTGTACAGATATAGTCACCCAATATGTCCAATAGAGCTCCTGCTGAGTGTCCGTTCCTATATGTGCTTCCTTAGTAGATCCCAATGCTGGCTTGGCTGATTCTGTAGGCGAACAAAGGACTTTAGGGAGAGACAGCGCTGTCCTGCCAAGGGAACACCTGGTAGTTGAAGGTTCCTTTTTTACCTCCGATCCGATGCATGGTCCCATGTACCCCTAGATCGCAAGTACTGCACTATAGATTTATCAGACATGTCCTCAGTGCAGGAAGTGTTCTGGAAGCCGCGGCCAGCGCAGGAGGGCTGCCTGGAGGAGGTGGATGGTGACCAGCGCGGCCCGCAGCCATTGACTGGCCAAGCGGCCCGGGGGGCACATGGCACCCTGCCCCCCGGCCCAGCCCGCCCCTGCCGGGGTATGGCATGCAATGCTAACTTGCGATACCTTGTACAAGTCTATGGGGGCTTTTAGTCTCACCCTAAGTCACCTGACAAATAGCATCATTGGGCAATGATTAGAAATGTTAGGCTTCGTTCTGAAGAAGGGGCATGACCACAGAAGCAGAATCCAGATGGTGAAAAAGATTTTAACAAATCTTGAAGGTAAGAATTAGGGAGAGGGTTTGGTTTCTGAAGGGGTGGTCAGTCTGTAGGAGGGGTGGGTTAGGGTTAGAGTAATCACCAAATGCGTCGGCATTTTCACGGTCTGAATTCTGCTGCCAGTATTGTGACCATCGGGATGGTGAGTGCCGGGATATCTTATACAACCCTTATTAAGCTATCATCAGAAAAAATAACAGCCATCAGCCAACAGCCAAAGTTTTGTCTGTGCCTATAATAATAAGGGCTAAGAATACAGATAAAGTCAACATTGCATACCTTAATTTAAAGTGCATTGTGTTATGAAACCTACCATTCGTAAAATACAGTGTTACCTTTTCAAAACAGGCAAATCAAATGCAATGTGAATATACATGTAATAACTGGCCTAACATGTTTGATTGTAACATTGACAGAAAAGAAAATTGCATCTAAGCCCAGAACAATGCAGTGACTTCTATTCGGACCAGTATGGGAAAATGTTCTTCCCCAGCCTCACTGCCTACATGAGCTCTGGGCCAATCATTGCTCTGGAACTGACCAGGCATAATGCCATCCTTGCTTGGAGAGAACTAATGGGACCAGCAAATAGTCTAAGAGCTAAAGAAACTCATCCTGATAGGTGAGAATGTCTTGTACGCATAGGTGTGCGCACATTGAGTGTTAGGGGTGCACAGGCACCCCCAAATGCTGTGCCCACCCTTATGAACAACTCCCTGCCGCTAGCAATACCAGCAATAACTTTTACCAAAGTCTTTTGCTTTTTAGTCCTGTATTCCATTAAAATTAGTACCCATCAATCAATTGTGTGTTTTGCATTGTTAATTGTACTAGACCATTGTCATATCACTACATACCTGTATAGTCCATATATATTTTTTACTTTATATGCATGTACTGTTATACAGAGTAAAAAGAATATTAAAACTGAAATAGGCCGGAGATTATCTTGTGGCTGAGAGACATTTTATATTTTAGTGAGAACCAATATATGTTGGTAAACATTCATGATTGGCAATGCTAGACACGCCCAATAGGTGGTACTAGACACACCCCTTTGACGGTGCACCCCCTAATAAAATGGGCTGTGCACGCCTATGCTTGTACGTATTTACATACCGGGACATAATTATCGCTCTTGGGCATATTCTAGTGTAGACAGGCAGTAATGCATCATCCATGTTAGTGGTTTGAGACCCAAGTCTTCGTTACTCTGAGTAATTACTAAATACTGGCCGGGTCTCCCTTATCCGTGTATTCCCCAAAAAAATATATTACGAAAACCGTGGGTTGTTGTTTTTATTTTTTTACTTACTTCGTGCCCGATGTCCATGACAGCCTCCGGGATCCTCTTCAGCGACATCTCAGGTCTTAGGGGTGCATTGCATTGGCGCGCCAGTGATGTCACCGGCGTGACCACGCATTTGCGCAATGCACCCCTGAGACCGGAGATGCTGCTGAAGAGGATCCTGAAGGCCGCCATGGATAATGGGGGACCATCGGGGACCAGGTAAGTATGTGATAAAAAAAAAATATATATATATATATATATATATTCCAAAAGCCAAAAAAATCCCTTATCCAAAATGTTCGTGGACCCGAGCATTTCAGATAAGGAATACTCAACCTGTAATACTGTTTGGTGCTGCTAGTTTAATGCGTTTTACAGTATTTCTCTATGATGTACATTAGTAATATTCCTGCTATTACATCGTTCTTGGGAAATTCTGTATAATAATAATGATGATGATGATAATAAGCCTAAAACTGAAGGCGTAAAGTACGTCTATTTATTAAGCAGTGGTAACCTGTTATTTTCGCAAAATATGGGCTATAACTGCTTGGTGTTCTATGATTTGGTGACATGAGAATGTCGACATGGCCATAATATCGAATGCCTCTAGTGCCTAACCCACCGCCCTATTGTACCATACACTAACCCTCCCATACTGAAGCCTAACCCTAATGTCGGGGTGTTGAAATTTCACATCAACTGTCTGAGAATATACACAAAAATGTTGACATAACTGTCGAAATTGTGGTGCAAAGTTGAATGAATAACTACATTACTCACAGCCTCCTCCTATTTAACAAATGGTCTACTACAGAGAAATTTCTCCTGTGGGACCTCTAATTTTACATAGTGGCTGAGCCAGATCTTGAAGTGAGAGCATGAAAAGGGTAAAACTAGTCACCAGGTGCAGGACTGTGTGTACACATACAGCTAGCACTATGTACTACCATTTTGAGATATTTAATAAGAAAACAAAATATATGTAACTATAAATACTGATAAACTGAATAATGTACACTCTTTGGTGTCACAATTAATATATGTATAATCACTATGGTAACTAGTGAATGTTTAGTTACTTTACATGTTATACGTTTTTTATGGGAAGGTGGTCTTTTTTTCTATTTTTTGGGGGGGGGGGGGGCAGCAGGGACAATATCCAGAACAGCGGTCTGGGCACATGTCACCCACCATCTCCTGGTAACCCCTGTCTCTCTCAGTCACCCACTATTTCCCAGTCACCCTGTGCTTCTCCATCACGTTTGCCTCTCTCTGTCATCCACTACCTTTCCAGTCATCCTTTCTAGTAACTCATTGTCTCTCTGCTTCAATGCCTCTTCATCTCCCACTATCTCTCCCCGTCACCTACAGGCTCATCCTCTGCATCTCCAGTACATCACTGCCTCTCCATCTCCCACTAACTCTCCCCATCACCTCTCTCCTTTCACCCACTGCCTCTTTCCATCATCCTCTATGTCACAGGTTCTCAGTCCTCAGGACCCCACACAGTGCATGTTTTCCAGGTCTCCTCAAAGGATCACAAGTGAAATAATTAACTCCAACTGTGGATCTTTTAAAATGTTTAAATAAGTAATGAACGCACCTGTGCACCTGCCAGGTGACCTGGAAAACGTGAACAGTGAGGGGTCCTGAGGACCGAGTTTGAGAACCCCTGCTCTATGTCAATGACAGCCTCTCCCTCACCCACTTCCTCCCACTGCTCCCCCCCCCCCTCCTTAGCATTACCCATTGACTCCCACTATCTCAACCTCAACACCCTACAGGCTTTCCCTCTGCATCTCCAATGCGTCCCTACCTACCTATCACCCTCTGTCTCTAGTGTCAACCTATACCTCTCCCCTGCATTGCTACCTCCCCATCACCCACTCTCCTTTCACCCCCTGCGGCATTAACTCCCCATCACCTTTTCTCTCTCTTCTGTCACCATCTGCCTCTTCATGGCATCCTCCCTCACCCTGTCATTCTTATACGGCCATGCCTAATGTTGCAAACGGAATATGCTGCGCTATATAAGAAACTGTTAATAAATAAAATAAATAAGTCATTTATCCAGCAGTCTGCGCAAATAGAACCCCCTCCTTCCCCTGTCATAGTGCCCCGCCTGTCATTTTTTCTGGCTCCGCCCCTGTCTGTACCCAATTGCATTATAATTGTAAAACAGAACACTGAAAGCTGTTATCAAAGTCCTTTTCCCAGACTGCTTTTGTTTCTCTCAAATTAGTGTTTAGAGGTGATGAAAATGTTATTAACTGCCCTACAATCGTGCATTGACTCCTATAACTGACCTAAATGGCTTTGTTCCAGCTTAAGGGCTATCTATGGAACTGATGATCTCCGCAATGCTGTACACGGCAGTAACTGCTTTACTTCAGCTGAACGGGAAATCCGATTTATGTTTCCACACGGTAACTATGATACAGGGCAATAGTGACTTTATTTTTGTGTACTTTCCTTTTTTGATACAATAAGACAAGTGTTAATTTTAATATAGACTTGACAACTTTTTTCCCAGGCCCCATTGGGTGGGTGATCTACAGGTGGAAAGTGCAGATGTGTGGTTCATTGATATCTTTATCACCACATCAAGGGCCTTATTCTAGTTCACTCTTTCTGACAAAATCCTTCTTAGTTGGACAAAACCATGTACACTGCAGGGGGGGCAGATTTAAACTGCAGAGAGAATTAGAGTTGGGTGAGTTATTTTGTTTCTGTGCAGTGTAAATACTGGCTGCTTTATTTTTACACTGCAATATAGATCTCACTTTGAAGTAAAACCCCACCCAAATCTAATTCCCTCTGCACAAGTAACATCTGCCCCACCTGCAGTACACATGGTTTTGTCCATCTAAAAAGGATTTTGTCTGATTCATACCTGTTTGCACAGGGCCAAATTTGTCCACCTTGCAAACAGGTCTGTCTCCAGTCCTGCAAACTCCCGCCATGCAAATGATTTTGCAAGGATTGCGAATTAATGTTTACAGGTACACCTCCATTCGTGTCCAGCCGGCTAGAGGAAAATATAATAACTTTTTTTTTCTTTTACTCACCCTCAAATGAATTTTCCTCTTGTCCCTGGTGTTTGCAGCCGCTGCTTAGCACATGACTTGGCGGCCGTGAACAAAGCGGTCGCTTCCGGCCTGCCGCTGACGTCGCCGGCTTCCATATAGACATATTTGCCGAAGACTATTGCAGCTGGGCCTTGCGCATGCTCATTGCGGCCAATGCGCACGCGCAGTAGCCCAAACATTGGCCAGCGTCCAACTTCACAACTGGCCGATGTAGTCTAAATCGGGCCCCAAGTGCCGCAAATCGCGGCTAGCCATAGTCTTTATGGGATTCACCACAAATCATGTGATCGAGCCCCCAGACTGTTCTCTGCAAACAGCTCCACTTAGCTGCTTTTTGCCAAAACTACTACACTGCATAGAATAAACCTGACGGCGTTTTGCCATCAGTTCAGGGGAGCTTCCAATTATTCAGGTGTTTCGGTCAGATGTAACATGCAGAGAGAGTTAGATTTGGGTGAGTTAGTTTGTTTCTGTGCAGGGAAAATACTGGCTGCTCTATTTTTACACTGCAGTATAGATCTCGCATTGAAGTAAAACCCCTCCCAAATCTAACTCTCTCTGCACGTTACATCTGCCCCACCTGCAGTGCACATGGTTTTTCTCCATTTGAGAAGGAATTTGTCTTTGCGAGTGAATCAGAATAAGGGCCATAATCGCTAGGTTGACTTGGCTTAGGTCAACACATGAAATAGGTCGCCCTACATAGTGTCGACCATATAAATCTTTTTGTTTTGTGTCATTTGTCAGTGACCATTGAGCCTGTTCCTGCCGGAGAAGCCGCTAAGGATTATCTAAACCTTTTTGTTAATCCAACTCTACTTGCTGGGCTCACAGAACTTTGCAAACAGAAACCAGCTGATCCTTATGTAAGTTACATGTATGAACCTAACGGTATCTGTGTATTTCATGCAGATTTCTGTATGAGCCAAAAATTAACTTGATGTTTAGATGTTTTGTTACATTTTCACAAGATATCTTGTCTACTTACAGTTAGTATATATGAAATGAGTTTGTGGTGTATAAATACTATAGTGAATCTTTTGTATTTTACGTAATCAAAGCAATTCTTAATCACCATAAGCTACGTGGTGTACAGTAAGTCCATGATATTTTTTTGCATGTATGATTTGTCATACAACATGCCCTGGTAAAACAAGGGGAAGTGGCCTATGAGAGGGGGTGTAGTCACGCCCCTGTAAAAAGAAAAAAAAAGCAAAGTTGCAGGCGGCTGGCCATCCGGTGGGTGGGAAACCCGCTCAGGGAGAGGGAAAACAGGCTGCTGCTGTTGAGTATAGATTTCTACTTTATCCCCCCTGCAGCTCTTCATCCCCCACCTGTGCTGAACTCCCTGTGTATCCCCACCTGTGCATAGGCTAACCCCACCCAACCCATCCCCCACCTGTGCTGAGCCGATACTGACACATTCATACTCATTGTTTTCATCAATATCTGTAATACTTTACAGTACATATGCAAATCTTAACTTTGTTTTAACCTGCATTTTAATAAAATATCCTTGGTTTCTTTGTAACCCAACGATGAAATTCATATTAGATTGCAGGAGCTGAAAATGTTGTTGTTTGTATTTGTACTCCAGGCACCACCTATGCTGATACCACAATGACTTTTTACAAATGTGGCATTATAGGGCAAAGATCAGGAAAGTCCGGTGATAACAGATTTTCAACAGACCGTAAATAGAATGCCTTTCTTGTTTCCTATGTGTTAGCCTATGCATTTTGGAAATGGTAGGGAGGTACTCCGAAATGTTTTCTTGCCACTATCATTATCATGCTTAGAAAGTGTGGTGTTATGGATTTCCAGATGACCATTGCAAATAGAAAGGTACTGGTGTAAGGTGTCTCCTTTCCTTCAAAAATGAGTGCACTCAAAATCTGAATAGGAACATACAGGAGTCCCCATTTATTTTGGAAACCTTGGTGGGTGGGATTGAAACATATGTGGAGCCCCCTCCTCTCTGTTTTACAGTCATGGTATTCCTGTAGATAGTGTTATTTATTGCCTGCTCATCAAAATAATCAGGCGATGGTTAAAGAGGGGAGGGGTTCTGTTTACCCCCAAATGTCTTCTGACTTATTCAGGGCTTGTTGTCTAGCAAGCACCTCTTGTTACCCCATGACATGGACATGCTTTGAGTTCTTCAGCTCCAAAAAGATAATAATCCATAGGTGACGGTGATCTGTGGGTGCTCTGCCTGTAGCTGCAGAGACATCCTCCTTAGTTCAGTATTGTATCTGAATAGATAAATCAAGGTCCATACACACTAGAAGATTATCTTTCCAATCTGGCTGGTTGGAATGAAAATCTGGAAATATTTGGAAGCAACGGACAATTGACCATTTGATCCTAAACATAGAAAACAGACAAAAATTGGTCCTACAGACAAATTGGTTAAATCAATTTGCGCAGATGACTGCTTTTGTCTATTTTCCAGCATTTTGGAGCAAATGGTTGATTGTAATTTCTTCCCAGAAATTTCCAGATTTTAATTTCAACCGGTAATATTGGAAAGATAATCTTCTACTGTGTATGGGCATTAAGGTAAAGGGTATTCAGTACTAAAGATAATGTGAATTGCAGAGTACTATGGTTATTTTACTATATCTTAATGGTGTGAAGTAATAAGTTATATAAATGTTATAATAATATACTATAAAGGTAATTATTTTATTTCTTTCCAGGTCTGGCTTGCTGATTGGCTTCTTAAGCATAATCCTAACAGACCTGACGTTCATGATGAAGCCATTATCGAAGAATAAAGGATAAATAATTATTGGGGGAGATAAGAATGGCCATTGTTAATAAAGCCTATAACTGATGACAGAATGAAATTGGCTGTGCGCTACTATTTTGTATTCATTTTGTTAATATTTTTAATAGTCCGTCTAAGTAAATGACACAGTTACACTCAGTTGCTTATCCCAATGATTGATGGAAATAAGTCATCTTCTTCTCATCGATGTCCGAAAGAAGGAATGTTACTTCCAGTCTAATCTGTCCACACCTCTCCCCCTCCCTCACACTGAAACCATGTAAGGGGGGAGGGGCTACTAATTATGCAGGCCCAGGCCTGACCAATATACCCGTCAGGCTCGGGTCCACTGCTTGCTCACTCATTCCCCCTTACTTGTCAGTACCTTCTGTGTGTCCACAAACCTGCCAACCTTTTCATACCCACACTATCCACGTCGCTGCGGAGTTAATTTTATATAATGTGGTGAGCGTAGCGAGCCACCGAGCCCGAAGCGTGGCAAGGGGACGCAGATTACTTTACATGTATTCCGCATCCGCTCGCCACACTATATAAAACCAACTCCACGCTAACGTGGATAGTGGAGGTATGAAAACTTTGGGAGGACGCGTTCCGCCGCCTCTCGCCACGCTTCAGGGTGGCGTGGATAGAAGGGCAGTCAGTGACACCTCATTGTATGTCATACAAGTGTATAGCTAATGGCATGGCATCGCACCCTATAAAATCGCATGCGATTTTGAAGGAGGTGGGATGCGATACAATCCCCTGAGGCCAACAGAGCAGTGAATAAATAACATTAAACACATTACAATAAATGACATTAAAAAATTGCATCGCACGGCACTATAATGGCCCATGAGATGCAATGCAATGCGATTTTACTACGGTAGCGTACGTAAGAAAACTGGGCGCCCTGCTAGGAAACAAGTACCGATGCTTCAAGTACTTTGGGCTCTGGACATGAAGGGCTTTGAAAGTCATTAAGCCAATCTTAAAAGCAATTTTCCATCTTACAGTCAGCCAGTGAAGGGAGTAGAGAATAGTGTTATGTGGCTGGAGCAGGACTGGTTGGTTAATACTATTCTCTAAAGAGTGTGGTGGCCTTCCCTGTATAATATAGGCCAAAGGGAGAGTTAATCAAGTAGACAATAAAAGTGGAGTTACAAAAAAGCACATACTGAATTGGGATGTAGTTAACATATAGACTGATAGAATCCTGCCACATTCCACAGGTATTAGGCTGTGTGTGTGTGGGGGGGTAGAGGTTAGGGTTAGGCTGCAAGAAGGAAGGGAGGGTTAGGGTGTGTGTGTGTGTGTGTGTGTGTGTGCGGGGAGGGGGGGGGGGGGTTGGTGGGTGGGTGGTGTAGAGGTTGGGGCAGTGCTTCCTAAACTGTGCTCTGTGGCTCCCTGGGGTGCCTTAGGTTGTAACCAATTCAAGTTATTTATTGCTAATGTAATAGGCAAATTCAGTGCTTGTGGCTTCTAATGATAAAATATTTGGATAAACATTAGTGAATCTTGTCCCTCACCACATAATGACATATATACATACTTGCCTACTTTTGCAAACTAGTTTCAGGGAGATTATAGTTGGTTGTAGAATTTTGCACGGCGCGCCCCATTCAGGGGGCGTGTCATGCTCCACCCAAAGGGTGTGTCTAGTTCCATATATGGAGACATTGTGAAAAGAGATTGTGCACAAGAGATTGTGCTCTCTACCTGGGTCTTCCAGCAAAAGAATTGCACCGCTTGCAGCTGGTACAAAATGCAGCCGCCAGACTATTAACTAACCAGCCCCGCTCCTGCCACATAACTCCCATTCTCTACGCCCTTCACTGGCTACCTGTAAAATGGCGAATCGTTTTCAAGATTGGCTTACTCACTTTCAAGGCCCTACATGACCAGGGCCCAAGGTACCTGCAACAGCTGCTGATCCCTTACTGTCCTACTCGATTACTACGATCCACTGAAGAAGGACTACTAACAGTACCCAGAATCTCCCTGAATTCATCTGGGGGTCGAGCTTTCAACTATGCTGCTCCAACTCTGTGGAACTCTCTTCCTCGCACAGTGCGAGAAGCGCCCACTATAGAATCCTTTAAAAATAGACTAAAGACATACTTATTTACTCAAGCATTTCACTGACATCTACTGTTAAGTTTGTTTTGTATTTCGAGCTGTAAAGACAATGTGTGAAGCACTTTGAGTCCTATTGGGAGAAAAGTGCTATATAAATATCATTATTATTATTATTATTATTACAAGGCATCTAGACGCGTGGATGTGTACTGCTACATCTGAGGGGAATCTTTTAAAATTATTTAGATCCAAATGTAGATGAGCCCCAAAGCAATTACTAAGAGCTACTATACTTGGTAAAGTGCTGGGAAATGGTGCTGATGATTCAATGTAAATGTATCTATCTCTCATTTCTTTTTTCTCCAAAAATGTAACAGTGTAATGTGGACTAGGTGAAATGAGGGAGATTGTTAGACTAATGATGGAGATTGCTGCCATTTCAGGGAGTCTCCTGCAGAATGCAGGAGGGTAGGTAACTATGCATATATAGCACAACTTATATATAATAATATTTAGTTTGGAAATTCTTGGTAACAAATTTTGCACCTAGTAGGGCTGCAGGAGGGGATGGTTGGTTAGATAGTGCGTGCGTGTGTGTGTGGGGGGGGGGGTTAGGCTGTGAGAAAGTTAGCGCTACGCTCGGCACACTATTTTATTTTCCCACCATGCCCTAGTGGATAGTAGGACATGAAATACCACCTGTCGGCACATGTCGGCTCAAAAATAAAGTAAAAACCCCATGTCGACCTTTTGACTGTCGACCTAATTACCCTGTTGACCTTAAGTCATGTTGACTTTCCAGCATGTCAACCGTGAGTCATGTCGACCTTCCTGCATGTCGACCTACTTACTGGTGACCCAATGACCGTATCCCTGGCTTATAGTCTAGTACTGAGGGAGCTGTACAGATTGTATATAGATTTTAGCTAGTTTTTATCAAGTACGTTATATAAAATGATTGGTCACTAAGGGCCATTTATTAGAAGGTTTGATACTTTCCGCAATTTAAACAGATTATATAAGTATTTCTTCTAAAGCTAAATTAAGGGTACTTGTTTCCTAGCATGGCGCACAGTTTCCTTACGTACGCGATTTCATGACCGCTCCCGTTCCCTGTCATTCCCGCCCCCTGTCAGATCCTCTCAGAAATCCTTCTGAGGTGATTTTCTGACAGGAGTAGAAGCATCCCTCAGAGCTGCTGGTGAACTACTCTAAAGTTTATGAAATGGCTGCATCTATGAATATGTTTAGCTTGCCTCAGATGGAGGAGGAGACTATGGACTTTTTTCAACTAAATGGGGCCAAATGTAATAGTGTGAGAGTTTCAGAAAGTGAGAGATTTTGGGAGAGTTTTCCCCTGTTTTTTTTTTAAAGCAGCAATCAATTACACTGCAAAACCAGGTTGATTTTGCCATGTAATTGATTGCTGCTTAAAAAAAAACATGGGAAAACTCTCCCAAAATCTCTCACTTTCTGAAACTCTCACCCTATTACATTTGGCCCATGATCTCCTTCCACTGGTGCAGAATTGCGCGAATGGCCATGTAATGCGCCTGTCAGTGAAGGAATGTATGTGGCGGTGCCATGTTAAAGCATGCCGCCTCAAGGTGAGCCTCAGAGCGGCCCACTGGTTTCCAGGGTGCCGCTTATCCTTTGTTACTTTGGTGCACTTTATCTATTCATGGGCCCAGGAGCTGACATCCATTGACTACTGTTGTGCAAAGGGGAGAGGAGTTTGTCACAGGCTTGTATACACAAAATGATAACAGTAAAAGTAATGATAGAATAAACCAACATAAGTTTAGTAATGACGCAATTGTCTAACATAAATAGGTTGGTGGTGCTCCCAAAAAAAGTTCAGTGACAAAGCTGTAACAAGAGAATGTGTCCAAGGAGGGACAAAGGAGGAACCATATAGATTTTTGGGGCACGCTTACATGATTCTACATATGGATGATATAAGTATGAAATTAAAATATAACTTTTATTACACTTTTATTAAAATTTAGGTGTCAATAATATTGTTAGTGTATTTCTGAACACAATTAATTCAATAATATAAATTAATCACTGGTAGAAGGCGAAAATTATTGTTACCACGGCAACCACTCCCAATCAATAAGCCAATCATGGGATAATCCCTGTTCAAATTGATGAGAGAACATGCAATCCTGATGTCGTTATTTCATAAATGATGCAGCACTGGGTAATAGAGATTACATGGAGGATAAAGTAGGGAAAGGGTTCCTTATGGGGGGGGTATCAGGTGCCTCTGTTTCCCCAGTACACATACGGCACCGAATATTCCCTACAGGAGGTCACCCCGCAGGTACTGATCCGGCCAATCACTGCTTAGCTGTTGAGATCGGACGGGATCAGACGGCACAGTGATGTATGGTCGTATACTCTGATGGATAGGTGGGCGCAGGATTGGCATCCGGAACCAAGAGCTGCTTCTGCTTTCCAAGGGGTCAACTCAAGCACCAACCTGTTGCCCTGTGAGGTATTGCAGGGAGGGCCTGGTCACCCAGTGGATGAGAGAGCAGCAGAGAAAGATAAAGTTGGAGAAATAAATGTGGTTATTGCGACACACAGACCCTTCTGCTATCCACCATCATATTGAATATTGGATGGAGGTTGAGAGTGATGGTCTGTGAGCGCTCCCCACTAGATAATTGCAGTGAAGTCCACTGTGAGTGGGAAAAGATGAATAAATGTACCCCCGTACCTGAAATCTCACAGGTGTCAGTATTGTTGGTAGCTGAACACCTATGCAGACGGGGGTTACAATATGCTGTATTATGGTAGCAGGAAATAAGATGTGCAACTATTGATTCCTGAGCCACATGACCAATCAAAAATTATTGTGTGATCAAGTGTGGTATGTAGCCCTTTGGGCAGGGATAGGTTGGTGTGGCTGTTTAAATATACAATTATTCAATAGGGTACTTGGAATAAGTGCACATAAGTAGATAAGGCACACTTTTTCTTCAAACTAATTGGTTTTGACAGGTCCACGCCCCTTTTATACAGTTTGATATCAAACGTGATAGCCCGTATCACGTTTGATATGAAAGTGGTATAATTAATATTAACCCCGTATTAAAATATAATTGGTTTGATACTGTAACTTCATACACTGATATTCACTATGTCAAATAACACCACAGCTGTATAAAATTAACACCACAGCTGTATAAATTAATTTATAAAGATCGCTTAATGATATAAAATTAATTTATAAAGATCGCTTAATGATATCTTAACCAGCTGGAAGAATTTCTAAACATAATGTTAAAAAGATGTTAGAAAAATATGGTATACAACAGATATATAATTCGTAGAACTGTAGATCTTGTTTTATATCAAATTTGATTTGTGTAGGATGTCTCGCAACGCTGATCATCAAAACAGCCAGCTGAAAGCCTGGTATTATAACGTATTAAAGCCGGGTAGTTTTTGCGGCATTGATAAATATTATAAAGCTTTGAAAAATAAATTTAAAAGATCCGATGTGAGAAAATGGTTACAAGAGCAAGACGCGTACACATTGCACAAACCGGCTAGAAAAAACTATAAAAGGAATATGATATGCGTATCGGATATAAATCAACAGTGGCAATGTGATTTGGTATCGCTCATAGATCTGGCAAAGCACAACGACGGCGTAAAATATATACTAACCGTCATCGATATATTCAGTAAGAGGGCCTGGGCTGAAAGTCTGACAGCTAAGAGCGCGACGACTGTCGCTAAGGCTTTTGAAAAATTATTCCAACAGGGGGACGTACCGAGGAAACTACAAACCGATAACGGTAAAGAGTTTCTAAACAAAGTCCTAAAAAAGTTGTTAGAAAAATACGGTATACAACATTTCACAACCAATAATGATGTGAAAGCAGCCGTTATAGAACGCTTCAATAGGACTTTAAAAACACGAATGTGGCGATATTTCACGGCGAATAATACATACCGATATATAGACGTTTTACAAGCGTTCATTACCAGTTATAATAACACATACCATAGAACGATTAAGCGAGCGCCGAATGAGGTGGATGGCTCTAATGCGCTGGATGTCTTCAAGACGATATATGGCGATTACTTTAGAAGTAAGAAAACAAAAGCTTGTTTAGCGGTCGGGGACCACGTTCGTATCTCAAAATATAAGGATATATTTCAGAAAGGTTACGAACAGAGTTTTTCTGAGGAAATATTTGTAATACGCGGCGTGAACACTAAAGGGCTTAAGCCGCTTTACACGTTGGAGGATCTCTACGGGGAAGCTATAACGGGTAGTTTTTACCCCGAAGAACTTCAAAGTATACCGAAAAACTATAATAGGATTTACAAAGTGGAGAAGATTTTAAAAAATAAGACGGTTAGAGGGAGGAAATACGTATTAGTCAAGTGGCGCGGATACCCCACAAAATTTAACAGCTGGGTCGCTGCATCGGAGATAAAAGATATATAAACAAAGAGGAAGATGGATGACAAACCCTTCTACATAACATTGCAGAGTAACGCCTCAGCCGATACATTTCCACAAAATAAGATTTCTGACTATACCACAAAGCTAGCAAGGCCGATAGACTTAAGTGGAGATTGGGAAGTAGCTCTTACAGAAATACAATACCCACACACCTGGAATACACTCGATGTGCGTGATTGTGTGTTGAAAATAACAAAGTGGGATGGGACGAGCGGTACAGTAACGAAGGTTTGCGTTAAACCGGGGTTTTATGAAACTATCGAAGCGTTACTGGATTCTTTCAACGCTGAAATTGGCCGATATAAACTGGAAGGTTTAAAACTATGGTACGATCCGCTTGAACGAGACATATTCATCGACAATAAGGCGATGTACAACATCTCAGCCGGTCCTAAATTGTCGAGAATACTGGGGTTATACCCGAAAACTAAGTTTTTAAAACCGTGCGCCGACATCAGCGGAGGACAATATACGCTCTTCGTGTACACAGATATTATCAAACATCAGAGGGTCGGTGATAGTTATGTTCCGTTGTTGCGCACCGTTGAAATAAAGGGCCGTAACAACGAGATGGTCACTATACGGTATGAGAAGCCCGATTATGTTCCGTTGTGCAAAACGCATTTTGACACTATAGCCATAGAGATAAAGAATGATCAGAACGAAAACATGTCATTCAAGTTTGGGAAAGCGAACGTGAAACTACATTTCAGACGTCGCAAATCCGAATTTTATTAAAGACAATGGTAGCCGTTTAAATTTATGGTGACCCTGGGCTCTACGCGCAATATTATAAAACACAGGCCGGTAATGGATTACCCGGTTTTCACGGCAGCGCGTATATGTACGGGTGCGGTTTAGGCGGAATTTTTCGAAGCCTGTTCAGAAAAGCGGTACCGCTTTTCCGAAGAGGTCTGGCGATAGCAAAGCCCCACGTGAAGAATGCAGCACGCAACATCGCGAAAGACGTCATCGGACAAGCCACAGCGGCGGTTGTGAGCAAAATACACGACGCAAATCAAGCGAAGCAAGATGGATCAGGTTTAATCTATGCCAGGAAAGGGGCGGCTAAAAATAAACGGAAGCGGGCAATACGACTTCCGACATGGTGAAGACCCCTTTCCTGGCATAGATTAAACCTGATCCATCTTGCTTCGCTTGATTTGCGTCGTGTATTTTGCTCACAACCGCCGCTGTGGCTTGTCCGATGACGTCTTTCGCGATGTTGCGTGCTGCATTCTTCACGTGGGGCTTTGCTATCGCCAGACCTCTTCGGAAAAGCGGTACCGCTTTTCTGAACAGGCTTCGAAAAATTCCGCCTAAACCGCACCCGTACATATACGCGCTGCCGTGAAAACCGGGTAATCCATTACCGGCCTGTGTTTTATAATATTGCGCGTAGAGCCCAGGGTCACCATAATTTTTAACGGCTACCATTGTCTTTAATAAAATTCGGATTTGCGACGTCTGAAATGTAGTTTCACGTTCGCTTTCCCAAACTTGAATGACATGTTTTCGTTCTGATCATTCTTTATCTCTATGGCTATAGTGTCAAAATGCGTTTTGCACAACGGAACATAATCGGGCTTCTCATACCGTATAGTGACCATCTCGTTGTTACGGCCCTTTATTTCAACGGTGCGCAACAACGGAACATAACTATCACCGACCCTCTGATGTTTGATAATATCTGTGTACACGAAGAGCGTATATTGTCCTCCGCTGATGTCGGCGCACGGTTTTAAAAACTTAGTTTTCGGGTATAACCCCAGTATTCTCGACAATTTAGGACCGGCTGAGATGTTGTACATCACCTTATTGTCGATGAATATGTCTCGTTCAAGCGGATCGTACCATAGTTTTAAACCTTCCAGTTTATATCGGCCAATTTCAGCGTTGAAAGAATCCAGTAACGCTTCGATAGTTTCATAAAACCCCGGTTTAACGCAAACCTTCGTTACTGTACCGCTCGTCCCATCCCACTTTGTTATTTTCAACACACAATCACGCACATCGAGTGTATTCCAGGTGTGTGGGTATTGTATTTCTGTAAGAGCTACTTCCCAATCTCCACTTAAGTCTATCGGCCTTGCTAGCTTTGTGGTATAGTCAGAAATCTTATTTTGTGGAAATGTATCGGCTGAGGCGTTACTCTGCAATGTTATGTAGAAGGGTTTGTCATCCATCTTCCTCTTTGTTTATATATCTTTTATCTCCGATGCAGCGACCCAGCTGTTAAATTTTGTGGGGTATCATTATTGGTTGTGAAATGTTGTATACCGTATTTTTCTAACAACTTTTTTAGGACTTTGTTTAGAAACTCTTTACCGTTATCGGTTTGTAGTTTCCTCGGTACGTCCCCCTGTTGGAATAATTTTTCAAAAGCCTTTAGCGACAGTCGTCGCGCTCTTAGCTGTCAGACTTTCAGCCCAGGCCCTCTTACTGAATATATCGATGACGGTTAGTATATATTTTACGCCGTCGTTGTGCTTTGCCAGATCTATGAGCGATACCAAATCACATTGCCACTGTTGATTTATATCCGATACGCATATCATATTCCTTTTATAGTTTTTTCTAGCCGGTTTGTGCAATGTGTACGCGTCTTGCTCTTGTAACCATTTTCTCACATCGGATCTTTTAAATTTATTTTTCAAAGCTTTATAATATTTATCAATGCCGCAAAAACTACCCGGCTTTAATACGTTATAATACCAGGCTTTCAGCTGGCTGTTTTGATGATCAGCGTTGCGAGACATCCTACACAAATCAAATTTGATATAAAACAAGATCTACAGTTCTACGAATTATATATCTGTTGTATACCATATTTTTCTAACATCTTTTTAGCATTATGTTTAGAAATTCTTCCAGCTGGTTAAGATATCATTAAGCGATCTTTATAAATTAATTTTATATCATTAAGCGATCTTTATAAATTAATTTATACAGCTGTGGTGTTATTTTTATACAGCTGTGGTGTTATTTGACATAGTGAATATCAGTGTATGAAGTTACAGTATCAAACCAATTATATTTTAATACGGGGTTAATATTAATTATACCACTTTCATATCAAACGTGATACGGGCTATCACGTTTGATATCAAACTGTATAAAAGGGGCGTGGACCTGTCAAAACCAATTAGTTTGAAGAAAAAGTGTGCCTTATCTACTCACATAACTTAGTACAATCAAGTGAACTCTAGTAGATCCGCTTAAACGACAAAAGTAAGTTGTTATAAAATGTGTACTTAATGTTAGAAATCAACTTTCTGTCCCACTCAAGCAGCATGGACATTACTACAATTTAAATACAAGAAAATACTTATATATACGCAGCAACAAATGGCAACACGATTGTGAGGTGTTGCTGCAGCAGCACGAATGTTTTCATAACAAACTTGTGTACAAAGCAATATAAGCTGACAATAGGGCTGCAAGAAATACTGAAGAATTTACTAGCCTATAAATATAATTGTGTGGCTAACTTTCGGTGGTATCCCAGTACGGGAGACGATCAATGGTACAGATACCTGGCGGGGTTACCCCCTGGTGAATTGGTGATGGCAAAGTCCATCCAGCCACTGGTGGGTTAGGGAGAAATTTCAAATACTGCCGGGATGAAGGCTACAGAAGCAGCGGGTGCCTGGATCCTGTGTGGCGGATCTTACGAACAGCCGCCACAGTCGGCCCGTCCGCAAGTGGCAGTGTGTTCAGAGAGATGTGATGACATCAGGTGGGGTGGTCCTGGATACGGAAACATGTTTCGCTTGTTCACAGTGACGCGCCATTGACTATTGTTAGCAACAGCTGGACATACTGTATCTAAAAAGATCGCTGTTTTGATGGATGCAGAAGGCTTGCACGATGGACCTCATGGCGCAGCGACAGCGCCTTATCGGCAGTCCAGGCCACATCGTGGATGTCGATGAGAGTTTATTTGTGAGAAGAAAGAGCAATGTCGGCCAGCTGTTACCACAGCAGTGGATTTTGGGGGGAATTTGTAGGGAAACTGGACAGTGTTTCCTCACCATGGTGCCCAGACACTATGCCAGGACTTTGATGGCGGCTATTATTGAGAATATAGAGCCAGGCACCACGATTTACACAGACTGCTGGAGGGCGTACAGCACTGAACAGCTGGAACTTGCAGGGTATCAGCACGCCCAAGTTAATCACCGTTTCAATTTTATAGACCCGTCCACAGGGGTTCATACCCAGAATGTGGAGAGAATGTGGGGTGCATGCAAATGGAGTTTATGTGGAGAAAGACATTGGGTGGGGATAACCCATTTAATCGCATCCTGCGAGCACTTAAGGCCCCCATACATTAGGCCGACTTGTCCTTAGGACAAGTCGGACCCAATTCTCCTGCGAGCCGCCCGGCAGCTCACTTTGTCACTTGATGAGCCAATTTTTACATGTGATAAATCGCTTGCGATTTATCACATGTAAAACAAATGGGGAGCTGCAGGGCAGTGAGGAGCAGTTGGGCGGGCAGCGGCGATGCCAATGAGGAGCAAGGCAGCGGCAGTAGTGGGGGCGGGCGGCGGCTCTCAAATGTGTTCCCGGCGGGTGCCGGGTACGTGCGGCGAGAGCTGCTGACCTGGCCGGGCATGTGATCACAATAGCAGCAGCGGGGACGGGCAGTGCAGTGGCAGCTATTAGATTTTCAAAATACCTATCAAATGACCGGCCATTCTCTAATTGGCTGAGAGCTCTCAGCCAATCAGAGAATGGCCTGTCATTTGACAGGTATTTTAAAAATGTAATAGCCGCCACTGCACTGCCCGTCCTGCAGCGCTATTTGTGATCACATGCCCGGCCAGGTCAGTGAGCTCAGGGACCCGCTGCCCGCCGTGCTGCTCCCGGTCAGTCTGCATGCATATGCCTGTCAGGTGGGCAGGCATATGCATAGCATACAGGGAGGTCGGACGTGATCGTATGTACTGACCGTCCGACCTCCCTGATCCGGTCCGATGTGCACAGGACCGCGCATCGGATCGGATCAGATGTCACACAACTGCGATTTTGGGCCGATTTTACCCGGTTATCGGCGCAAAGTGCCGAAATCGGATGAAAACGTCCCAAAATCGCATAGTGTATGGGGGCCTTTTACACTGCTCCCTAAGGATGATTAACTGATTTTTTACTAATTAATGTTTTACTGTGATTCATTGTTCTTAATAAATGTTTTACTGTTTTAAATTGATTCATTGTTCTTATCATTATCATTATGCTTTTTAATTAAGTAAATTACAGTTCTTAGTTAACACATGTCATCATTACTGTGTCAGCTGTATGATTTTGCAGGTGTGAATGTGTTCCTAAAGTGTGTCGAGCGCAGCGTGCCCGCGAAGGGCGCCGGAACGCGTCCTACGACCTTTTCATACCCCCACTATCCACGTTGGAGTGGAGTTAACTTTATAAAGTGTGGCGAGCGAAGCGAGCCACCGAGCTTGAAGCGTGGTGAGCCCCGCGAGGGTACGCAGAATGCATGTAAAATAATTAGCGTCCCCTCACGGGGCTCGCTGCGCTCACCACGCTTCGGGCTCAATGGCTTGCTGTGCTCGCCACACTTTATGAAATCAACTCCACGCCAACGTGGATAGTGGGGGTATGAAAAGATCAGAGGACGCGTTTCGCTGCCCCTTGCGGGGCACGCTGCGCTCGCCACGCTTCAGGGTGGTGTCGATACTGGAGGTGACGCTAAACAATCGCATAGGTGCTTTCAATTGTAAGCACCCATCACATGTCATACTAATCACACATCTCATGACATCTCATAGTAAGCACACATCACATCACATGGGTGCTTCTACTATGAAATATCGCATCGCACCCTGTCTATGGTGCCCTCCAATCCCATGCAATATTTCATTGTATAAGCACTGCTGTGCACTTAATATGGACATCGCATCGCACAGCACTATACACGCTGTGCGATCCGATGCGATGCGATTTCACTACGGAAAATAGCCCAGTACGCTAAATGCATACTGGGCACCAAAATAAGTGTTGGATGGCATCCAGTAACCCTATAGCACCTAATATTGTTATACCAGCATTCCAGTGCTCTCCACAGTACTTCTTCCATTGCTACTAGCAGTGTTCTTTGCTTTATACAAATGTGAAGTGTATGGAGAAAACACACAACAACACACTGCTGGCTGATAGCAGGTATCACAGCCTCATCATATGTTAGAACACATTGTACTTCCCACAGCAATCGTTTTCAGTATTGTTTAAATAAATTACATTCATCCAATCCTGCAGTGGTTCTCTGACTGTGGGTCCTGACCCCAAAGTGGGTCGCAATCGCAACCATCCCAGCATGGGGTTGCTGACCATCAGGCTGATGACTTCTCTGATCTTTCAATCAGTGATCCAAGGAATCTGAAAACTCGGCTGAATTGTCTGTTACTTCAGACTCCTTGCATCATTTTGTGCCTTCACAATGCTGACCACACATGTGGCGGCCATTGTACCTTACTGGGGTCCGGTATAATTTTTATTATTTGATAGGGTCTCAAAGCAAAATAGTTTGAGATCTCCTGCAATACTGAGTTTTCAGTTCTGTATTGAGATCTATTTTATCCTCCAGATGCTCGTTATATAATATGTCTGCTAATATATAAATACTGCTACACACCAAAGCAAGATGGTCCAGTTGGATCCTGACCAAGTTTTACCAATAGGTGGGTGGTCTTTGGATAGAACTTTGACCCACGGATCCTGGCCTGAGCCTTCCATTGCATGGATTTGACTGAAACTTCACAGAGTGGTAACCTTGGATCCCAGAAGACATACTATGGGGTTGGGGTCCCGGTCAGGACTCCTGTTAGTGTTTACCAGGCAGGACTTGGCCCCAGTGAGCCTGTTCTAGGTCTTCCAATGGATGGATTTGGATGAAAATTTTAGAAAGTGATAACATTGGGCCCAAGAAGAAATACTAAAGGGTTGAGGTCCAGGTCAGACCTCCCATTGGTGTATGTCACACATAAGGGGAGTCAAATGAGATGTTGCCCTTAGCACCCATAATATTGTCAAAAATATTATCATTTATCGAACACCTTCCAAAGGATAATAGCTATAATCTGATTGCTTTGTGCAACATCTCTAAAAACTCACACTTTAGTAATTGACCCCATGCAGATTGTTCTGGCCCTTCCATAGATTTGGAAGGAAACTTTAATGGGTACTTGTTTCCTAGCATGGTGCCCGTCGGGGTTAATCGCATACCTTAAGTAAAGGTACTTAAGGTATGCGATCAACGCGATGGACGCGATTTTCTCTTAATTACCAGGCTTTATTGCCGGCAATGAGAAAATCGCGTTGATCGCGTCCATCGCAGGCCATTATAATGGCCTGCGATGCGAGTGACGCGATCAACGCAATTTTCTCATAGAGATCAATGTTAAATTTTTTGGCAAAGGCAAAATCGCGTTGATCGCGTCCATCGCATGCCATTATAATGGCATGTGATCGACGCGATCAACGCGGTTTTACATAGGGAACAATGTGAAATGGGCAAATGTGCCCGTTTTTGGATTGAATATGCCCCCGTCATGGGTATTAAGTATGGTAAATGGTCCCCCATTGTTAACGCCAGCCCACTATTGACGCCAACCCGAAGCGTGGCTTGCGTAGCGAGCCCGCGAGGGGCAGCGGTACGCGTCCTACGACATTTTCATAACCCCACTATCCACGTTGGCGTGGAGTTGATGTTATAAAGTGTGGCGAGCGCATTGATTCCAATGTAAAAATCGCGTTGATCGCATCGCATGCGATTTGGTTGGCATGCGATGCGATCGACGCGATTTTTTTTGCCCCGATGCTTAAGATAAAAATCGCTGGCGCCGTGCTAGGAAACAAGTACCCTTTAATGAACTGACAGAAATAACCATAATTCAATAATCTGAAGAAAAATAATAATGCAATCAATTAACTAAAATAACTGCCAGAAAGAATCACAAATGCTGAGTAAGCAGTGAGGGAACATAAACCGCTGATAGATTCCCCAGGTTACACTTGGAAGGTGTCTTGTGACATGCTGACTAGGATGGGCACAAGGTCTATCAGAGCAGGGGGAAGGTTTTAGATAGGGCAAGGAAGTCACATGCTAGATGTGAGTCACTCTGTCCTGAGAAGCCCCACCCACCCTTCCCTATTTTCTCTCTTCTTCGGCGGCGATAAAGAACGGTCATCCTTTTAAGATCTTGTGTGTGTGTAGATAGTGGGGTGCGCTCTCCCTTGGCATCGCCTGTCATCGGCCATGCTTCTGTCCGGGGGATGGCCAAGCCACCTGCCGAGATTGATGACCTGGGAGAGTGATCACCAGCGATGGTGTGTATGTGGAGTCATCTATAACCCCACTTTTCCTATAGTGACCATTCTTTGGTGCCGCCACCAATTATAGTTATAGTTAATTGTCAAAACTAAATTTTGAAACGCCAGCACTTTGTGTCCGTGTCTTATTTTTAGTTAAGATTAAGTGATAAGCTAAGTTAAGGTTTTGTTTGGTGAACTGTAAAGTGGTCCTGGGGATACCAGATGGCAAGTTTAATGAAGGTGAGAAGACGAAATATATTATGTGCCCAAAATCCTTAAAATGAAAACTTTACACCCATCTTGCAATGTAAAAATGATGATAAAACTGAACAGAAAGTATACTGGGGATTAGGGCTACTGGCGACACCCGATCTAAAAAAAATGGGTGTGTCCAACGTCATCGATAGTTTATGGCCAATGTAGAATAGTTTTGCCATCAATGGGGGAGATCCAGATGGTTTCCCACCATTGATGTCAAGTATAAACTAATTTCTTCATCAAGTGGCCGGGACACGGAATATAGGGGCAGATGTATTAAGCCTTAACAAAAGATGGTCTTGAAGAGCCCAACTGCCCTGTTACAGGCTGTGTTTGAAATAAGTCAGTAAGGAGCTGATTGGCTGGACGTTTATCTCTCATTGGGGCAGATGTATTAAGCCTGGCAAAAAGATAAACTGGAGATAAAGTAGAAGGAGATAACGCACCAGCCAATCAGCTATGTTTGAAATATGACAGTTGGGAGTTGATTGGCTGGTGCGTTATCTCGTTCGACTTTATCTCCACTTTATCTCTCCACCAGCTTAATACATCTGCCGCTTTATCACCCTTGCATTTATCTCTTGTTAAGGCTTAATACATCTGCCTCTGACACCCATGAAGCCCCGCCCCTGTGTTTTGATGGGCCGACAGGCCCATCACTCAAAGAAAATGGATGACCATCAAAAGGTAAAAACATCAATGGTCATTCACTGCATAGTATGACAATATTGATGGCCAGTTGCACTATTGCCTTTGATGGCAAAGTCAACGATGGCCATCCCTATCTGTTACCCAGGGGTAACTTCTGTCAACCCTGAAAAGAAATGGGCAACCTCGAGCCTTGCAGCTGAGGTAAGCCTGAAAACCCTTGCCTACTAGGTGGCTGTGGGGATCAGGAATGTCAAGCGGTCACCCTAGCTTTGGGCAACCTCAACCTCACGGGTGACCTGAAGGTTCCTTTTCCCCTCATTGGAGTCTTTTGGCTGTGGAGGCATGGAAAGAAACAGTTTCTTATTTTAGAGACGTTAAAAAACACAAGCCCGTGGCCTGACGGGGACGGCGAGCAGACGCATCTGGGCTAAGCTCCGGCGATATCCCTTCCAAAGGGCAAAATACAGGTGCCTGCTGCCCCAAAATACCCTTCCCGGACTGCCCCAACCCTGCGGCACCTCTGCTCTGCCGCCTTGAGTGCACCCAGGAGCCCGGAGATACCTTTTGCGGCTCTCCGCAGGTTGAGGCCTACCTTCCGACGGAGCCGGGACCTAAAGTTGGGCGGACAGCCGGGATCCGAGCTCCGTGACGCGGATCGCGGGTGTATTGCCCCGGGAACGGCGCGGACGTCACAGACAGGGGACCGGATCACCCTTCTACCCTGCGAGCTCCCCAGCGGCTGCCTGGCACCTCCCCAGACCACAGAATCCAGCGTGCTAGAAGGTGAGGGGTGCTGTGGGCACCATCTCATAGGCACACTAACGGCGGCCATCTTGGCGGCAGCTCCTCCCTCTCTCCCTCACTCACTCATTAAGGAGCCTGTCACAGCCCGTTTCAGGCTACAAATAAAGCACTGGGGACCAGGCTCTGCTCTGGGCTTATACTAAGAAGTGCAGCAGCCACCCAGCCAGCACCTGGGACATAGTAAACTGACAGCTATATTTAAAGTGTACCTTGCTCTTGGAGCAGGGCTGCCCTCTTGCAGCACATCCTGATCTGTCCTGTCACACAATATAACACAGGGAGGCTGCAGACTTCTATGGCACTCTGCCAACTATATAAATTGTGAATTCCTACAATTTGGTCTCCCTGCCTCTGCTGCTCCCTCTGTCTCTTAACTATCTGCCATAGCCTACTCAAACCAACAGTTAAGCCAAGCCCTTCAGCACCACCTTGTGGCCTATGAGCAGAACGCAGCCTCCTTAATGTGAAATGGTTGCCTGAGAAGATGTCCTGATCTATATGCAAATCACCTGGACATGTAACCAGCACTGTGTACGGCCTGTCAATACCATTAGCGCCTTCTTTTGCCTGATCCCCATCTGTTAATCAATTCCCATTACTAGTACGTCTGCCGACAGAACTATGCCTACTAAACGCAGCAAACTTCCCAAACCGGTCCCCCAAGTGGCTTTTTTTAAGCCCTCTCCTGCAAGACCCAAAAAGGTGGGCGAGGATGGACAGCAACCTCCCAAGAAGAACCTCCCTAGCCCCCTGGGGCCAGCCCCTTCACCGCCAGATAATCCTACCACGGGCACTAATGTCCTAGATGATAACCAAGCGCTTACTGTTGGCTCTATGAAGTTACTCCTGTCACAATTTAAAAAAGATGTAACAGAGGAATTTAAAGCCACGCTTCGAGACTGTCAGAAGACAATTGATGACCTCGGAGAGCGCACTGACCATATTGAAACTAAAATGGGTGAAGTCGTCTCCTCTCATAATGACCTAATATCTTCCCACGAGGCCCTAGAAGCCGAAGTTGCCTCCCTGCGAGATAAAGTCTCAGACCTTGAGGACAGATCAAGAAGGAACAACATTAAATTACGCGGAGTCCCAGAGACGATTTCAAACAGTAGTCTGAATGATTTTGCGGTTAAGATCTTTCAGAAACTTCTCCCCAGAAGTTCCAATACAGATCTTCTGATAGACAGGATCCATAGGCTGCCTAAAGCAAGAGGCGCCCCGGAGGAGGCCCCACGGGATGTCCTTATGCGGATACATTTTTTCCATGTGAAAGAGGCGATACTTAAAGCGGCTAGACCATCCGAGGAAGCCTCCAGAATACTGGGTCCTCTCCAAATCTTTGGGGACCTTTCGCAGGCTACTCTGGCTAAGCGTCGTTCCTTCTACCCCATAACTGCTACTTTGCGTAAAGAAAATATCCTATACAGATGGGGATTCCCCACAAAATTGCTTATCAACAGAGATGGATCTACTATTGTGCTATCTTCTGTGGATGAAGGGAAACGCTTCCTCTCCACATTACTTCCAACAGGCTCTTCAGCTATGCCATCACCTGAGCGCGGACTCCAGCGGGACTGGTCTGCGTCAGGGTCTGATCGTTGACGGTACTACTGTTTTGAAGCTGAATTAAGCCTACATGTTAAGCAGCCTAGAGTACAGTTTTTCTTTGTATTCTCTATTGTTGGTGCTCTAATGCTTTTCTTCTTATCACATTGACAGGTTGTTGCTACTCTTCTGTTTTATTTGTTGTTCTGATTTACTTGTTTATATCCTCTGGCCTAGGGAAATTATCTCCTGACAAGTAGTCCACAGGCTTTGCCTCCCCGGGCGCCCAAGATGGGCCTGCCGGTCGAGGCAAACCCCCGAGGTTAACGGCCGTTCTCACTATGTGCCTTGTTATATGTTTTAGACTGGTTACTGTTCCGGGTGTGAGTATATCCTCCACTGTCCCCCACGCCCCCTATGTGTGTCGCCACGGTACGGCGTCCAAATTTACCCCCTGATGGGGGCCCTTACATCCCCTTCCCTTCCCTCTTACCTCGCTTTTCCCCTTTATACTTGAGTGATGTCTCCCCATGTCATAGTTGGTACAATACACAGGTATGCTCTAGCCTAACCTATGGTCTGTCTCTAACGGTTTCAGCTGTTCCCCAACCAATCGATAATGGTTAATGTTATATCCATTAACGCCAAGGGCCTTAACTCCCCTAATAAGAGGAAACTAGCCCTCAAATACTTTCATAAGCACAAAATACATATTGCTGCTGTTCAAGAAACACATTTTATAGATTCAGCTCCCCCGCTATTCTATGATAGAAACTATCCACACTGTTACATGGCCAACGGCCCATCCAAAAGAGCAGGAGTTGCGATTCTTATATCGCAACACTGCACATTCTCCCTCACGTCCCAATACTCTGATCCTGAAGGCAGATTCCTGATTCTAACTGGCTCTCTTGAAAATCGAGAAGTGACCATTGTGTCATGCTATGCCCCTAATACGAGGCAGCTCCCATTTTGCAGAAAACTCTGCTCCAAGATTCAGCAAATGCTCAGAGGTGCCTTGCTTCTCCTGGGCGACTTCAACTTGGTCCCAGACCCTTATATAGATAGCACGCGTGCCCGGTCCGGGTCCTCCAGTCGGCTCCGCAACCCCTCTAGCGGTCTCCGCCAGCTTCTGGCGGAATACGATCTCCATGACATTTGGCGGATCAAAAACCCTTCAGTAAGGGATTATACCTTCTATTCCCATGTGCATGGCACTTATTCGAGAATTGACCTCGCCATATCAGATAAATGGTCTTTAGTTTCCTTTAACAAGATTAAAATTCTCCCCAGATCTTGGTCAGACCATTCCCCGCTATATATTGAATGGGACATATCAAGTAGGAATACGACCCCTGGCCCATGGCGTCTGGGTCGCCATAGTCTTATTCAGCTGGAGGCTCAGCAGGCTATACGCTCATCAATAGACCACTATATACAAGAGAACTCCTCTGAAGACACTTCAACCTTTAATCATTGGTGCGCCCTTAAGGCAGTTGTCAGAGGATCAGCAATCCAAATAGCTGCCAAACTGAAAAAAGACTATAAGAAAACTTTAATACAAGCCGAATTGGAGCTTGCTACCTTGGAGGCAGCCCATAAGTCCAACCCAGCAGATAAGTCTTTGCTTAAACTTCTAAATGAAGCAAGGGATAAGGTGAACAGCTTCTATCTGGCAGAAGTTCAACGCAATGTAAGCAAGCTAAACCAGAAATATTATCAACTAGGGAATCGTGCAGGTAGAATGTTGGCTAGGAAATTAAGAGGAAAGAGGGCAAAAGAAAAAATCCACTTGGTCTTTTCTGATCGGGGCTCAAAAGTTTATGATCCAAATGAGATAGCCAACGTTTTTTCAGATTATTATTCAAAACTATACAACTTGAAAGATGATCCGGCCACTTGCCAACCCCATTATGAAAAGATCAAAAGATTTTTGAATAGAATCAATCTACCAAAGTTGCCAACGGAGACCTGTTTGTCCCTTAACGCACCTTGGTCGTTAGATGAGGTCCAAGCCGGTATTGATTCTTTACCTTCTGACAAAGCCCCTGGACCAGACGGGTTCCCGTCCAATTTCTATAAGACCTTCAAAGCCCAACTGTCCCCAGTGCTCCTCAAAGTATTCAATGAAGCCTCCTTATCAAAACAATTCCCCCCTGAAATGCTAGAATCCCGTATCATAACTATCCCTAAACCAGGAAAACCCCAAACATATGTCCAAAACTACAGACCTATTGCGCTCCTTAATTCTGATTTGAAACTGTATGCCAAATTAATTGCTAACCGTATAAGTCCACTACTTCCTGCCCTTATTAAAAATGACCAAGTAGGTTTTGTCTTAAACAGACAGGCCCCGGATAATACACGTAGGGTGTTGGGGGTTATCGAATTCTGCTCGTCAAAGAAAATCCCCCTTTTAGTTCTGTCATTAGATGCCGAGAAGGCCTTTGATAGGCTTCATTGGGGATTCATGCAAGCGGCCTTAGAAAAATTTGGTCTCAATGGCCGAATACTCCATTCAATCTTAGCTCTCTACTCCTGTCCTTCTGCTAGGGTGCTCACAAATGGCTGCATCTCTTCAGGTTTCACGATTTCTAACGGCACACGTCAGGGATGCCCGTTGTCTCCCCTGATCTTTGCTTTGGCGGTTGAGCCTCTAGCTGAACACATCAGATGTAATGACTATATCAAGGGCCCGGTAATTGGGAATACATCTCATAAAATTAGCCTCTTTGCCGATGATGTCCTTCTGAGTATCCTGGACCCTGAGGAGTCCTTGCCTGCTCTCCATTCGGTGTTACAAGAATACTCTGAAGTTTCATTCTATAAATTAAACACTAGTAAGACAAAGGCTCTTCCTCTAGGACTCCCCCCAGAGACTGTCACTAGATTAAAAGCAAAATACGGCTATTCGTGGCAAACCCGATCACTGCGTTATTTGGGAATTAATCTAGCGCCTGAACACTCCCTTTTTGAATGTAATTATGACCCCTTGTTGAGGGCCTTTGCGGAGCTGACTGGGGACTGGGTGTTGCACGACGTTTCATGGCTGGGGAGAGTTGCGGCAGCAAAAATGATCCTCCTCCCGAAGCTGATGTATTTATTTCGTTCCATTCCAAGACCCCCCACCAAAAAACTGTTCAACAGATTTAATCAACTCTTGACTAGATATATCTGGAGAGGGGCTAAGCCTAAAATTGCAAAGAAGATATTAAGTCGTTCTAAAACAGAAGGAGGCATAGCCTATCCTGATATTGAATTATACTACTCCTCCTGTGCGTTAAACCAGGCCAGGGATTGGTTCGATCTTAAGGACCCCAAACCATGGGTCCTGCTGGAGAGTACATACTCCCACCCCACACCTATCGCAGACCTGTTATGGCTCCCTCCAGATGAAACGAGGAAAATCTCATCCTCCTGCAAATCCATTAAAGCAACCCTAGATGCCTGGTATAAAATGACAGCCTCTCTAGAAAAGATAGACCTACCGGCTCCCTTCCTATCATTTAATGCTCTTAAATCTTTAATCCCCAATTTGCCGATAAAAAGGTGGATCAACCAGGGTATAAACACAGTGGGAGACCTATATGTTGGGGAGAATTTTGTATCCTTTAAATATTTACAAGATAACTTTAATATTCCCAAACAGGACTTCTTCGTCTATTTGCAAATTAGGAGCTGGCTACAAACTCACCTAAAAACGCCTTCTAAAAAACCAACTTTCCCTGTCTTTCTTAAAACTAGGGTGAGTGATTATTCACATAAAGGTGGTATTTCGTGGTGGTACTCCCACTTGCTTTCCACTCTTGAAAGGTCTAAACTAAAATCTCAATCCTTATGGGAAAGGGACTTGAATGTATCCTTCAACGAGGAGGAATGGGAGAGTATCTATAGATCTTGCTTCAAGATATCTAGGTGTATAAACCACTCTGAGATGTTCTTCAAGCTGATTCATAGGGCCTACTTCACCCCAGCCAGGCTACATAAGATCTGGCCTTCATCCCCTAACTCCTGCTGGAGAAATTGCGGTAATACCGGGGACATATTCCACATTTTCTGGGCGTGCCCACGCCTGCGGCCTCTCTGGGGAGAAGTCTTTCAACTGATAAGCTCAATATTAAACCACCCCGTTTCCCCTGACCCAGCTATGGCATTACTCCATGTTTTTCCAATTCAACTATCAGCGGCAGATAGGTATATTCTGGGTCATGTCCTTATAGCTACCAAGGCCAGCATCGCTAAATTATGGAAATCTGATATACTTCCGTCCATATTGTCTATCCGGAATAAAGTACATAGCCACTATGTATACGAGACTGCCGACGCCAAGTACTCCTCCTTCTCTAACTCAATAGTTATTAAATGGCTTGGCTGGTCCATGTATATGGAAAATTCCGGTCACACAACGGTACACATCAGTCCTCCTGATCTGAATATACTGTGCTCACAGTAGATGGGGGCTAATTGAATTGAATTGCATTGAAATTGAAATGTAATGGATTAGCAATGTTTCCTTGAACATATGGATACAGACTGAACTATCAAAGTATTATCTTGATCTGATGCTATGTGTGAGACATGTACAACTTATTACTCACTGTTTTTTTTGTCCCCCCCCCCAACTTTCCCTTCTGTACCCCCCTGTTATTTTATTGAAGAAATAAAAATAAAAATCTAATGATTAAAAAAAAAAAAAAACACAAGCCCACAGCACAATTTTGTACTGGACCTTGGGAATGAGCAGGGTCGGGAACTTGGAACTAAAGCTGGGTACACACCTAAAGATTTAGCTATTCAATCTATCTGGTGGGAACAAAAAGCTGCTAATGTATGGAAATTATGGAAATCAACCATTTGTTCCCATACAACACCAGACTTATGTTCCCTCCAAGGAGATTGGACAGATACATCTTTAAGTGTGTAGCCAACATTAAGCTGGGTACACATTGGGCAATATATTGTTAAGGATATGGACAATATCATACCTCCCAACATGACCCTTTCCAGGAGGGACACATTGCTCTGTTCCTGGACTTCACTTTCAGGGTATGATTACAACCACCTGTGTTGAACAGGTTACTTTACTAAGCAACTTCTTTCAACACAGGTGATGGCAATCATACATTAAGAGGAAAGTCCAGAAGCAGAGCATTTTGTCCCTCCTGGAGAGGGTCATGTTGGGAGGTATGCAATATCGTTAGCGAAATCATGTGCATATCGTCCAGTGTATTCGGTCAATATCGTCAAGGATGGTCGCGGCCGTGGGTCGTTAAAGTCCCCTCCCCCTGTTGTCATCTGTACATGAAGCTCAATTTAACAATATTGTTAGCGATTGCATATGGAATGGGGGTGGGTGACATCACTGAACGATATTGGTCAATGTGTATGCACTTTATAGTTCTAGTGGGAATATAGTCATACTGTACCGCCCAACATGCTCCTCTCCAGGAGGGGCACAGTGCTCTGCTCCTGCACTTTCCTCTTAATGTATGATTGCCATCATCTGTGTTGAAACACCTTTCTTATCAATTAGCCTGTTCAACACAGGTGATGGCAATCATACATTAAGAGTAAAGCCCAGGAGCAGAGCATTGTGTCCCTCCTGGAGAGTGTCATGTTGGAAGGTATTCTATAGTAGACCATATTGGCAGCTGTGGGAGTCACTCCAGTGTGCACCTAGCATTAGTCCCACAGAGCTTGCATTCAGAATTGCAGAAATCCGTATTGATGCGCTGTCACGTGCCAAAACCTAGCATGTGTGAAAGGGGAATAAGTGGAAGAGGGTAAAAGCCGGAAACATAGTAAATGCATTGAAAAAGCCGGAAACCATGTAAAGTGTATTAGAAAAGCCGGAAATCATAGCAAATGCATTGAAAAAGCCGGAAACTATGTAAAGTGTATTAGGAAAAGCTGGAAATCATAGTAAATGCATTCAAAAAGCTGGAAATCATAGTAAATAAATGTAAAGTATATTAGAAAAGCCGGAAATCATAGTAAATGCATTGAAAAAGCCGGCAACCATGTAAATTGTATTGGGTATGGAAGTTTGATAGACAGCAAGTAGGTCGACATGACTGAAGGTCGACATGCAGGAATGTTGACATGACTGAAGGTCGACGTGGGTCAGGTCGGCATGTCATTAGGTCGATACAAGCATTAGGTCAACAGTCAAAAGGTCGACATGGGGTTCTCCACCTTTTTTTGTCCCGAATTTTGACACAGTTGACATGGGCACTGAAACTTAGCACCACGTCCCCTCGTAGGGCTCGCTGTGCTCGCCATGCTTTGGGTGCGGTGCCTCGCTACGCTCAGCACACTATTTTATTCTACCACCACGCCTAGTGAATGGTAGGGCATGAAATACCGCCTGTCGGCACATGTCGGCTCAAAAGAAAAGGTGTAAAATCCCAATGTCGACCTTTTGAATGTCGACCTTCCCCATGTCTACCTAATGACCTGTTGACCTAACCCATATCAACCTTCCTGCATGTCGACCTAGCTGCGTCGACCTAATGCTTGTAGAGATAGTAACCGTATCCCAGTAAGAAAAGTTGGAAATCATAGTAATGCATTGAAATAGACAGAGACCATGTAAAGTGTATTAGAAAAGCCGGAAATTATAGTAAATGCAGTGAAAAAGCCGGAAATCATAGTAAATGCATTGAAAAAGACAGAAACCATGTAAAGTGTATTAGAAAAGCCGGAAATTATAGTAAATGCGTTGAAGATGACAGAAACCATGTAAAGTGTATTAGAAAAGCCGGAAATTATAGTAAATGCATTGAAAAAGACAGAAACCATGTAAAGTGTATTAAAAAAGCCGGAAATCATAATACATGCATTGAAGATGACAGAAACCATGTACAGTGTATTAGAAAAGCCGGAAATCATAGTACATGCATTGAAAAAGCTGGACGCATAGTAAAAGCATTGAAAATGACAGAAACCTCTACTGTATTAGAAAAGCCGGAAATCATAGTAAATGCATTGAAAATGACAGAAACCATGCAAAGTGTATTAGAAAAGTCAGAAATCATAGTAAATGTATTAAAAAGCTCAGCCACCATGTAAAGTCGGAAATCATAGCAAATGCATTGAAAAAGCCGGAATACATGTAAAGTATATTAGAAAAGCAGGAAATCATAGTACATGCATTGAAAAAGCCGGAAATCATAGTACATGCATTGAAAAAGCCGGAAAAAAAAGCAACCTTACATTACACTAAGATTTTGATAATATTTTTGCAAATTAGCTGACATAGGTTTGTGACCCTACAATAAACATATTTGTTATTCTCTAGCCAATGCTATATACAAGAAGCATGCTGCTGCTCAATACAACAGGGCCCATTTACGGATCCGATACGTAATGCTGGCGGTCGGAATCCCGACACTGGAATCCCGACCGTCGAAATCCCGACATGGGGGGGACGTGGATCGCCCCCCCTTGCGGGCTCGCTGCGCTCGCCACACAGCGGGCCCGGTGCCTCGCTACGCTCGTCACGCTATTTTATTCTCCCTCTATGGGTGTCGTGGACACCCACGGAGGGAGAAAGTTTCGGGATTTCGGCGGTCGGGATTCCAGTGTCGGGATTCTGAACGCCAGGATCCCGACCGCCGGCAAATTGACCGCATCCCCCATTTACCATAGATTGCATATGTATATGCTTTTTTAATGCATTTACTATGTTTCTGGCTTTTTCAAATCATTTGCTATGATTTACAGCTATTATAATACACATTACATGGTGTTTGGCTATTTCAATATATTAACTATGATTTCCAGCTTTTTCTAATACACTTTACATGGTTTAATGCTTGTATTGACCTAATGACATGTCGACCTGACCCACGTCGACCTTCAGTCATGTCCACATTCCTGCATGTCGACCTTCAGTCATGTCGACCTACTTGCTGTCTATCCAATGATCCCAACCCAATACAATTTACATGGTTTCCGGCTTTTCCTAATACATTTTACATAGTTTTCTGGCTTTTTCAATGCATTTGCTATGATTTCCGGCTTTTCTAATACACTTTACAGGGTATGGGTGAAAACCGGACCAGGACAAAACCCCCGGACCGCCGGACCAGACATCAAACTCTGCATTTTGGAGCTTGTAGCCTCCGATCCGTGGGTGTCCTGTTCGGGGGTGTCCTGTCCGGGGGGGCTGCCTGTGACACCTGTCAGTCACCAAGTAGAGGAGGAGGGGGTAGAATAAAGCCTCCCTGTATGGTCCGGGCATGTAGCAAAAACCGGACGGTCCGGATCACACAGGGAGGCTGTAATCTCCCCTCCACCATGTCCCTGGTGATAGCTATAACAGGAAACCCCGGACAAGACACCCCCCAGGCAGGACACCCCCCGGACCGGACCCTACAAGCTCCGGACTGCAGATTTTGATGTCCTGTCCGGAGTTTAGTCCGGGTCCGGTTTTTACATAGTCACCACTTTACATGGTTTCCGGCTTTTTCAATGCATTTACTATGTTTCCGGCTTTTACCCACCCCTGGAATAAGTTTCAGACTGACTTTAAATAAGAGTTGAGGATTTCACCTTAAATGCCTATTTTTCCCCAAAAAACTATGACACCTGGAAGAAATATCCATAATATATCTGATATCATAAGTCACTCAGCCCATATATCATAAACTATAGGAAATAAATAAAAGGGGCATATAACTCAGTGTGATCGCCATAGAACCTGCCCTCTGCCCCGTCCTGCAATAACACAGGGGGGGTCCTTCCTGACCTACACTGAACACTAATAGCTGCATATACCCATTGCAGTTATAGGCAGAAGCAAACACTCTCCTCCTTTCTACACTGTAACCACATGAAGGATTGTGTCCCTCGCAGGAGCCCATAGACAAGTGATGTGTATGGGAGGTGTCTCCAGCCTGTGTGCTACTTCCCCACTGAGCCGTGTAATGGCTGCGGCTGGGGATCAGTGGGCAGCTGTCCATAAGGATATTATGCTGTAACCTCTCAGGATCCTCTCAGGTCAGTAGCACTGCACCGTCTCCCAGCTGCATAGTTCCCTGAGGCCTCAGTGCAGCTCCAGCACCGCTCTGCGTGTTGGCAGCAGCAGATACAGGAAGCTCCCCGCACTGGAGACTGTGCATCTAGCAGCTGTAGCTGGGAGCTGGGTTACACATTACTACCTTATACTGTGCACAGGGGTCGTACACTGCAATCCTGCATCGTTAGATCATAGATTGCAGTGCAGTGACAATGTGTGACACCAGCTGTTTGTATCATGTGATGCTGTCCTGTCTGTCTCTCATTTCCTGCGACCGCAGCGACTGCCTGTGTCTGCATGGCTGGTTTATAGGCAGTGGAAGCTCCTTTTAAACTCTAAAACTACAAACAAGTAACATATTTATATTTACTGTTTTTACTATCACAAAATATCACAGTTGAGCTGTGTAGATGTATTTCTATTTATTGTAATGTGTATCACTTTGCAGATTGTGTGCAACATCTTGTTGTGTTTTGTTGCCAGACTTTCAACATTGCAATCCAAATAAAATATACAGGAGTGCCACCAATATTTCCATACATTTATACTTCCATCTCGTTTGTGCGCCCTCTATTTCTTATATATTTCTTCTGTTCATTCTGACAGCTGGGGTTTAGTAACAGGGGAACATGCAGGTTTGGGGTGGTAGTGGTAGGGGCATGTGACAGTTTGCGCTGGTGGTATAAGGGACTCAAGACAGTTTTAATGTGATGGTAGTAAGGGCACATGACAGTTTGTGGTGATGGTAGTAAAGACACATGACAGCTGTGCAGGGGTACACGTATAAGTAGTGGTTCTGATGACAGCAGGGGGTAAGTAGTATTATGAATACACAGGATGAAGGGAGGATACTAGAAGCACATCGGCAGCTCCTCAGAGAGACAGGAACACAGTCATCCACACACTGCCCTTGCACAGAGACGGTCCAGGACACACCAGTTGCAGCAGATGAACTATAGTGAGTGAGTGCTAATTCCCAAGTGTGCTGCAGGATTAACCAGCTCCACACTCAGCTTCTTCGGTACTTCCTCATCTTTGCGGCCACAGCCTACACCAGTTATGTTAGCCGCTTTCAGAACAGCATCATCGCCCCCTCGCGGGCTTGCCACGATTCGGGCTCAGTAGCTTACTTCGCTCACCACAACTTTACCAAAGGTAATAGATGGTGGCGTGGACCCAGGGTGGTGCGGGTTACGCTACGTAAGAGTTTATTGAGGCCAGGATGGGGGATATGCAGACCAGACCTGCTCTAGAAGCAGCACAGCTTAAAGTGACACCCCAGGCAGGGAAGAGGAACTGCATGTGTTTTGAACAGTGCAGGGTGCTAGACTGATCACTATTATTATGTAAGAGGAAGGAGAGCAGAAAAGACTTGCTATGCTATTGTGTTTGTTATTCTACATTAACCAAGTTATACATTTGTTGGTGTTGATCAACTGTAACGTCCACATTTTATTCTGTGTGTTCTGTAAAGGCAGCAAGATGGAGGAGCGTGCCAACTTAATGAATATGATGAAGGTCAGCATAAAAGTATTGATCCAGTCAGCTCTTAATTTGGGCAGAAGTGTGGATACCGATTACCCACCGCTGCAGCAATTTTTTTTCGTGATGGAGCATTGTCTGAAACATGGATTAAAAGGTAAACTATATGGGGCTTATTTCCAGTTTGATGTTCACCTCAGAGAGGCAAAAACATAATGACACAATTTGTATTCAGCTCTGAGTCTCACCCTGGTTGTTAAATTGGAGTAACACAAACCAAAGACGCAGAAACTGTGTAAACATTGGACATCTGGGTAACTGCCAGGTCACTCTAGATGTCCGGTGACATCACAGTGCATAGGCCAGTGAAGCTTCTGCAGAGAAAACGGGGCCCATACTCCTTTGTTTTTATAAGACCCTTCCTGACTCTACCCTTAAATGGCAGCCAATTGTCATGACGCAGCATTTGGGACACTTCTAGTGACATCACAACCCCCAATCTGCACATGTGCAGCACTGCTCCTGCCCGTGCACAGACCTTATAACAACGGCCAATATATAAGTAAATCTTTGTACTAAGTCTTGGAGAAATATAAAGTTGACCGTGCTAAAGTACCAGACAATCAGCTACTTGATTGGTACTTTGGGGTAGATGTATGAAGCAGTGATAAGGGAGGATAAGTGAGCCAGTGGAGAAGTTGCCCATGGCAACCAATCCGCACTGACGTAACATCTATAATTTGCATAATATAAAATGGTACAGAGCAGCTGGTTGGTTGCTGTGGGCCACTTATCCTCTGTCTCACGTCTCTCCCCTTACCACTGCTTCATACATCTACTCCTCAATCTCTCTCCAGTACGTATGCTCCCAGGACGGCATCTTTTGTAAAAGACACCTCTTGTTGGCTTCTTTGATCCATCTGAAGATCTACATCTACCTAAGATGTAGAAGACCCAGATCATCCAAGTGAACATCGCCCATCTGAGTAAACTTCAGGTGTTATCACATTGCAGAGGCCAGGATATTTGCATCAGAAGACATGCTCGCATTGTGTTCAAGTCGCTGCCTTCTCCCCTTTCTAAGATGTGGCTTAGGGGCCACTATGACTGTCATCACACTAACTGATCTGCACCTGAGCCGATCAGTAACCATCAGACTATGCGCCAACAATCGAGTTTGTTTATATCTCTGAATCAGGCTCATGGAACACAATTACCACGAGCTGTGGGAAGTGAAGAAACACTTAAAAAGTCTGATTTGGACAATGTGGATATTGTATGACAGAGGGCACTCACCAGGATTTATGACCCTGCTGTGTGGTATCTTTCCTTCGTTTAGATTATACTAATTGGCGCTGCCCAGGATTTTAAGAATGTTTGTTTACAAAAATCAATTTAAATAAAACCATCTTCCACAACTGCTTCCACATCTCCAAATGCCAATCTCATATAGAGCAATTCTTTAAACTGGTTCACAGGCAATACCTGACCCGGCCCTCCTCCACTCAATCTGGCCATCTACCTCCAACACATGCTGGAGACAATGTGGAGGAGTGGGAACACTATTCCATATATTTTGGTCATCTCCTAAGCTGAAGGGAATGTGGATTAGGATATTTAATTTACTCTCAGACATCTCGGGTGTCCTCATATCCCAACATCCGAAAATAGCTATATTCCACCTATTCCCAGACTTTGTCCCTAAGGATACTCAATATGTACTCGGCCATATTCTGATATCGGCCAAGCTGTTTCTGGCCTGTCACTGGCGAACCCCCTTGGTTCCTACGATCCTAACTATCGAAGAAGCGGTCTATAACCACTTCCGATTCGAGACAGAGGGCTCCACCTATGTTAAGCCCTCTACGCCCTCTACAATTAAATGGTCAGCCTGGCTCGCTTATACACTAGCAAAGGCCTAAACATACACCCCCCCCAAAAAAAAAAAAAGAACTATCAGCACATATTCAATTTACACATCCCTTCTAGAGTCAATTATTGTTGAAAGTGGAAAGTTACCGATGACCTCTGTATCATTATAACCACATGTCTGTACCATGTATATATATTGCTTATTACTGCAAGTTGTAAAGTGTTGTCCCCCCCCCCCCCCCCCGTAGCTGTCTATTTGACATGCTCTTGAAAATCTAATAAAAATTCGATCTTTAAAAAAGAAATCAATTTAAATATTAAACACACAGTATAAATAACATTAGTTGTTCGTTAATTGACGTTGGAGTGGAGCACATTATGCATCTCCTGATATACTCTGTGCTGCTGGGGGACCCTGCTACTGCTACTATATAACTCAGTGTGTGGGTTTGTGCTATCTCAATTCCTCTACTCACATCATGTCACTGTCCCTGTGACATGCAGCCCTTTCATCACTGACATATCATTCATGTCCTGATATACTCTGTGCTGCTGCCCCACCCCTAGGGCTGCTAGGGATATGTTACCCCACAGTGTTTGTTCACAGATTGTAACTGATATGTGTACCAAGTTTGGTATAAATTGCTCCAGTCATTCCAGAGTTATGCTGTCTGCTTAAATACTCTGTGCTGCTGCCTCAGCCCTAGGGGTGTCTTACCCCCACAGTGTTTGTTCCCAGATAGGAAGTCATATGTGTACAATGTTTGGTTTAAATTGCTGCAGTCATTCCGGAGTTATGATGGAGCATACATATGAGTGTACAGCAAAAATTTTAGTTTTTTAATTAATAAGAAATTAACGGTAATTAATTTTGATTTTTAGTTGCCTCAGTCGTGTTTTAATACACATGTGTGTAAAATGTCATTATCTTCCCTTGTAGACTGTGGATTTGTATAGAAAGACAGAAACATTTTTGCTTTTATATATTAGATTTGTGACCCTCTGGTTCCTGCACCCCAGTTGTGCTTATAATCTGATAGATACCTCTTCCACGGAGTACCCAGGTGCAGTTAGGTAACAGGAATTAGCTGCATTTTCCTCTCCTTAGCGGTTACCTTTTAGAGATGCTTTGACTGGACCGTGATGCACGGATCAGTAGCTTTAACACCAGCCAGTAACCCGTGCTGGTCGTGGGAACAACCCTGCTAAATAGCAGGGTTGAAATCCTGGGAAAATTTTTGGCCCGGGAACCTTTCACACCAGTGCTAGTCGCGGGTTGTTCCCAACAAGGTGTGAAAGGGGTATTACAGTATGTGAGTCTCCGCTGCCCCTGAAGATGAATTAATTCTTGCTCAAAGACTATCTTTTCCTGCACTAATCGGTGTCATCACCCAGATATTATTTGTTTCATTGTTCAGAGTCGGGAACAGGTATTTTCTGAGTGATGGGGTTGCCTAGGTTAGCACTTATATGATCATTTCTCACACATGTAACATACATTTGTTATTCTTTTACAGTTAAGAAAAGCTTCATTGGACAAAATAAATCTTTCTTTGGCCCTCTGGAACTGGTGGAAAAACTTTGCCCTGAATCTTCTGATATCTTTGCAAATATAAAGAACCTTCCTGAAATTAAGTAAGTGAAATAAATCAGTATATCACAGTAAAATGTACCTAATATTTAGCTGACATTGCTATCCTTGTAAAAGATTGGTTTGTACAAACCATATGGCGAACATACCTGATGTAATCTAGCTGCGAGGTAAAGGGACCACAGTGCTGCAGTGCCGAGTCTATAGTCCAGGGGGAACCTGACTTGGCACATGTGAATGGGGGAGGGGTTATTGGACTGCACACTCTGAGGGGCTGTCATGCTGGGATATGTAGTTTTACAAAATGTTGTAGTACTACATCCAGTAGTAAGGCAGCTCAAGGAGTCAGTTCCAGGCACAGACAGAGAGAAAACGGGATCCATAACATAGTCAGACATAGATGTTGTAAGAGCTTGGTAGTCAGATAATGTATTGCATTCCTGCACCTCACTACCACAGCTCTGTCTATATGTACAATATGAAGGAGTAATATCCCCCGGCGTATAATCAAACGCTTGGAGAAGCCTCCGAGTTGAAGCCGCAATGGCACAGAGGATTTGCTGTAGAGAACTTCCCATGGCCAATAAGAAGAAATGCACCGCTGTCTAAAGGTCAGATGAGATCAAGAATCACCAGCCGCAATGCAGAAAGCAACAAGATGGCAACGGATAGCACGCTGCCAGAGCTCACCACACAACCACAGTGCAGAGGATTTCAAAATTGCCGCGGGACCCGGACATCGCACCAGAAGTAACGTCAGAATGATCGGTCAAACGCTGGGCACCAGACCTCCACACAGCAGAGCCAGCCTCCAGGAGAGGCCACTAAGGAGAAGCTGCAGCATACAGACCAGTGGGGCGAAAGGACAGCGCTAGCTCCGCACAGGGAGACAGCCGCCGGATGCAGGAACACCACGCCACAGGGCTAGGCCCAAGCAATCATCGGGTGGTAAGTATACCTGCAGCAAATCAGGAATCCATTAAGGTAGCTCATAAGGGGCGGCAGGCTATCGTCACAGCACTGATATAACAGATAACTCCTCCTAAAATCAGGATTTCAAGCAGGATGGATGTGGGAGAGCCGACAATTGCTGCCTATTCCGAGCTACTCCAGGCCACCCCCCCCCCCCCCCCGAACTCCCATCTTAGAAAAAAAAAAAAGTATGTTGCATATTAACTATTACAATTGGAGGAATTTTGTAATTTCTTTTTCCAAATAAATCTCCCTTTTTTTCCCATAAAGGACATCTGTTGGGCGAGGGAGAGCGTGGCTGCACCTCTCATTGATGCAAAAGAAGTTAGCGGATTACTTGCAACTCCTTATAGACCACAAGGCTCTGCTAAGGTATTGTACAAGCAGACCTGGGATTCGGAAGTTCACACTCACTTTGCATATACTGCTTGTCAGCATTTCCAAGCATTTCAGATATGGGAGTTATAAGTCTAACATTTAACATGTTTTAGGATTATATGGTCCCTTAAAAATGTATAAATGTACATGGAATGTTAAATGATCTATACGGCATTGCTTTCCCCAGGTTCTCATTGAGTTACAGCAGTAATATAATGAATATATTGTTTCCTGTTCTCCCCCACTACTTCCTGATTTCTGCAGTCCTCACAGCGCTTCTTCTTTTCTCCTCCAAAGGGAATATTTATCAAACCTTCTGAGGAGAAGGGGAGTTGTTACCCTTAGCAATATTATTCTGTCCTCCTGTGTGAGCCCTATGGCAGGCGCAGGTTCCCCGTCTGAGTATAGCCACCCATACATGTCCCGATACGGGCGTGCGTTCAGTGCTCAACTAGCACGCATCACATTGCATTGCATTGCCTGTGCATGCGTTGTGCATGCAATGCAATGTGATGAAAACTAAGTACAAAAAGTATGTGCAAGCACATACTTTTTGTACTGTGCGATGAGGTGCGCGGGAGCGCGCACCTCAAAGCACACATCGGACAGCACGGCATCGCAGCGTGTATGGGCTGCTTAAGTCCTACTCTGTGAGCCCTATGGCAGGCGCAGGTTCCCCATCTGAGTATGTCCTCCTCTGTGAGCCCTATGGCAGGCGCAGGTTCCCCATCTTAGTATGTCCTCCTGTGTGAGCCCTATGGCAGGCGCAGGCTCCCCATCTGAGTATGTCCTCCTGTGTGAGCCCTATGGCAGGTGCAGGTTCCCCATCTGAGTATGTCCTCCTGTGTGAGCCCTATGGCAGGTGCAGGTTCCCCATCTGAGTATGTCCTCCTGTGTGAGCCCTATGGCAGGCGCAGGTTCCCCATCTGAGTATGTCCTCCTCTGTGAGCCCTATGGCAGGCGCAGGCTCAGGTTCCCCATCTGAGTATGTCCTCCTGTGTGAGCCCTATGGCAGGCGCAGGTTCCCCATCTGAGTATGTCCTCCTGTGTGAGCCCTATGGCAGGCGCAGGCTCCCCATCTGAGTATGTCCTCCTCTGTGAGCCCTATGGCAGGCGCAGGCTCAGGCTCCCCATCTGAGTATGTCCTCCTGTGTGAGCCCTATGGCAGGCGCAGGTTCCCCATCTTAGTATGTCCTCCTGTGTGAGCCCTATGGCAGGTGCAGGTTCCCCATCTGAGTATGTCCTCCTGTGTGAGCCCTGTGGCAGACGCAGGCTCCCCATCTGAGTATGTCCTCCTGTGTGAGCCCTATGGCAGGTGCAGGCTCCCCATCTGAGTATGTCCTCCTGTGTGAGCCCTATGGCAGGTGCAGGCTCCCCATCTGAGTATGTCCTCCTCTGTGACCCCCATGGCAGGCGCAGGTTCCCTGTCTGAGTATGTCCTCCTGTGTGAGTCCTATTGCAGGCATAGTTTCATTGTCATACACTGCAGGAATATTATAAAATGACATAATAGCTTTAACCATGCCAAGGATTACTTATTATGATGTTTTATAGAGGACATACTTTCTATAATTAGTTTTGATATTTACATTTTTTGTTACAGGTCTAGTGGTGAAAAGTGGGTGTGTCAGTGAAAACGGCCGTGGATTGTCATGAAATGGCCACAAATTCGACAATCTACGGGCGTTTTCCGAAAAAAACAGTATTGTCTGTTTTGTCGAAATCCGCCTTCAATGCTGTTAAAAACATCAGCATTGAATAAGTGGTAGGCGCTGATTCCCCTGTTGGAAATAGCGCCCGCCTTTAATATCATGGGCCAGATGCACTAAGCTTCAAAAGTGATAAAATGGAGAGTGATAAGCAGCCAGCCAATTAGCTCCTGCCTGAAATTTTTCAAACACAGCCTGATACATGGCAGGTAGGAGCTGATTGGCTGGCAGTTTATCACTCTCTATTTTATCACTTTTGAAGCTTAGTGCATCTGGCCACCAGTCTGCTATTTTTAAAACCTGACACATTTTGAGTCATCTAGTCTGATACATATGGAATCTATTTTCCCTCTACAAATTTAGTTGATTGCAACTTATCATTTTGTTTTTAACATACTGTTTTATTTCTTGTTTGAAACCAGTGACTTTTACGAGCATGACGCATTAATGATGGAGGAAGAGGGGGCTGTGATTGTTGGTCTTCTTGTGGGACTCAACATGATTGATGCAAATTTGTGCCTTAAAGGAGAAGATTTGGATTCTCAGGTAAGCGAACCATTATTCTAAGGTAGTGGTTCCCAACCTTTGTTCTCTTGATTAGGCGTTTCATTTATGAGTACCCCCTCCTCTCAATTTGAACTATCCTCAGTACTTACAAGTGAAGTGGAAGTGAGCGGTATGCGTATCCTTGTGCACAGGGCTATTTTTGTGCAGGCTCCAGCAGGAACTGTGGCCCTTATTCTAGTTCACTGTTTCTGACAAAATATTTCTTAGATGGACAAAACCATGTGCACTGCGGGTGAGGCAGGTGTTACTTGTGCAGAGATAATTAGATTTGGGTGGGGTTTTACACCTGCCACACCTGCAGTGCACATGGTTTTGTCCATCTAAGAAATATTTTGTCAGAAACAGTGAACTAGAATAAGGGCCTCAGTTCCTGCTGGAGCCTGCACAAAAATAGCCCTGCTTGTGCATGTCCTTATAAAAAGGCTTAGCAGAGGAGTAGAGTCAGGAATTGGGTCCCTCTGTGTCTGGACACTGGCTGTGTACTGTCTCCAGGGTTCCTGCTAATGACTGTAGGATTAATGCCGCTGTTTACTCCACCCATGCCAGTGGGGAGACAGATGATTGTTGATGTCTGAGGGTAGTGCGGGTAGCTCCCAGTGGATTGCTGGTTGGGCAAAAGCACAAGGAGGCTCTGATGATGCTGCAGATGGAACCGGAAGCAACGCAACATGGTTCATCTCCATGGCAATGGGAGAATTCTTCTTCCGCCATTCCCAATATTATTCTAAGGTACCCTCAACTGGTTTGGCAGTTACTGGTTTGTTACTAGTACCGCAGGTTTGAAACCACGGTTCTAAGGCTGCTCTTCCAAGTTTATTGGTTGATCAATATATATACACTGCAGAACTCTCCTGAGCAAGTGTACAAGCACTATTTATATTCACAGTTGGGTGTAACTATTGAGTACTGTAATATGCCATTCGTACATTTTGTCTACAGAGTAAATTAGCTGGTCCCAATTATTTATAGGTCACGTCCTATTTCTCACTCTCTCTCTTTCCTGCCTCCCGTTTTAAAATCCTGATTATAGGGTGATACAAACAAAGCAAGTTGCCTCACAAATGGTTTTATTTGTAGTAAAATCCAGTGACCACCATTTATTATTGACTGCATTACATATTGGGGACACATGGATGAACGGTGGGGGGGATGCTGGTGGTCAGAATACAATCGTAGGTATTCCTAAAGGAGGGAATCCCAACAGGAGTCGGGCAAGAATACTTACTCCCCCCCCCCCCCCCCCCAACCTTTTATTTTATAACCTACCTAAACCCCGCTGCCTGAACCTAACCCCTGTGCCCCAACCCGCAGCTTCAGCCTCCCCCCCCCCCTCCCCCCAGTAGCCTATCCCTAAATACTCACACCCATGCCTAAGCTTAACCCCCCCTTTCCTGGCCTGCCCCTAACCTGCCCCACATACTCTCCCATCGTGATGCCAGCTGTTCGTATTCTGGCATCAGTATCCTGATCCTGTTATAGTTCCCGGCGCTGTTGTCTTGCAAGCAGTCAGAATGCTTCCGTCGGCATAGTGAATGCCGACATCCTGACTGCTGACTGCTTTCCACATATTGTACTACTTGTTTCACATGCAGGAAAACTGGGACTAAAAAGTGCACTGATACAAATAATGGACAAATCACAGGGCTTGCAGATCCGCATAACGACATACATAAAAAAATGACAGTAAGGCAGAATAAAACTGAATGGGTGCACTTTCTATTAAATCACATGGTACACGGAGTAATTCAGCATTGGACATGGAAGAATAGCAGCAATTCAGATCTAATCAAATTACAGACCGTGCCTGCCATCTAGCAGAAATGGAGGGGGGGGGGGGGCGGTCTATGTTTCTAAAGGAGCCATGATACAGTAGATCTGACAGTTGGGATCTTGCTAAGAGTGGATTCAAGGTCAAACCCTATTTCAAAATATAACCACAAAAGCAGATGGCATATAGTAGATTTAAACCAGTAAATGGTACATATCTATATAAAAAGACTCTTCTCCACAGTAGCGGAACTATAAAATGTGTGTCTAATTTACGGATGCCAATCCCGGGGCATTTTTTCAATCCCGGGATTGAAAAATGCTCAATCCCGGGATCCCGGGATTGGACTCCCTAATAAAAAAAAAATGCAACAGATCCCAACTAATACCCCCCCAATCCTCCCCATCCCCCTGCCCTGCACTGTCACTTACACATCGTTGGTGACAGGCAGCATGACCATCTCTGCTCTTCACAGCAGGCTGCGTCGGGTGTCTGGGAGCGGCACAGCAACGGGGGGCATAGCAACACTGAATACAGCAGACACACAGCATCCCGGCGGCTGGGCTGCGCAGCGTGACACTTGACGTCACGCTGCGCTGCTCTCTGTGCACAGCGACACAGTAAGAATAGGCATCCCGGCGGCTGGGCTGCGCAGCGCAGCGTGACACTTGACCTCACGTCACGCTGCGTTACTCTCTGTGCACACTCAGCCATACCACTGGGGGGTCACTAATAGCAGCCGGGCAGCACATCTGAGCTATGTAAAGTGCTCAGCGCTGCCCGGCTTTAAAAAAAATAATAAAAAAATGCATTGTCAGAATCCCGGGATTAAGAGATCCAATCCCGGGATTCAAATCCCGCCTATTTTAGGCCAAAATCCTGGGATCCCTCCGATCCCGGGATTGGCCTCCCTAGTCTAATTCGTATGTATGTGCGCTACCTTGGTTTTTTCCTTTTCCTTTTGGCTATTAGTGGAGACTGGCATACCTCCCTCCTTAGTGGCTGCAGATACACATACCAGAGTGGCCACTGTTCAGTACAGCGCCTTAAGACCAAGTTCCTGTGTTCTGATATAAACCCACAAAGGTTTACTAACACATTTTTATGTGTTTTTGATTTAGGTTGGAATCATTGACTTTTCTTTCTGTCTTAAGGATGCCCAGCTGAATGATGACAGTGACAAAAAGTATGTATTCCAATTCAGTTTTATTGTAATGTGTAATATATGAAGTGCAGCTTTTAGTAAGAGTTACAGCTTTCATCTGAAGCTTTAGGTGAAACAAAATATGGGCCATCCATTGTTTATCTCAATAATACAAATGAATGCTTTGCAGAGATGTATCTGTTGGAATAGGATACCAGTGTTCAAAATAAATAAATAAAAAGTGTGCAAATGTATAGTATGTATTGTTTTGTATTGTTGCTTTCCTAATGCCATAAATGAGAAATTATAATGATCATATTATGGGGTTAAAACATCAGTTTGTACAGTTTTTTTCTATCGGCTATCCTATTGGATCAACTGATTTAAAAGAGCCGTTTTGGCAGAAAAACCATAGGTTCGGTGAAACCTACGTGTTTTCTGATTCTGGGATTATGCTGTGTCTGCATGAGGCAGGTGAAGCAAACCCCCGATTGGAGCTTTTAGGATATCCCGGAGCAAGACTGATCGATGGTAATAGGATATTGTCCTAAGACAAAAATCACTATCACTCATTTTATTGCACCGTGTGTGTGTGTTGCACCCGATGGCCAGTGCATGTGGGTTGTGTAGGACTGTGTGTATGCACCTTTACGGGTCCGTGAGCACTTGAGGTGGGAAACAATAGTACTTACATTAGGGGGAAGTTGCCCAATCAGCTACTGTAATTTATTTACTGTTTTGCATAAATGATAGCTAGAAACTGACCGTTCTGGGCATCGGCTGCTCTATAGCTCTCCTCTTTTTTTGTTTAATTCATCTTACCTCAGTATATTAAACTAGAGTACTAAGCTCTGGATGCCCCATGGGCAGGAGTGGTTGGGATGATGCTTGGACAAGCTGGTTTGGCAGGAGAGGAGTTACATTTATTTGTTTTGGCTTATGGAATTCTCTTTTAAGAGACACTGGGGGAAAATTACTAAGATGTGTATTCTACTTCACATGTGATGTTGCTCTGGGCAACCAATCAGAATCTACTTTATATTTATTTAGCACCCTCTAGAACAGGGGTGTCAAACTCAAATTCATCGGGGGCCGCATCAGCAGTTTGGTCACCCTCAAAGGGCCGGTTGTATCTGTAGGACTATGTGTCCACTCTTTATCATAAATTATTGTCACTGCATTCAATTATTTTATCCTCAGCAGCAATGTTCCCTCTAATTTTACGAAGGCTGTGTGCGGCTAAAGATTTTGGCTGTGCAACTTTGGAAGGAAATTTAAATTTTTGTGCATCACTTATATATAACTGGAAAATGACGTTCAGCATTTGTGTTAACTTTACTTCAAAATTATATTAAACAATTAAACATTCAAAACACAGCACACAATGTAGTTAATGGGTGAAACACACATTAATTGAGTCCAGAACTGCAAAAAGGGACCACTGCTGCTTTGTGCGCTCTGTTGTAATGTCTGTGCGCACACTTGTCGAGTTGTGTGCACGCGCACAGCTTAGAGGGAACACTGCTCAGCAGTAGCATTTCCCTCCTGCTATTGCTGTGAACTGCAGTGCATTAGGGCACACGCTGCCTGCATAGGGGGGCAGCACTCAGTCTTAGGGCATATGTCCTGCTTATTATCATGGGACACAGCAATTAATAATGGGCTGCAATGTGCTAGTGCACACACACACACATAGGCAGAGAGTTTGACACTTACCCACTCTGATGCGTCCACTCCAGTCTGAGCTGCTCCACCACCAAGGACACAGCTGCGCTCTCACACAGGCGCATTTCCCCCTCCCTCCTGTGAGTAGCACTATCTATCCAGGAGTGGGGGGCAGCGTGCTCCCGGTCACTGTGCAGTGCACACTCAGCAGTAAGTGACCTGGAGCGCACAGCAGCAGCAGCACCATTCACCACGACGGACCTGCTCTTTCCTCTCTCTGGCTCCTATACAGCAGGTGGGAGCGGAGGAGGGGTTGACGACCGGCGGCACTGCGCTAGAGGGCAGACGTTCTCTGGCTTGTAGGCTGCCGCGCATGCGCTTAAGAGGTGGCTTTTCTTGTTTAAAAAAAAAAAATCGAGAATAAAAGGTGAAGGCTGGCGGCGGCTGCGCGGGCCACATGAAGAGGTCTGGCGGGCCGGATTTGGCCCGCGGGCCTTGTGTTTGACACCCCTGCTCTAGAAGATAGTAGACAGGATCTGATTGGTTGCCATAGCAACATTCACATCTTAGTAAATGTCCCCCACTGAGTTCGTGTAATAATTACCTGTTTTATTGTTATTTAACCTTTCCTATTGTATATGTGTCTCGTGTGTGAGCAGTACACGGAATTACTGTTTGTTTGTATTTGTCACAGAGCTGATGAAATTGCCACTGTTCTTGATCAGAAACACTATGTAGAAGAACTTAACAGACACCTAAGGTATGCGTCATTAATACATCAATAGGAATAAGGCATTGTTGTATGTTTGCTCATTATTAATCACATCTCATTCATCTACAGTGAGGTTGCGTATTTGCTCATTTTAGTTGTAACCACTAGAGGGGGCATCAGCCTGTTTTGTACAGACTGGAAGCATGAGCAATACTATTGGGTTCCTGGCCCAGTGCACATCACATTTAAACCTGCAAGAGGAGGATGATGCTTTTACCCCTTTTCTACTGCTGCAGTAACCTTGGTTATTACGGGGTCTACCCGGGTCATGGCGCAGTGTGAAAGGGTCCTTTTAAAAAAATATCCTTTGTTGAGTGACCAGGATTGGACTGGTAAGAGTTCAGTGTAAATGACCTTACTCTGGTTATGCTTAAAAGCAGGGGTGATTTGGGGTGCGGGTGCCCCTAGGCACAATAGTAATGGCAGCGCCCCCTACCTGTCTAATTTTATTAGTGCTGCTGCAAGGGATGGTTAGTGGGTACAGGGAGAAGGATAGGGTATGTACAGAACACTGTCTGAATCCTCCTTATCGGGATGCCGGGGTCGGTGTTCTTACTGCCGGCATCCTGACTGCCTGGATATCTTATGTAATAAGGTGTGATGTATGGCCCACTTACATCAGCTGATAACATCTGTATAGATCAGATTATTATGGTGCTCATGTTGGAACACCACAAGCTGATGATATAACATATGATAACAGCAATACTAGTGTCTAATCTGACCCAGCTGCGTTTTCTGCTGTGGAATGAATGACTGTAGCAGTGCAGCCAGTTCTGCTGAAATTAATAGCAACCTTTTGTTGAGTGAGGCGCTCAGAATGTAAAGTCCTCTCATTCCGAAGATAAAACAATGCTTGTATATGGAATGTATTGACAAGTCTATTGATGATAATATTAGTAGCATAAATACAATTGGAGATCGTTAAGGGAGTTGGGCGCAAAGCAAAAAGGGTAGTATCTGTGCACCCTGGCAGAACCATGTTGCACTGGATGTCTGGGCAGGAGCAGAGCTCTCTGACAACTTTTGAACACTCTGAGCAGCACTGCAGCAGTGCGGCGTAGGGCAACGTTCCAAGACCCTGCTGGCCAGATGCAGTGGCTATGGGACAGTTATTCTGACCCCCACAGGGTCCTACACCAGGTGTGTCAGATTTATAGAGATTTGGGAGGGTCATGTCCAAACTCAAATCAAAATTGCTGTGTAACAATAAAGCCGTCCATCATATGTGGGCTACAGTCAGTGTTTACCCTGCATTCAAAAACAATAAATGCATTGTAACATAGTTCAGAAGCACATGCAGGGGGGGGGGGGGGGGGTACCCAGAAACCTCCCCAGAGAGATGAGAGGAACTGGGCACATTGTTATGGAACCCTGGACCAGTGCAGCAATTGCTGTGATTCGTGGGTTAATAGGGAGAGGTTGTGGGACGTATGAGGCAATTCCTTTAGAGCTGCTTCATTTTGGGCCCACCCCCTCCCGATAGACCCAAAAATCACAGCATTGTGGTACGCGGGGCTTAGTAATACCATGCTCTCCTCCCCATCTAGAATATATGTATAATATAATGAGGTGCTTGTCTATATTTTAGCTGCACAGTTGGAGACCTTCAATCAAAAATTGATTATCTGGAGAAGACTAATGCAAAGCTAAATGACGAGGTTTGCCAACTGTTCCTCTCCTACCTGCTTTCAGGTTATGAGTATGTTCGGTGGTCCTTCCATTTCCAAAAGTTTAACTTCTGCTTAAAGCTAGTTATAAGTTTATTTGTTAGAGGTTTAGGGGCCTGATTCGGCATTGGATGAAATGCAGTCAGTCTAGGGCAGTGGTTCTCAAACTATGGGTCCTGACCCCAAAGTGGGTCCTGACCATCTGAGCATGGGGTTGCGACTCCATGTTGCTGACCATCAAGCTGATGACTTTTCTAATCTCAGTCTGGGATTCAAGGAGTTTGAAAAATCTGTTGAATTGTCTGTTACTTCAGGCTCATCCCGTCGTTTTGTGCCTCCACAATGCTGCCAAGTACATGCTATCTGCTGAATAAACATGTGATGTGATAACCTTCTGTAGTGACTTGCTGGGGTGCTTGAATTATTTTTATTGTCTGATGGGGTCCCAGAGCAAAATAGTTTGAGGACCCCTGGTCTAGGGTATATTTGCAAGCAGGCACTGTAGAAAGCAATCTCTGGCCTGTACCATTGTAGTGTGGACTGTTGCGACCATTGACTGGTCACTCCTACAAACCTTGCCCCTTTGCTCCAGTGTTTGAGGCACCCTTTGCACTCTCTGCTTACCGGACGCAGGCACTATGACCCCTGGCGACTGTTGTCCACAGACGTGACTTCCAACCTGCATCTTCTGCGCATGTGCTATCCAATTACTGAAAGGGTTCCAATTTAAAAACTTAATTTGAAGTTTATTTTTTACAATCTACAAATGACTGAATGGACTACAAGGGTCAGACCCTGGTGCTGTTTAGAACAAATAAAAATAAAATTTGTCAAATTAAATTACTCCACTTAAATCTCCGCTGCTGCATGTGTCTAGGAGATTGCTCATTTTTTTACAATATATACTTTAAATGAAATATCCACTATTCAAGAGCATTCTTATTATAGGTATTTGGTTCTCCTTTTATTTCTCTGACCTTTCTCTCATTTAATAACAGCTTGTTGCAGCAAAGGATCGTATAGTATCACTACAGGATGAGCATAACCAGTTGTTACAAGAGAGCATACTTCTGCAGAAGAAAAGTGAAAGAAGTGTTGAGGTAAGAGGCCACGGTTGGACCATGTTTTACATTGATCTGTTTTGAAGGTCAGTTTATTCAGAGATGAAGGATAATTCTTGGGTAGGGTACAGGGAGAGGGATTGGCATAATAGGCTCACAGCAAAAGATATGTGATCTTTTTTGTAGGAAGAGACACTATGGGCCAAATGTAATAGGGTGTGATCATCAGAAAAGGAGAGATTTTGTGAGAGCTTTCCAATTTTTTTAAAGCCGCAATCAATTACATGGCAAAATCAACCTGGCTTTTCCGTGATTGCCGCTTTTAAAAAAAATAGGAGAACTCTCCTTAAATCTCTCACTTTCTGATTCTCACATCCCATTACATTTGGCTCTATACTGTATGTCAGAAATGACACAAACTTTTGTGTAACCTTTACTGGGTTAAACCCTCTTGTACTATGATGACGAAAATCCTAAATAGAAACATAGGAGTCTCAGTTGTTTATACTTTTTCACAAGACCATTTGTATTATTGGGGCAGAGGTATTAAACTTGGTGAAGAGATAACATGGAGATCATTATTTGGTGCATTATACTTAGTTTTGATATATATATATATATATATATATATATATATATACTTTTTTTTTTAAGCCAGTTAAAATGTTGTTTAGACTTTTTCACTGTCCGTTCTTTTCACTTTAATAAGCCAGGTGCAGAGGTTTTTTTTTTTTTTTTGCCACATAAACATGTATTTTAAAGTGCTCATGGTTTATGAGGTACTTGTAATAATAGCAGCACTTGATCCGTTCAGTGATGTTCTGCCATATGAATGCATACAAATGATCTCCCATATAAATGATGTTCTGCCATATGAATGATCTGCCGTATAACTGATATTCTGCTATTTGAATGCATATGAATGATCTGCCATATGAATGAAAAGTGCATAGAAATATCCACTTTTGGCGTAACAAGCAGGGACTCCCTTATATCAGTTCCGTTAGGAGCAATGTGCCATTCATTGCATTTCTGAATGACTGGTCCCTGCTCACCTGCTTACAATCTGAGGGAAAATAGGAATTTGATACATAAGTGTTACATAGCGCATACTGGTTTAGCAAGACTTCTATGGGTTAAAGTGTTTAAAGAGCTGAATGATCCAGACACACAATACTGGGAGGCAATGGAGTCATCGACCGCTGGGCTCCTGCTCCTAAGGGGGAACCTCTCCTTCCCTGAACCTCTCAGTGCATTGAAAGCCTTCGATATCGCCTCTGTGGCTGTCTCCACCTCTTAGCAGGACCATAGATGTCACAGTCATTTTATTTTAAACATAATATACATAACACACACACATGCATACATATATTTATATAAGGTGCTGTATGTATGTATGTGTGTGTGTGGGGAGGGGGGGCAACCAATATTTCTCTTGCCTCCGGGCAACTGGGACGAACTTACGCCACTGGTACAAAGTATGCTGATCGCTCTGCTAACTGGTTTATATGATCCAATCCCTGAACATGTATCCTATCAGTGTGACCCCTGTACATTAAGCTAAAAATATCTCTGTGTGAATGTTCTTCTATAGCAGGGGTGGGGAACCTTTTTTGTGCCAAGGGCCAATTGTATGGTGGAAAAATCCTTCGGGGGCCGTATGTAAAAATTTCTCTTACAAATTGTTGTGCTGCAGCTGTCCCACGCTCCGGCGGCTGCCGCTGAATAGGACTGACCGTCTCCGGCTGCTGTTAATTATGAGGAATCTCGCAAGAACTACCAACCTCTTGCAAGAAGTCCCCTGTACTTGACTCCGGGCAAAGCTGCTGGGTGGGTAGGAGGGCCACTCAGACCGGCTACGGGGGCCGCATACGGCCCCCCGGGCCTGAGGTTCCCCACCACTGTTCTATAGGATCATGAGTTCAGGCCTCTGTAATAATCTGGACATAAAATGTAACCTCCTGATCCATCCATTGCAGGAGAGTTTTAGGCTGTTTATTGTCTAACTCTCCTGCATGCGTGCCTATGCAATCATCCTGCCAATCAGCCGGTACAATGTGATTGATGCAATGATTGTAAAGGTATCTACCCAGCTTTAGTGAGAGTAATGAGTATAGAAAGAAAAGGGAGAGATATATAGCGTCGATCTAGTCGACGGATCAATGATGTCTAGATTGCATGCTCACTAAGGAAACATCGGTTCCCGTGCAAACGCAGAGTAGCTGCATACGGACCAGAATAAGGGCCATAGTTTCAGGGTCCGCCTTGCACCTCAGGCGTAACTATCTACTTATACTCCTAACTTGTGAACGCAGTGTGAAATTATTCATTTGTATTGACCGGGTTACTGCTGGTAAAATACTGATTCATATGAGTCCAAACATGGACTCCTATTATATAAGATATTATATTGTAATGCGCATGCTCAGTCTTCTGTAGTACACCACTCAAAGCACATGCATTTGTTCATTTCGTATACACGCAATTGCTGAAGAATGCCATAATGTTTTTTTACTTTTTTTTAATACTATTTTGAATTTGACAGCCTTGGTATAAGTGGCCAACATGCTGGGGCTGTTTGTTAGGAATATTTGTGGCCTTATGTTTTCTAGATAAAAGTTTGAAGGTTATATTAGTGTTAATATTTATTGATGACAGGTAAATATGCAAGATACAAAAGTTGAATTAGAAACTTATAAACAGACCCGCCAAGGACTGGACGAGATGTATAATGAAACCTGGAAGCAGCTAAGAGCAGAAAAACAAGCTCGACTGGTAAGGTCCAAATATCGCTTCCAACTGTTTTTGTTTATTTAATACCGATACCAATACAATAGAAGAGAATGTGGAGGTTTCATTGTAGCCTGACCTATAGTCATGTAGGTTTGTGTTTTAGATGAAGCTGTTTTAGATGTGCAAATTCAAATATGCTGCGCTTGGATGCTGGAGGCATCTTTGCACATGAACCACACTGTTGGTGAAAGCTCAGAGAGCCTGAAACATAATGAAAAATATGTTGTCAAATTAGCTTGTAAAGAAAAATGGAGATCTATCATGCCACGGAGAGAAGTGTAACGTTACCCAAAGCAACCAATCGGTTTCTTCCTGACATTTATCTAACACTGGGGCAGATGTATTAAGCCTGGAGAAGAGATAGACTGGAGATAAAGTGAAAGGAGATAAAGCACCAGCCAATGAACTGTGTTTGAGAATGACCGTTGGGAGTTGATTGGCTGGTGCTTTGTCTCCTTTCACTTTATCTCCAGTTTATCTCTTCTCCAGGCTTAATACATCTGGCCCCACTGTCTATTAAATGACAGTTATAAATTGATTGGTTGCTTTGTGTAATTTATTCACTTTTATCTCTTTTCAAGGCTTGATATTACCCCTCAAAAGCACTTGGCATACATTAGGGGGGGATGTATCAAGCAGTTTAGCTAAAAATCTGCCACAGCGAACCCGCTTCTACCTATTCATTTATAGAATGTACTTGATAAATGCTATCTTATGGCTGATTGGCTGTTATGGGCAACCTCATCACTCTTAACAGAGCTTTATAGATCTCCCCCATATAATTTGTAGATTTTCTCTTTATTTTAATATTAATGATTGATGATGGCGCTGGTGGGGGTTTGCGCAACTATACGCACGTGTAAACCCCTGGAGCGAACGTCTTTTGGTGAGTATCACACTCGTTGGGGTGTTCGCTCATTGAGGGGCAGATGCAGAAGACCGCCCACTGTGCGTGCCCCAAAAACAGTGGTTGCACCCATAGTAGCGCCTCCAATTCGGCGGAAAGCGGCCATCTGAAAAATATAGACTTACTTTTCGGACCGAAGGCTGGAAAAATCATTCGATGGTGAGCAACCATCGAATTATTATTTCCTCCGTGCGTCCACATGAGAGCGGAGGTGTAAGCGTACATATACACTAGTGCAGGGATTTTCTCAGCAAGGTTTGTTGACATCCAGGAGTGTTAACATCCAGTACATTAGGCTGACAACCAATATGTTGACTTTTACTTGGGTCAACCTGGTTAAAATGTCCAGGGTGTCCACATGTTATCATGGCGATTATATCATTTTTTGCTTATTTTAGCCTAACCCTAAAAATCAACATACAAAGAAAACCATTCAACTTTCTGGTGCTTATGTGGTCAATTGTAAATGTTGACATATTAACCGTATCAACCTAATTATATCGGTTGTCTCCCTTACATCCATGTCAAGATTCAGAATCTGTTGACAGTCTAAATTTCGACCAGATGATACCCACTAGATTTATAGTTCACAAATACAGATGGAATGAGTATGGTCCTTCTGCTGTGTAATGTGGCTGAAGTAGGAGAAGGAACATATATACACACATACATTACATCTGCAATAGTTTGCAAGCAAATGTGGAAATTGTAATGTTGCTATATATGGTTTAAGGATATTAATGATTAAATATAATCATCATAGGAACTTGAAAAAGAGCTAGAACTGCAGCTTAGCCTGAAGACTGAAATGGAAATGGCGATGAAACTTCTTGAAAAGGATGTCCACGAAAAGCAGGATACGCTAGTCATTCTGCGGAAACAGCTGGATGACGTCAAATCTATTAATCTTCAAATGTGCCAAAAAGTTAAGGTAATGAATTGTCCTGTCTTCTGCAAAAAGCATGATAATACATTACATGCTCACAGAGTATCTCTTCATACGTCTCCCCCATGACAAACAAGGGGGGAGATGTAAGAAGATGTGGTAAGGGCACCGCTCTTTGACACTCCACTGAACCTCTGTATGTATGAAGGCACTGTAGTGTAAGATCCCTTTTCTCTGTTATCTGCAAACGTAATGATTTTGCCATCAACGTACTATTATATTTCAACAGAATATCATTTAGATGTATTAACCCCTTCAGTGGCACTCACACAAATTTTCTGGGTTATGCTTGGAAGTGCCACTGCCTGCGCTCCCTCCCGCTCGGCAGCGCCGCTGAACTGAGCACTGGGATCAGCGCCGTGCTCAGCTTCAGCGGCTGCCCGGCTCCAGCTACCTGGCCCTGCTTCCTTCCCTAGCTGTGTGCGGTGTGACCTTGTAAAATCACACCGCACACACCCAGGTTGCCGGGAGCAGGGCTGGGCAGCTCTCCCCAGAAAAACTTGGTAGTGGGTAGTGCTTCCTAAAAAAAAACAAAAAAAAAAAAACACCACTGCCCTTTTGCAGTTGATGGGGTTTTTTGACACCGTTGCAAGATTATCTACCGCTATGTGCTCTAACCTATGGTGGCTGCTGGCGGTTTGTCTGCACACATGGGAGATATTGTAATGATAACGAGATATTGCGCATACCCAGTGGGGACAGCTGGGGAGTATGACTAGCGTGTCAGCACTAGGCTCCTCCTCTCTGGTGGCAAAGGCATTGACACATCTCTGAGGTACTGCTTCATGCTTCACCTTGATAAGTACCGCCATTGTCATACCTCCGACCTTCGCCCGGGTGAGAAGAGGGACAGCTGCGCCTGCCAAAAACACCTAATGGTAATTTTAGTTGATTTAAACCTTAACCTTTTTTTTGTTTGTTTTTTTGAAGGAAGCAGAAATTGCCTTACAGAAGAAGACGGAGATCGTGTCTGTCCTACAAGCTAAGTCAGATCAGATGGATTCTGTAACAAAACTACACGAGCAAAGGTGGGGCTTTTAAAGGATCACATGTAAATTAATTACATGCGCACAATGTGTGAAAAGCATAAACATGCACCTGCATAAAGTAATATGTTGTTCATTATGCTGCTTTACATAGAATGTGTATCCTCTTTGCATAGGTCAATGGCTTAGCAGAGGACACGCAAAACATCATAATCTGAAGATAACTGTTTAACTGTATATATACTTTATGCGTTGTACATTTTATTTGTAAAATGTTAGTATTTATAAGTAAATATATAGTAATACTTGTCGTAGAGCTTACAATTCGCTTCAGAAATAAAACCGTCAGATTTCGCACCAACAAGTACATCACTGATGGTATTAAGATGAAAGCACATAAACTGATGTTCCTACAGGGTTATGTGGATCCCTAAATCTATATAAAAGGCTAACTACTCCTCACCCATATGAGGTGAAGTACCGCCACTGACCACTAGAGGCCACTTGACAGACCAAATGACTCCTTTGTTTGCTGTTAAAATATGTCATAACAGAAAGTAAAAGCAATTTTTGCAGAGACACTGGTTTGTTTCAAACTTTCTGGGTATAGAAAGTGGGAGCTGTGAAGACAGAAATTGGAGGTAGGCGCAGATAGGGATGGGGTGGAGAGTTTGTGGCCCAAAAACTGTCACTGATCAAAGTGAAAATAAAAACTGTCACAGCTCGAAGTGAAAGTACATTGCAGAAGCCGCCATTTTGATGGGCTTTTAACTAGTTATATATAAAACCAAAATGGAGAGCTCATAGTACAGTATGTTCTCTGATACATATCAGAGAAGCATAGGAAGCTTATTAACATTAAAGAAAAATGTTCAGGCCTTAGAGAGCGAGAAAGTGGAGAAGTTGCCCAAAGTAACCAATCAGCTTCTGTCGTTTATTTAGCAGTCTATTCATGACAGTTGGAAGCTGATTGGTTGCTTTGGGAACCTTCTTTATCTCTCTCTCCAAGGCTTAATACATCTCCCCTACAATAAAAAAACAAAGCATGCTGACTAGGGATGACAATCCCGGGGCATTTTTTCAATCCCAGGATTTGGGCATCCCTAATAATAAAAAATGCCCTGGCCGCCCACTATTTACTTACAGTGGGAGCCGGGTATGCTGAGTGGGTGGGCGGGAGGGCTGCTGGCTGGGTTGCCGGCGGGCTTATACGGCGGGGTGGCCAGGAGCCGGGAAGGTTGGGTGGGCTGTGCCCTGCGCAGCGTGACCTCTGACCTCGTCACGCTGCACAGTACAGCACTGCAGGCCATGGGAGAAGCCGGGCAGCGTCTGAGCGAGTGCTCAGACGCTGCCCGGAATTAGATTGCGCAGTCTAATACCGAAATCCCGGGATTGAAATTTCGGCGTTTTGGGGCCAAATCCCTTGATCCCGCCGATCCCGGGATTGGCCACCGTAATGCTGACCAATCACAAATCTCTGTATTCATTTGTAAAAAAAATACTTGCATGTGGAAGTACAGTAATTCAAATAAACCCAAACTGTGCCGTGTACTTGTGTTATTACCCCTTTGCTGTATGCACTGGGGAGGTTCCTAGGTTGAGTAGATATTTTATCATAAAGAAGGCACGCTTGCTGAGAGAAACAGTAGGACAGTGAAATAAAAGGACAGTATATATTTGGAGTGTAGGAAGTCCACATTGGAGCAGTATTTTGCCTGATTCTGAGGTAGGAGTAAAGCAAAAAATGAGTAACTGCACACCCCAACGACCCATGTAATGCAAGGGGTGCAAAGCCGAGATGTGATTTTGGTTCTAAATCATCGTCATGCAACCTGGATATGGTTTTGTCCCTATAGCAGTGGTTACCAAACTGTGTGGGACACTTGCAGAGGTGCCTTGGTTGGTGGTCCAGAAGTAATTAAAATTGGTCTGTATAATGGGTAAAACTAGTGCTTGTGGCTTCCCACTATACAATATGTGGATAAATAGTAGCAAATTATGTCTCTCGCCACATAACTAACCCTGAGGATGACATATAAACACAATTTACTTCATTTAATAAGTTTTCCTACATTTTTCAATAAGAAACGTTTGGCCTAGGGGTGCCGTGAAACAAATTCTGGATCTCTACGGCGCCATGGTTCAAAAAAGTTTGAGAACCACTGCCCTATAGTAGTATTAACACAACGGCATTCATTTCCACCTCCTCATACAAATGGCACCTGAAATCACAATCTACAAACCCCCAGATTTGGTTTTTATAATCAGATTTGCAAATTTGAGGGAACATACTACTTACAACATACAAAAAGTGATCCAAGCTGGGATCGTGCAAGTTCGGCTGCATTTTAATTTTAACAGCTCATCTCTAAGGGAAGTACATACATTGTTTTGCATGCAAGGTAAATACTGGCTGCTTTTGCATGCAGCCCACAAACAGCTTTATGTTTACATTTCAACTTAGATTTCAGTTATACAGACCCCTCCCACATCTAAATCGCTCTGCATTTTGTACAACTCCGCCACCTGCAGCGCGACATGGTTTTACCAAGGCGCACAGTTACTGGCTCTTTCTTGCTTCAGTCCCAACTTAGAATCAGGCCCCCGTCCATTACATACTGTACATAACTGTGGACTGAGTCCTGCTCTAATATAGAGGGCTGTCCTTGTTCTACAACAGTGGTTCTCTACCTGGGTCCGCAGGACTCCCCAGCAGTGCACGTTTTCCAGGTCTCCACACAGAATCGCAGGTAAAATAATTAGCTCCACATGTGATCTTTTAAAATGCATCAGTGATTAATGAGTGCACCTGCTGGGTGACCTGAAAAACGTGCACTGTTGGGCGGTCCTGAGGACCAAAGTTGAGAACCACTGTTCTAGAAGATACTTTGTTGCCTGAAAATGACCTGGTAAGTGGTATCATTAGAACCGCCGTTTGTATGAAAATATACTAGTATAGAAAAGATGAGTGTTGGTTGTTGCTTTGTAACAAAATCTACATTTATTTCTCAGACTTCAGAAATCAGAAAAGGCCAGACAAGTATCTGAAGAAAACTTTGTGAAAATGCAGAAGGAATATGATGCCAAAACGGAAATATTGCAGCAACAAGTGGAAAAACTGAGTAAACAAAAGTAAGAAAGTGACGCGAGAGTCTGACAAATAGCGCACAATGTCGTGTAAGTGCTTTTGGACATGTGCATGGGGAGATGTATCAATTGATGGAAAGAGAATACAACCAGTCAGCGTCTGTCATATATGAACGGTTAGATGCTGATTGGTTGGTACTTCCTCTCTCTAAACCTTAAAACATCTTCTCCAAAGTGAGGACCATAAATAAATTGGACCTTATTCAGCTTGGTTCGCTGAGCAGCGGTCTTTCGCTGCTTACCATGTGGACTAACGCTGGGCGTATGAACGCCCACCCCGCGAATCCTCTCGGAAGCATGCGCATGGATGTGTACACTGACATCCATTTGCATGCGAGCATACGGGGGGGGGGAATCATTCGATGGTCACGACCATCAAATGATTTTTTCCCCCCTTTGCAAAGAAAAGTCAGTCTATATTCACTTGTATTTGGTTCGGTAATGTTTGAGAATGGGACGGGTGCTGACGTCACATTCCCATAGGAACACCTATCGTTTTCCTGTGCGCATCCCACCGTTTTTGTGGGCACGGGCAGGAAAAGTTGGGCGTCCCCATGCACCAGCCCCTGTCCGCCCCGATGTCTGCAAACGCTTCTACAACTGTGACAGTCGCCGAAGGCATTTGCACAGTGGCCCTGCACATGCCTATATTCTCCTATACGCATGCGCAGAGCCAAACCATCAATCCCTAGAGCGAGTACGCTGGGGATAGATCGTTACTGAATCAGGCCCATTGAGTGAAGTAGTAACTTAAAAGCCGTGATAAATAAAATAGTCATGCAACATAATTCCTATTTAATGTGTGTAAACATTATATCCTCATTACTCAAAAATCCATTCCTGGTACTTGCAAAGGATGGAGTCCATAGGGGGTATTCAATCTGTGCCAACACGCAGCCTACCATGTCTGTAGCAAAGCTGTACGTGTATGGAGAAGAAAGGGCCCAACTCCCAAGAGCTTACATTCTAAAAGTGAAAGGGCTGCAATGGAGGGGGTAATAGGGCGATGCATTGGTCTGTGGATGTAGATATTTAATACCGGATCAGGCAGACAAGAGTAAATACATGGATGTTTGCCGCAATGGAGGTGGGGGGGATTAATAAAACGGGCTACAGCAGGGATGGGGAACCTTTGGCTCCCAGCTGTTGTTGAACTAACATCCTAGCATGCCCTGTAACAGTTTTAGCATGGTTAAATAGCAAAACTATAGCAGGGCATGCTGGGATGTGTAGATCAACAACTGCTGGGAGCCTAGACTACAGCCACAACTGGCCCCACCTCCTAGTATTGTCTGATGATATCACATCTTTCAGTACAGTCCTGGTTTTGGAGGAGACCCCCCCCCCCCCCTTTCCCCCACCTATGATCAGGGCGTTTTGGTTAGGAGGTGTCCCATTGCCAACAAGGAGGCAATGCCCTCATTGCATATGGCACCCACTGGGCACATGACCATGCCACCTGTATGCCATGGGCAAGCCCTCCATGCCCTGTATGTCGCATACGTCATTACACTGAGGACACTGCACAGCATATTGCACACCTTACCACTCACTATACACCTGTCAATCCTTTTTTCTGTAACACATTGACATTACATGTTGTGCAGTAAGGAGCACTGTTGTGCACTTACAAGAATAATTAGCAATTACCTTTTACCTAAGAGTTAATAACTGCCAACGTAATCCCTGCATTGGCGCTCTCATAGACAGGCCCTCAGTTGCTTTAATACAATGGAATTACTGGTAATAATGATATGCATTGGCTTTGTCAATAGTTACCAGTAAAATTCCCGGTGTGGTAAGTAAGAATTTATTATACTTGCTTTGAGTGTGATTAGATAAAATGGAGATTCCACATTCTCATGGGGCCACAGTACTTGGCAACGGTGAATGTGAAATGCAAGAACTTTTCCACTGATGGCAGTAAAGGTTTGCACTGCTGGCTTTTGTTAGACTATGTTAGACTTTTGTTAAACTACAAGTCCCATCATGCCTTGCCACAGTTTTGCTATTAGGGAATGCTAAAACTATGGCAAGGCATGCTGGGATGTGTAGTTTCACAACAGCTGGAGGGCCACAGTTTGGACATGCCTGCTGTAGTCTCTAGGCAGGTTCAGGTTGGTTTGCAAAACTCCTTCTTTAATGGACAAAACCATGCTGCACTGCAGTTGGGGCAGATTTAACAGGTGCAGAGAGAATTACATTTGGGTGGGGTGTGTTCAAGCTGAAATCTAAATGGCAGTGTAAGAATAAAGCAGCCAGTATTTACTCTGCACAGAAACAAAATAACTCCCCCTGAAATCGAACTCTCTCTGCACATGTTACATCTGCCCCACCTGCAGTGCACATGGTTTTGTCCATGATAAAAGGAGTTTGCTTTTGCAAATCAACCAGAATCAGGCCCTTAATTTAGCAGCTCAGTATAACAAAAGAAGGTACTTGTTTCCTAGCACGGCGCCCGTCGTAGTTGATCGCATACCTTAACTTAAGGTATGCAATGGACACGACGGACACGATTTTAGGGCTATTTTTAGCCTTTTCCCGGACAATGAAAAAATCGCGTCCATCGCATGCTTTAAGTTAAGGTCCCGATGCGATCTACGCCATTTAACATTGAATGCATTGTATTCAATGTTAAATTTATATGTAAAATCGGGTCCATTGTATCTGCGACCGATGCTATGGACCAGATTTTACATAGGGAACAATGTTAAATGGGCCAATGGACCTGATTTTTCATTGTATACCAACCCTGATGGGTATTTTACATGACAAATGCCCCCCCATTGTTGACGCTACCCCACGATGAACGCCAAGCCGAAGCGTGGCAAGCGCTGCGAGCCCACGAGGGGCGGTGGTACGCGTTCTACGACCTTTTCATACCCCCACTATCCACGTCGGCGTGGAGTTGATTTTATATAGTGTGGTGAGCGCAGCGAGCCACCGAGCGCACGCGTAATACCTGTGAAGTTATGCGCATCCCCTCGCGGGGCTCGCCACGCTTCGGGCTGGGTGGCTCGCTGCGCTCGCCAATCTATATACAATCAACTCCACGCCGCCGTGGATAGTGGGGGTATGAAAAGGTTGGAGGACACGTACCGCCGTCCCTCGCGGGCTCGCCACGCTTCGGATTGGCGTTCATCATGGGGTGGCGTTAACAATGGGGGGCATTTGACCCATCAGGGTGGGGATACAATGAAAATTGGGGTCTGGGGGGCATTTAACATTGGGGCCAATGTAAAATCGGGTCTCAGGGACCCTTTTACATTGATTCCAAAGTAAAAATCGCGTCCATCGCATGCAATTTGGTTGCATGCGATGGATGCAATTTTTTTGGGTCCCGATGGATACAATTTTTATCGCTGGCGCCGTGCTAGGAAACAAGTACCCAAAATCATCTGTATTGTAGAATCCCATTGTAACTTCCAGATCAGTCTTGGTACAGCGAATCACAGCTCCAAACAAATAGGCATAAAAAGAAAACCGAAATATATATAGTCTAATTCATCTTTGCAAAGGTATACATAACACCACTCCATTGCAGAGTAGATTTCATACCCAACTCACACTTCGAGGGGAATAATCTGTGCACATAAAGGTTTCTTTACCTCTGCATGGGCCACCCAAACAGGACAGGTTTTCTAGATAACCCATCCTGTTTGGGTTCCTGAGGATGGAGTTTAAGATCCTATGAATCTAGTGAAGGAAGGGGACAAAATATCTAACCCTATATGTGAAAAGTTCAAGATACCCTCCTTTCAGAGGAAAGACACTGCACGGTGTCCTAAAGAAGTTGCTACGGGACCATCTCATCCTTTGGCGATGTGAGTGCGGTATGCCATTTACAACTTCCTTCTGGTCTTTTCCCCCACATGTGGTGGTCCATACAGAGATAAAGATACCTTTATGTGCACAGATTATTCCACTCAATGGGGTCGATCCTATTAAATGTAAATGGTGCGAGGTTGTGCTCCAAAGGCGTTTAAACACCGTCAATGGCACCGATCTCTCCCCCTCACTACCCTATGGGGCAGCGTGTACTTTTCTGCGAATTACGGCTGCAGTAAAGTGCTGCCGTGATGATTCGCACCCGCCTCGCTACTAATAGGATCGACCCCAAATCTATTCTGCAGCGGAGTGGTATTCTGTATATCTTTTCCAAAGACATATTGCACTATATATGTTTGTTTTCCTTTTAGATTATTTTGGTTTTCTAGCTGTCATTTGCTATCCCAGCACTAATTTGGAAATGACAAGAGGATTCTACAATATAGTCTATTTGGCTGTTTGAGCTTAGCGCCAACACCTAAGTTATTCTTTTGTTTTACTTTGTTGATAGGATTTTAGTGGTTCTTCCTTATAGGTGAGGCTACAAGAGCACCTCTGCGCCGTGCAACATTCTGCACTTTTTCGAATTAACGTAGCAACTAGTCATAGGAATCTGATAATACTGATTGTATGTTACAAAGACAAAACTAGGACACTAGGTGACTGTGTTATTATGCATTTCATTATATAGCTCCAGTTTAGAGCAGGAACTAAAGTCTGAGAGAGAACAACAGAAAACTCTCCAACAGGAACTTCACAAAGAGAAAGACACCAACAGATCTCAGCACAGCAGACTGCAGCAGTATTCCCAGTTACAGAAGGTACGTGGCACAGCTTCATCTGCTTTACTATGGTTAGAAACAAGTACACGGCCTGATTGGGAAGATTACAGAACAGCCGTTAATGGGTTCCAGGTTCCCCGCCCCTCTCTGTGCAGCGAGTTTAACGGAGCTATGTCCGGTCACTAGGATTTCGGGCTGCTACTAGGTACAGGGAACGACCGTATGGACTGACTGATAGCAGCAGCAGTTGGCATTTGCTTTGGGTGTGGATTATTAGGTTAACAGTCAATACACCGACCGCTATTCGTCGACAGGCAATATGTTGACATATAAAAAAGGTAGACATGGTTGACATTGACAAAAGGTCGAACCAAGTAAAATGTCGCCATTGGACATGGTCAACACAGGAAAAGGTCGACACACGTTTTTTTGCATTTGTGGTGTCTATGTCGTCATCTGTCAACATGGACACTGTATGAGTGTGCCGCCTTACCTAGCATGGCTCACTATGCTTTGGGCACGGTGCCTCGCTGTGCCCGACACACTATTATATTCTCCCTCTATGCCCACTGCGGATTGTGAAGTAAGAACAAGTCGGTTTTTCAAATGTTGACCTTTTCATGTGTTGACCATTAGCATTTTGACATTTTGCTTGTATCGACCTTTTGTCAATGTCGACTTATTGCATGTCAACCTTTTTCATGTGTCAACGTATTGCATGTTGCCCAATGGTGATTGACATATTCACTGTTGACCTTTCAACTGGTACCAGTTGGCTTCAAGTCCTCCCCACTCTACGTGAACAGTGCTGCCTGTAATGGGGGGGGGGGGGGGGGGGGAGGGAGGATTCCAACCCCAGGCCCCTCCAACAAGCACAGGTCCGGGTAAGGTGCGCCTCCCCCAGCATCAATCCTTAAATAACAGGGGCCTGTGTGTTGGTGGACCCCTGAATCTACCACTGCAATCAACCCTCAGTCATACACTGAACAGCATCTACTAGTAATGTCATCAATTGTTTTTGTGCTGTTGGGTGCGAGTGCTGCGGGCACCCAAGCTTACCGTGGCTGTCGTGCCTAAATGTGCCAGGATTAACCACATTAAGTGGCAAAACTTATACCGGAAGCTAAATACCGGATGTGTGTCTAACTTTAGATTTCTGCTCTCACCTCGGGAGGCTACAAGCTGAGATCTGCAATAAGTACTGGACGCTCCCGGCACTCGCCCCAGGTGGCACAGATAATTTCTTAGCTTTGCTCATTTATTGAACTCCTCAGTCTCATCTTGTTCCCAGTTGTAAGGAGTAATGGAATATGCTGGCAATTTATAAAATGATGGTAATATATGTTTGCTGAGTATTACCATCTCTGGCTTGTCAGACAAATATAGTTTTTTTTTATCATTTATATTTGTATTTGCTTTTTATATGGACCAGATGTATCAAGCTTCAAAAAGTGATAAAGTGGAGAGTGAAAAACAGCCAGCCAATCAGCTCCTACCTGTTATTTTCAAACACAGCCTGTGACATTACAGGTAGGAGCTGATTGGCTGGCTGTTTATCCCTCTCCATTTTATCACTTTTGAAGCTTGATACATCTGGCCCATAGTCTGCAGGGCTGTACTTGTTTGTTTGGTTTATAGATTAATGCTCTTTCATTATTCTCCCAACTATAGGATTTTGATAAATTACTTCTGGAGAAGAAACATTTGGAGAATCTGTGTGATGAGCAGGAACAGGCCCTGCAGGAAATGGGCCTGCACCTCAGCCAGTAGGTGCCCGTTACGGCTTGTATGCACGGTTTCATCTCTTCTTGTTAAATGTAAAAGGAGGTATTTAGGGTCATATTCCGTATTATTGTCACGAATATTATTGTGCAACATCGATGCAATTTTGTTTTTAACTCAATACTTATCCCAGCTATTGATCAATATACTTTGTGGGGACTGCAGTTGCAGTAACATTTTGTTCCTGTGAAGTTCTAGGCTGCTTTGCTCAGAAGTCCGCTGCTAACTGACTTGGTACTTCCTGGGTTTGAAAACATGACACATAGGAGCTGATTGGCTGGTTGTTTATCACTCTCTAATGTATCACTTTTGAAAGCTTGATACATCTGGCCCTTAGAAACAGCACCTATGTGTCTGCAAATGTAGATGGCAGCTTCTGTTTGTGTGTAGTATTATCACAGCTTTCCATTTGAGGATATAGGAAGATTAGGGCGTTAATCGCTTAATGCGAGTACAAAAAAGTTGGACAAGGGATTAACGTGGGATTCAATTTATGAATAGTATATATTTACTGAGACCCCACAAAGACAGAATCCATGTCCACTCTCACTCCTTTTAATTGCGGATATTCAGGAAGTTAATAATATTTTAGGAGAAAAATTAAAAAGGGTACTTGTTTCCTAGCACGGGTCCCATCGCATACCTTAAGTTAAGGTATGCGATGGGACCCGACCGACCCGATTTCAGGCTTTTTTACAGGTTTCCCGACAATTGTAAAATCGGGTCCATTACATGCCATTATAATGGCATGCGATGTGACCGACCCGATTTTACATTGTATGCATTGTATGTAAAATTCCTATGTAAAATCGGGTCCATTGTATGTATGTATGTATGTATGTATTGTATGTGCGATGGACCCGATTTTACATAGGAACCAATGTTAAATGGCCCACCATACCCGATTTTTTATTGTATACCCACCCTGATGGGTAATTTGTATGTCAAATGCCCCCCACCCCCCCCATTGTTAACGCCACCCCACGATGAACGCCAACCCGAAGCGTGGCGGTACGCGTCCTACGACCTTTTCATACCCCCACTATGCACGTCGGCGTGGAGTTGATTTTATATAGTGTGGCGAGCGCGAAGCGTGGCGAGCAGACGCGTAATACCTGTGAAGTAATGTGCGTCCCCTCGCGGGGTGCGCTGCGCTCGCTACAGTGTCCTTGTCGACATTTTTCAACTTCAACCTTTTTTATATGTTGACCTTTGCCTTGTCAAGCAATGTGGTCGACCTAATTAACGTTTACAAACGGATCCACACCCAGTAGGTTGGCCTTTGCTCACCAGCAATATAGATGGCTTCTGAAAGTAATTGTGGGGCACTTATGTCACAACCTGTATCTGGGATAGTATCTTTCCTGTATCTGGGATAGTAGCTTTCCTGTATCTGGGAGAGTTTACAGATGTTTTTGTATTTGTACCAGTAGAAACACTCATCTAAAATTCTAATATTCTGCAGGTCAAAATTAAAAATGGAAGATATTAAAGAAGTCAACAAAGCACTTAAGGTAAGGAGTATAACAGCCACCCAAACATGTATCCTCTCTGATGACTTTACAGTGAGATGAGGAAAGTCTTCCCAATTTGTCAGAAAGCAGAGAGCGACAAAGTACTAGCCAATCCGCTCCTGTCTTTAGTTAAGACACAGCTAGTAACAGGGCCGTTTGATGCTGATTGGCTGGTACTTTATGACGCCCTCCTTTGTAACTGTCCTATATTTGATAAATCCGGCTGGTGTACACTGATGAAGAGAAGTATAATCAAATGAAGTTTATGGATAGGGATGTGCACAATGAACCATCATTATATGTATTATTTCCTGTGTACACAATGTGGTACCATCTATGGCCCAGCTGCATCTAGTATATATCCTGTTTGAGACCATATCAACCTCAGGGATTTATTTATTTACTTTAAGGGTCATTCGTGGCTGAAGGATGATGAAGCTCGTGGCTGCAAACAGTGTAACAAAGAATTCTCCATCTCCAGGCGAAAGGTAAATATATATATTGGGCTGTGTCTCCTGGATTTGCTGCTTAAAGCATACAGGCAGACTCGCTGGATTCAGGTCTCTGTGCCTTAGTTTTACTGGCTTCTATATGGGGTTCTATAGCTCAAACCGTACTGTAGCCATTGAGCAGAAATGTATTTAGGGATAGATTTCAAATCAGAATCTGCTTTATTGGCCAGGTATACTTTTGTATGTAGGAATTAGATTTGGATTGCGGTGCAACAGCCGGTTAGGTAACAGGTAAAGAGTGACAGTACAGATATACATAACACATACAGGTATACGCTAGATGTACCCTTGGGATTATAGCTGCAGGGAACGTATATTCACTGAGCTGCACAGCGCCTAGGCAGCCATCAGCGGCGCCACTGGTCATTGCAGCAGCCAGGTAGGCAACAGTACAAGCAGAGACAGTACCGTTATCACACAGGGAACGTATACCTGCCGAGCTGAACAATGCCTAGGCAGCCATCAGCGGTACCACTGGTCATTGCAGCAGCCAGGTAGGTAACAGATAAGCAGAGACAGCACTGTTATCACACAGGGAACGTATACCCGCCGAGCTGAACAACGTCTAGGCAGCCATCAGCGGTACCACTGGTCATTGCAGCAGCCAGGTAGGCAACAGTACAAGCAGAGACAGTACAGTTATCACACAGGGAACATATACCTGCCAAGCTGAACAATGCCTAGGCAGCCATCAGTGGTACCACTGGTTGTTGCAGCAGCCAGGTAGGTAACAGATAAGCAGAGACAGCACTGTTATCACACAGGGAACGTATACCTGCCGAGATGAACAACGTCTAGGCAGCCATCAGCGGTACCACTGGTCATTGCAGCAGCCAGGTAGGCAACAGTACAAGCAGAGACAGTACAGTTATCACACAGGGAACATATACCTGCCAAGCTGAACAATGCCTAGGCAGCCATCAGTGGCGCCACTGGTCGTTACAGCAGCCAGGTAGGTAACAGATAAGCAGAGACAGCACTGTTATCACACAGGGAACGTATATTCGCTGAGCTGCACAGCGCCTAGGCAGCCATCAGGGGCACCACTGGTCGTTACAGCAGCCAGGTAGGTAACAGATAAGCAGAGACAGCACTGTTATCACACAGGGAACGTATATTCGCTGAGCTGCACAGCGCCTAGGCAGCCATCAGGGGCACCACTGGTCGTTACAGCAGCCAGGTAGGCAACAGTAAAAGCAGAGACAGTACAGTTATCACACAGGGAACGCTTACCCACCGAGCTGCACAGTGCCTATTTAGCCATCAGCGGTACCACTGGTCATTGCAGCAGCCAGGTAGGTAACAAATAAGCAGAGACAGTACAGTTATCACACAGGGACTATATATTCGCCACGGCGCCTAGGCAGCCATCAGCGGCGCCGCTGGTCATTGCTTATATTGTTACTTACTTGGCTGTTGCAATGACCAGTGGCGCTGCTGATGGCTGCCTAGGCGCCGTGGCGAATATATATTCCCTGTGTGATAACGGTACGGTCTCTGCTTATATTGTTACTTACCTGGTTGTTGCAGAGACAGTACCGTTATCACACAGGGAACATATATTCCTTGTAAATTTGAAATAAGGTAAAGATTCCAGATTTTCAAGCAAAAAATAATGTATTTTATTGTAAATTTTTTCTGTTTTCGCACATATACAGATAAGATCAGCGAAAAGCCCCATACCTCTGTGTTCCCACAGCCGCAATCGTAGAAAAGTGGCCAGTCGTCGGGGATTTGGTTTTGTCCGCCTGAGGCAGGCAAAACAAAATCCCCAAATGTGCCAATATCAGGGCTAATAGGATAGCCCCAAACGAGTCCATTTGTCTCATTAAAGTACAGATGCTAATTGGATAATCCTATGTATTTATTAACACCTATAGAAATGGTCTACATTATATCCTGGGATTCTGTTTGGTCTGTTTCAAATTGAATCTCTAAAGAATGTAAAGTGATTTGTTAATAATAAGCATTTTATTTATATTCCGGTAGCACTTTACTTTATTAGGTCCCTCTTGTAGAGGAGAGCAGGAGAACACCAGTTGCTAGAAACTGTTCAGCTAATGAAAGAATACAATACATGAGAATACAATAGCTCATATCACCATGTACCAGTAATATCATTAAGGTCCAAAATAATGTCGGCCTCTGTTGAGCCTTGGAAATATGCCTGTCTATGGCAAAGGAATAAGGGTGAAATGTTACTTTTGCTTCCTTAATCAATGTTTACTTCTTTGCAGCATCATTGTCGAAACTGCGGAGACATCTTCTGCAACACCTGTTCTAGTAACGAACTGTCGCTGCCATCATACCCAAAGCCTGTCCGGGTGTGCGACACCTGCCATAACTTACTGCTCCAAAGATGTTCCTCAAATTGTTCTTGAGATCCCATCTGGCTTCGTAATTCTTTTTTTTTCTTTTGAAACCGTGAAAAAAAAAAAATGATCAGTTTTCTACGTACAAATAATTATTTTTGCTTGTTAAGAATATTCTATAAATGTGTATTTTTCGGTTACTGTATTCATACATTGAATAATATGCCATAATCACAAGCAATGTTAATAATCACTTTTACTACTACACAACTCAAAGTATTTTCTGTATGTTTGTACTAACAGTGAAGAATCATGCGATTTCTGTACATTATTTTTCTGACATGTGACAGTGACTGTACGTAAGATACACAGAGAAATATCACCTTGTTTTTAAATCACTTTAAAAAAAAAATCTTAACCACATTTGTTACAAACGTCATTTGATATCGCAAAGGAAAAAAATAGAAATTTGTATACTGATAAATGAGAATTTGGCTTTTTTTCCATTGTGGTGAGCTTTATATAATTTATTAACCAGAACATGATACATTTCCTATGCACACCACTGCTTTGTCCATTTGTTACACGGATTCTTTGCTAATCTCTGGGTATTATTGATCAGAATGTTTTAATCTAACACAACATCCAATTATAGTTATGTTTAAAAAAAAAAAAAAAGAGGACAGTAGCCAAGATGAATGCTAGACCTGGCCACTGACTACCATCGGCGTTTAAGTATTGATGCAGGATATGGTTTATATGGCACAGGGACACAGCCTAGCTCTGTTTCCAATGTGACCCACAAAGCCCCACCCCCATCTCTGATTGGCCCGGTGAGTAAAAGAGCAGGCATGACCATCAGTGAGATAAACCATCAATGCCCCTCCCCCTCTCTCGATTGGTTTAATCCGACCAAGCTTAACTACCAATTATACAGTCTGATTAATTCACTGATGACCATTCCTAATGCTAAAAATTAATTCAAAAGTAAACAAAAGGATGTAATGGTTGCAGATTGCCAGGCTGTGCTCAAATATGGTAAAATCATGTTACTGTATTGTTTGAGGTAAAAAAAATAATGCAGCAAGGTAAAGCTGAGAAACTATTAATACTGGGACTGTGTCACTATGGGCAAATCCTACCAAATGTAGTCAATCGGCAAGCATCAGAAAATGTCTATATTAAAGACGCTTACAGTTCCTCTGGTGCCCGTTCTGGATTGTTTTCAGGCAAATGTCTGTGGAATCTATTTTTAACTTAATGACGAGAAATGTGACACTCCGTGCCTTAAGCAGCAGAGCCGGATTTGTGTATTTTTTACTAGCCATACCTAATTCCCCCTATACTGACTGTTGGAGTCCATCATACTTCTGTAACTTTTTATCTTCACAAACTGTGTATTGCCCAAACTCCATAGGACTGCGATTATTCAGAATCAAGAATATTGTACAATCATGTGCGCACTGTTTTTGTTAAGCAAAATATTTTTGTAATAAACGTAGTTTGGGCCGCACTAGAATAAATAATTCTCACTCAAAAATAAGAAGTGATTTCATGTCTTTATTTAGAGGCCGCAGATTACCCAGGAGAAACCAACATTGCAGACCAAACACTGTGTTCAACATTATACATAAATATCCCTGTGTCTCATCCAGTGCATCTAAACTGCTTAATAACGCATTGCACCAATGGCTAGTGGGCCTGATTCGGAGATTGGCGGTATAACCTCTGGCTCTTTGTATACAGAGTCTGTGTGATAACATGCAAATGCCACAGGAGGCTTCTTGTGTAAATAGACGCCTGCTGCTGGCTTCGCTGAGCAGCTGCTGCAATCTGATCATCTGTGTGACTATTAGATTAACTGAGTGATCCTGCGGTTACTCAGGATGACCGGTGATTTCACACCGCCGACCAGTCAAGGTGCAAGGACACAGGTACTGGCTTTGGAACGTCCTGTTTTCTGCAAAACTGCTTGTTGCCTCCCCCAAACGTAAGCAGCGCATCAATCATATGACAGTCAGGGCCCTGCAAGCTCCATCGCAGACCCAGATCTGCACATATGCAGTTCTCAAAATATCAGATGTGTTAATTTCGAATTGACTAATCTCTGAATTAGCGTACAGTTGCAGAATTACGCGGAGACATGTACTCCCATTGACAGTCCCACAACTTGCTATCTTGCAGAGTAACGCAGGCTCCGGCCTACTCACATTCAACGCTCACAGCCTGCCTTCTTTTCAGCATTATGATCAGTCCTAGAGTTAGGTGGCCTTCCCTGTCCTGTAATGGTATAGGCTCAAGTTTTCTGGCTCTCAATAATTCCCACGCACAATAAACTCTGACTGGCTCTCACAATCCCTCTTTGACTTATGGTCTGGCCCAGCCCACATGGGATCTGTGCTAGGGGTGGCCACCGACCATCGATGATTCAAAATCATCAATGGCCAATGTTAAACTTTTATGATCGTTGGGGGAAAACAAGATGGTTTCCCACCATCGATGATGCACAAGCAAAAAAAAAAATATATATATAATTATTAATAGCAAGACCATGAGACAAAGACTGCACACACTAAAAAAGCAAAAGGAGTGCTGTAGCTTCAAAAATTTTATTAATACATGAGATGCATTAGAAAGCAGCAACATCATCTTACAAAGGTACAAGGTTATTATGGCATTTAAAGTGCAAATCGGATTAAAAAAATAGTCAGAGGGAGCATGTATTTATCATATTGTAGATCAGTGGTCTCCAACCTTTTTTGGGTCGGGAGCTACTCGCGACAAAATAAACCGCCCGAAGAGCTACTAAAGTAAAAAATGTAAAAAAATCTGCATAATATAAAAAAAAACACACTGCAATGCCCCAGACATAATATGGCACACACTGCAATGTCCAATATGTCACAAACATACCTCCCAACACTGGAGGCAGAGGAGAAGAGACATCTACGCGTGCCGAAGGCACGCGCCAAAAATTTTAGGGTTCAGCTACTACCGTGGAACTCCTGCGAGGCTACATCCCCCATTTTTTCCGCTATGGGGGCATGGTCAGCTCTCTAACAGCTGTAGCCACATGGGGTGCGGCCATGAAAAATGGGGGTGTGGTACACATATGCCCTCAATAGTGCAGTGCCAGATACACATGACCCCAATAGTGCAGTCCGTGATACCCATTATAAATATGCCCCGCACCGTGATGCTCCATTATACATATGCCACACACACAATGCCCATTATACATATGCCCAACAACGTGATACTCCGTTATACAAATGCCCCACACCGTGATGCTCCGTTATACAAATGCCCCACACCGTGATGCTCCATTATACATATGCCACACACCGTGATGCTCCATTATACATATGCCACACCGTGATGCTCCATTATACACATGCCACACACCGTGAGGCACCATTATACATATGCCACACAGCACACACCGTGATGACGATTATGCCTATGCCCCACAAATGATGCCCATTAAACATATGCCCCACAAATGATGCCTATTAAACATATGCCCCACAAATGATGCCCATTAAACATATGCCCCACAAATGATGCTCATTAAACATATGCCCCACAAATGATGCCCATTAAACATATGCCCCACAAATGATGCCCATTAAACATATGCCCCACAAATGATGCCCATTAAACATATGCCCCACAAATGATGCCCATTAAACATATGCCCCACAAATGATGCCTATTAAACATATGCCCCACAAATGATGCCCATTAAACATATGCCCCACACATTGATGCTCATTAAACATATGCCACACAAATGATGCCCATTAAACATATGCCCCACACCCAAGGTGTGGGGCATATGTTTAATGGGCATCATTTGTGTGGCATATGTTTAATGACTCAATGCCACACAGACGATGCGCACACAGAGTTTTACAATTTTTTTTTATCAAAACGAAGGACTTGCGCGCAGGACTTGAGCAGAGGCTGTGGCGGCGTGGCGCAGGACGGGCTGCTCGGCTGTGGCGTCGATGGAAAGTGCGCGAATTCATGCGCTGGGGACGTCAGGCGGTCACGCGGCACGGAGTCACTCTCTCTGAGACCTCCTGCCGCCAAGCGAGGTTGGAACCACTACGCTGCAGGAGGTCACTGCCGCAAAGTCAGGACCACAAACTCTGCATTACATCACTTTCTGACCTCCTGCCGCCAAGCAAGGAACCTCTACGCGGCAGGAGGTCAGTGGAAGCTGCCGAGCTACTTCAATACACCCGCCGAGCTACCCGTCGCTCGCGAGCGACGGGTTGGCGAACCCTGTTGTAGATTATAAGCTGGAGTCATAGATCAGCAAGCCCTCCACCAAGCAGTCATTGCGCCGACAGACTGTTTCGGTGCTAAGTCGCACCTTAATCAAAAGACTGGGCAGACCAGGGGCAAACGCAGGATTTTCAAATGGGGGTTTCCAGAGGGGCGGAGCAAAGCACGGAGATGGACAAAGCATGGAGATGGACACTTAGGTGACCCAGTATATGCCCGGTCAGTTAAAGTATTATAGATAGACCAAATGTATATAAATAATAATAAAATATATATATATATACACACATACACACACATACATACTTACATACATACATACAGGGGCGCCAACAGCAGTGTAGACCCCTGGGCATAGCAATGTATTGGGGCCCCTACCAATCCTCCAGAGGTAGGGGTGGAGGAAGCTTTGATGTCCCGTGAGTGGTAGGAGGTATTAAATCAACCAATCAGCATGTAGGGCCTGGAGCAGTAATTTACACTAATTACCCCTTTGATCTTTAATACTTTTTATTGTTTTTAAAAGAAAAAATGCCACATGTGGCCATCCACACCGGACGCAGTACAACCACCACCATCACTGCTGGTACATGGACTGTTTTGATAATATTGCAAATGTCCAGGAATCATGTCCAGTTCAACAAGTGTCCATTATACGTAGTGCGTATTGCGGTGTGGCCCAACATAATATGGCAAAAAAAAAAACACAAAGAAAGACATTGATAATAATAACGATAAGATACACAAGACATTTTATGGACAGCGAGGCACCTATTTACAAGACATTGTTGTTACGCTAAATATGCCATACTTGCGAACACCCGGGGGCATAGACAAACAAATATCCAGCCCGCAAAATCAGTTACATAGGCACAAACAAGCATATGTTGCACTACCTTGCCGCTTTATATGACCCATTTGTACTTAATGGCAGTAACATATCCAACCCAGGTTTCGACTACACTCCTACCCCTATGTAGCCTTATCATACTTAGTTTCTAAGGAATAAACAAACATAGTATATCTCGGGATACCTGAAGACAACACTACATGTAATTAAACAGTGTTATAACAAAATTACCCGCTCCGTTATCCTAATACAGTAATATTAATATTGATAAAGGGTACTAATTACCGTTTTGTGCTTCCAACTTTTGTGAATATAGTGATACAAAAAGATATTTTCATTACTACATTGACTATGTATATTTATTTATATCATTATACCTTTTAACTTAACTTAAATTAAACTCTACAGTCGTGTGACTAGATGTTAGCCATCTGTGCCAAATCTTAGTGCAGTGGCTTAAACGATTTTTTTTTTTTCAATAATAAATTTTTATTAAGTCTTGCACAAGTACAGAATGCAGAAGGACATTTTTTGCATAGAAACTGAATGTGCATTAACGAGTAATCATGAAAAAGGAAATCTTTCAACGTCAGAGTATATTCTGTGAGAGAATTGGCTAAGTATCGAGTAAATAAGCAAGACTAGTATTTAATATCGAAGAGGTGAGAGGAGAGAAAGGGGGAATGTAGAAGAGGTGAGAAGAATGAAAGGGGGAAAAGGGAGGGACCCAAGAGGGACTGGGGAGGGTAGGGGCAGGGGGTGGAGCCCCAGTGTGTGCCGTAGTGTAGTAAGAACACTGCGAAGATCCCAGGGAGGGTTCATGCTCCCATTATGGAACTATTCAGCTGAGGAATGTGGAGGAGTGGAAAGGGCTGATAGGTCTGATGGTTCAATATAGAAAAGTGATAGGCCCCGTGATTCTCTGTATTCGCTCCATTTGAGCCATTTGATATGAATCGACGAGGCTGAGGATGAGTATTTAACATTAGCTGTCTCGAATAAGAAATGTTTATGAGTAGTGTTAGCGATATGTAGGATTGAAGGTACTACTGGAGATTTCCAATGTTGGCCTATGGCTGCCTTAGTTGAAATCAGAATGTGTCTAAGTATATATAGATCCCCTGGAGCAAGTAGCATATTACGGTGTAGTAACGCCACTATCGGGTCAGGAGGGACGCGTATTCTCAGGACGTCACTGATGAGGGAGAATACTTCAGACCACAGCGGACGTATCAGCACACATTCCCAGAAAATGTGGTAGATTGAACCAACGCCACCACATCCTCTCCAGCAAAGCTTGGAGACGGCAGGCCAGATCCCATGTAGCCGCTGAGGGGTGAAGTATGCCCTTTGGCACAATTTATAAAACATCTCAGAATGATGTAGACATTTGGACATCTTAAATCCAGAATAGGCAATGGAGTCCCATTCTTCCTCAGTGAAAGTGATGGAGAGATCTGCTTCCCATTTTAACTGCGCTGGCAGTTTCCCTTTTTTCAATTTTGTAATTAGGTAATTGTACCATTTTGATATCCCCCCTCTATGCGTCTGAGAAGACAGATTGGAGAATAGGTATTTAGGGAAGGATGGGCCCACTGAAGCATTTTTAAAAGTCGCGGATAACCAATGGCGTACTTGGAGGTATTTGTAGAAGTCCTGTTTGGGCAACTCATACTGCGCCTGCAGAGTGGAGAATTGTATAAGGGCGCCATCGGAGAACAACTGTCTTAGGTATAAAATTCCTGCCTCAATCCAAGAGTCTAACTTTAAGTTAGGTATGAGCCTGGCTATGGATTTTATTGATAGGTTGGGGCCTGGCAGGGAAACCTTAACATCTTCCGATATAGCTCTATACCAGACCGATAGTGTAGCTCTGATAGCAGCACCCGGACCAGACCATGTTGGGGATGCATGTGGAGGGACCCAAAGCAAGTCGGATAGGGGAATTTTCGATGAGAAAGAGCGTTCCATCACCACCCAAGGCTTTGGGGAGTGAAGCTCAAACCAATCTCTGGCCTGGCTAAGAATACACGCCATTTGATATCTCTCTATATCTGGATAGACGGCACCCCCCGAGTCCTTAGGCAGCGAGAGGACTCCCCTGGCTATTCGGGGCCTAGAGCCCTTCCAAATATACTTAGAAAACAAGGCGTTACATTTACAGATAAGCGACTTGGAAGGGAGTCTAGGGATAGCCCTGAAAAGATACATAAGTTTAGGCAGTAAGATCATCTTAGAGGCTGCGATCCTGCCAAGCCAAGAGATCTCATGAATGGACCATTCTAGAATTAGTTTTTCAAAAGATTTTAGTAATGGGATAAAATTACAGTCGGTTATATTGATGTCTCTAGTCACATGCACCCCCAAGTATTTGATCGACTTCGTTTGCCAGGCATATCGGTATTTGTCTTTTAATAGCGCAGTTACTGCTGGGGGGATATTTAATGGGAGGGCTTCCGTCTTAGAGGTGTTCAATTTATAGAAGGAGACATTGGAATATTCCTCCAGGGTCTTATGGAGAGCGGGAAGGGAACTTGCAGGGTCCAATAAACAAAGGAGTATGTCGTCTGCGAACAAACATATTTTATGGGGAATTCCACTGATAGTCGGTTCTTTAATCTGACTGTTTGATCTAATTTTTTCAGCGAGGGGTTCTATGGCCAGTACAAAGATAAGTGGGGACAGGGGGCAGCCCTGGCGAGTACCGTTGGAAATGTGAAAACTAGAGGAAAGGCAACCGTTTACATACACCCTCGCAGAAGGGCATGAGTATAAAGCAAATATAGCATCCAGGAATCTACCGTTAATGCCAAATCGTAACAGGACAGATCTAAGGTAACCCCAGTGGAGCCTGTCAAACGCTTTCTCAGCGTCAAGAGAAAGCAGCAATAGGGGGTCTTGATTCAAATCGCAGTACTCCAAAATGTTGTAAACTCTTCGCGTGTTATCCGGGGCCTGTCTGCCCGGAACGAATCCCACCTGGTCTGCCGTAACAAGGGAGGGGAGTAAAGGTGCCAAACGATTAGCCACTAACTTTGCATATAATTTTAGGTCGGTGTTTAATAAGGCAATAGGGCGGAAATTTTGAACCGATGTAGAGGGTTTACCGGGTTTAGGGATCGCCACAATTCTTGCTTCAAGCATTTCTTTCGGGAAGCCTTTGGATTCTGATGCTTCATTAAAGACGTTCAACAATAAGGGGGCTAGATCAGACTTGAAGCATTTATAAAAGTTAGAAGGATAGCCATCAGGGCCGGGGGCCTTATCGTTTGGCATTATATCAATGGCAGCCTCTATTTCAGAGATGGACCAGGGGGAGCACAGAGACAGACAGGTCTCGGAGTCCAGCTTCGGGAGATTAATACTATTCAAAAAGGCATCAATGTCATCTGTCGTTGGTTGAGGGGTGAGCGCGTCAGTGTTAAGATTATATAGCTGCGAATAGTATGCCGCAAAGGTGTCCGCAATATTGAAAGGGTCAACCACTCTAGCCCCATGAGAATCATATAAAAGACTAACTCTAGCCCTAGCCCTCTGCCCCCTCAGTTTTCTGGCCAAAAGACGGCCCGCTTTATTCCCAAAGGTATAGAAGCGCTGATTCAACTTAGCTATATTCCTTTGCACTTCCTGAAGGGAGAACATGTTAACCTTGTCCCTAGCTTTAACAAGTAGATTAAGCAATGCTCTGTCTAGGGGGTTTGCCTTGTGGGCTGACTCCAATCTAGCTAATTCCTCTTCAGCCAAAAGAAGATCTCTTGCCTGGGCCTTTTTTAACCTGGATGCTACTTGTATTGCGGAGCCACGTACAACAGCCTTAAGCGAGCACCAGTGGTTAAACACATTAGTGTCCTCTGGTTGATTGGTGGAGACAAATGAAGAAAGGGAATCTTGAATGAATTTACGGGATTCGGGGTGGGATAAGGCAAGTTTGCCCAATTTCCATGGGCCCGGGGGCATTCTATAGGAACCTTGATCCCAAGAGAGCAGTAGAGGGGAGTGATCTGACCATGTAATGGGTAGAATGACGATTTTGTGTAGAGAGGCTAGTGTCCACTTGTCAGTTAACACCATGTCTATCCTGGAGTACGTCTGATGTGGATGTGAGAAGAATGTATAGTCACGGACCCCTGGGTGTTTAGCGCGCCATGCATCGTGTAGGTCGTATTCACTGATAATCTGTCTAAATCTATGGGAGTGATCCGCTACCTGAGGGCCTCTACTTGAACCAGGTCGAGACCTGTCTACGGCAGGATCCAAAACCATGTTAAAGTCCCCCAGGATCAGAAGAGCTCCCCTAGCATGTCTCTGTACTGCTGCGCAAAGTTTCCTAAAAAACGCCACCTGTCTTGTATTTGGAGCATAGCATGAAACCAGGGTGACCTCTACCCTATCCAGTAGGCCCACTAAAATAATAAATCTTCCTTCTGGGTCAGAGTAGCAGAGAACAATATTGCCACACCTGCTTTTTTAAGGGGACCGTTAGCGGTGTAACACTGGGGGTATCTGTTATCAAAAAATTTGGGAGGGCACGTCTTCTTAAAGTGAGTTTCCTGGATCGCAACTATATGTGCTTTCAATTTGTGGAACGAGGCTAAAGCTACTTTACGTTTCTGGGGGGAATTCAACCCTTTCACATTCAATGAGAGAATATTAACCATAATCTAGGTCAGGGAGGTATGTTACACTATTGTCATTGGGTTCTACATTGGAGTCACGTTCACACACTGGGGTCCAGAGGTAGGGCGGGAGAAACAGACAAGATATAGTAAGGGGAGACCAAGGAAGAAGAAGCATAAGGACAGCGACTCTAAAGAGAGTCGTAGAGAGGCGCCATAGACGGAGCGCCTCACCCAGGGTTCTAGGAGGGGGTAGTGGCCGTCCACCCCACATTAGCCCAATAATAATGATAGTAACAAGCATCAGTCGGATTGTACTGTAGTAAATTCTATTACACATAACTATTAATAAAGCATAGACGAGAAAACAGGAATATAAAAAATATAAGAGGGAGAAGACACGGTAAAGAGATACTTACAACTCTACTACTTATGTCACTAGCGCCTACAAAAAACATGCATCTATACTCCAGCTCCCACCGTTAGTGGTGATTCTGCTGCACGCATCCCGGCGCACCACCACTACCAGTGGTCAGAAGGGACATCAATGAGAAGCTTAACTAGAAGCCAATCACTTCGCAGTGCCGGAAGGTGCACCAGGATACGCCCAGAGGGAACACACACCCCATACATACAAATCAGTGGGAGCAAAAAATGCGTCAATCAACCAAGATATAAAGTATTCTAATGACTAAGAAACCGGTATACTAAGATATATATATATATAAACGTTACTGGTATGTGTAATATCTCAGAGCAGAAAAAAAAGATAAAAAGATATAGAGACCCAACAGGGTCAGATAAATATTAACAGGCATATGGCACCTCAGCCATGGGGCACTACTCTGCCGTCGACCAGTCCTGCTGGAGCCGGCGGGTCGGAGATGCCCCCGGGGGAGGGCTCAAAATGTTCCATTTGCGTAGGATCTCCAAACCCTCATCAACTGAGGAGATAGCGATGGTGGATCCTTCACGCATGATCAACAAACGGGTCGGGAAACCCCAGCGATAAAGGATATTAGCTTTCCTTAAAGCTGCAGTAATAGGTTGTAGGGAGCGCCGTTTGAAAAGAGTCGCCTGTGACAAGTCACTAAACAACTGGTATGATCCCAGAGCAGCGGCAGTCTCAGAAGAAGGCCTAGCAGCCTTCAATAGTGCTTCTTTAATATGGTAAAAGTGTACCCTCATAAGAACATCTCTAGGTGCCCCTTCAGGAGCGTTCCTAGCCTTCGGAAGTCTGTGGATCCGGTCCAGGTGTAAATCTGAGGACGAGGCCGAAGGCAGGAGTTTTTTAAAGATGTCCATTGCCACGTCATGGAGGCTGCTGTTAGAAACATTGTCGGGGATACCCCTAAGCTTGAGATTGTTCCTGCGGGAACGATTCTCCAAATCCGCCAATTTATCCCGCAACAGTGTAACCTCCCCCTCCAGAGCAGCATGCGAATCGATCAGGTCATTGTGGGAGGCAACCACTTCTCCCATTTTTGACTCCAGCGCGTCTGTACGTTCTCCCAAATCATCTATAGATCGCTGACACAATTGGAGGGAAGCGCGGATTTCCGCAGATACCTCGTCTTTCATCTGCGTCAGTAGGATTTTCAGAGTGCCAACTGTCAGAGCCTCATCGTCAGGTATTTCCCTCCGAGCAGGGGTCCCCGAAGGGGGGAACACGACAGGAGCTGGGGCATCCATCAGAGGGGGAGGGGTCGAGGTTGAAGTGGAGGGTGTAATGCCTCTGGAGGTAGAGGATCTGGGTGACGGCTTGAAGAAGGCAACTTGTGACACTGTCTTAGAAACTTTGCTCTTTCGAGGTCGCATAGCGGCGAAACTGTAAATCACACTCCAGGAAATGAAGCTATAGAAGCATGAGGAGCCAAATAAGATATTACATAAACAGAACTGTCAGTATGGATCCATATATATTGGGATCTATCAATCCGAGGTAACCACTTGGGCTGTGGGGTGTAGAAAAGGCAATTACTGCATATTACAGCGGTACATTGTCCTGAGATAGGAGAAACCGACCAAAATGAGGCTTTGGGATGGAGACCCGGCCGTGGGCATCAGGGGAACAAATCTCTCCTTGTCCCAGGAAAATCTAGGAGGGCGAAGGTCCAGTCAGCAAACTAGTCGGGGGTCCCCCAATTCCCTAATGCCCCACTGTAGGAGGCCGGCCCTCCTCGCTGGTGATTTTAGGGCTGCCAGGGAAGAGGGACACCCAGGGGGATGGTAGAGATTATAGCCTGGGGGGAGTCTTCAACAGCACCACAAGCCAGGGCACCCAATAAACAAATACCTGCAGGGTGTTGAGAGCGGCAACTGTAGTGTGGGAGTGTCCACTGCAGGGCTCCCGATTTCACAGCCTCCCAAGCGTGCAGAAATTCTCACAGGCAGATCAGTTACAGCTTCTGCTGTGAGATCATCCAAGATGGCCGCCGACTGTGGTGTTAGAGGGGGAAGCCTGGGGTCCCACGCTGATATATCAGCTCTGGGGCTGCAGAAGGTGAGGAGAGCAGGCTGTGTGGGCAGCGCAGGAGGGCTGGGACAGGATTTGTGCAAAAAAACGCGTTTTGTGGTGCTTTCGCGGCCGCGATCCGGCACTGGAGCCCGAATCCCGGGTGCAGTGATTAATAGAGGCCGCGGCTTGAGGACGGAGCTAGGCCGCAACCTGCCGGGACCTATATCTCAGTCCCCCGGCTCCGCAGCTCGCTCCCGCCGGCACCGGAGGGTCCCCGCCAGGCAGAGGGGGACTTTGAGGGGCGGCAGGGGAGCGGATGGTTGTAAAAGCAGCACTTTTGTAGTATAGGTGCAGGAGCCCTATTAAAAAGCGTCCTGCGTCCTTCGCGTCTAGGCCACGCCCCGGCTTAAATGATTTTTAACCAATGATATCCAGGCTGCGAAGTCAGGACCTTCCTTAGAGAGCCAGGTCCTAGCAATCAGTAGCTTTGGCAGTGCACATAAATTAAATACATAACTTTTATCATGATTATTGATTAAATTACCCTTATATACAGATAACACACAGCATTTACAGTCCAACACAGACCCGGGAATCCCCGTGTTTGTTAAAGTTTGTTGCACTTTGTCCCAAAATGCCCTAAGGACTACACATTCCCAGGTTAAATGCCAAAATGAGCCAGGTTCCTGTTTGCATTTGGGGCATAAAGGCGAAGTACGGCTCCCCATGCTGACCAACCTTGTGGTGGACAGATATGATCTATGGAAAAAGTACAGTTGCACCTGCTGCACCCTTATTGAGTTGGTCACAGAATGGCCTGAAGTCATGGCCATTCCCCACTCATCATCTGTTAGGGGGCCTACATCTACCGACCATTTTTCTTTAAGCTTTACCAGCCTGTCATCGAACTTAGCTACCACCAACAAATTATACAGCCTTGAGCAACCCTTTCTTTTGTTACCCACTTGCAGGGCTTTCTTTATGGGTGACACGGAGAAGCAGACCACTGTGTTCTTAAATTGGGCTTCCAGTGGGCTTCTCATTTGCAAAAATCTAAAGAAAAATGTCTAGGAAGATTGAATTCTGTTGCTAATTGCATAAAGGACTTCAAGGTACCTTGTTCATAAAGCTGACTGAGGGATTTCAGCCCATAATGACCCCAGATCCTATCTGGTTGCAGTGCCTTCAGTTCTTTCAAAAATGTATAGTCTGATAAGGGGTGATCAACCTCTATATCGGAAAATTTAACTACAGTAACTTATTTGCTTCCCTCCATATCTTTACTGCTTGTCTTACAAACGGTGGGTCATTTTGGAATATACTGCCCATCAACAAACATTGTAGAGGAGTAAAACTTGAGTTCCCCTGGGCTACCAATGATTTAACTATACTTGTCATGATTGGATGCCATCTTGTCATGAGCGATCGCCATTTTTACGCCAGAAGGAGCGTAATTGTACCACGCCATTCTGCCCTAATGGTAAATGTAATGGAGAAAGTGACCTGCCTTTGCCCTGGATGGTTGGGAGGACTGGGGGGTGAAGCAGGAAGGCAGATGGGATCTCTTTCCTTTGAAGTCCATGCTCTGTTTACAATACTGTTTCTGATATGGTGTGCAATCTACTCATCCTGTAATTTTATGAAAACTCCACAGGTTATCTGCTTCCCCCCTGCATCTATAAAACTTGTACGGAAGTCCGGGGTCTCTGGCAAATGTCTTCCCAGACCAGAAGAGATGTCAGAAAAGCAATTCCCTTAGAACTCTAGACTGACACCTTATTTGAGATAAGAATTAGGAGGCTCCAGGGGGTGATTGAATGGCCAAATTGCTAAGCCTCAAAAGAGAAGTCAATTAGCCAGCCCCTGGGGATATCCTCAGGAAACCCCTGGACAAGGAAGATTCCTGAGGTGGGGGCTGTGATTGTGTGTGTTTTTGCCAATCTTAAAAGTGTGTGTCTCACAAGACATTTTGTTCATTTTCCTTGGGATGATACGGGTCCGATACCTGTCTCTGAAATGATCCAGTATCCGGAGAGATTTCCACTCCAAACCCCGCTTCATGCTGTGTGTCCTTGAAGTGGTTTGTTTCTTTATTCCCATTTTGTTTTATTTTGAAACTGTTTTTACGTTTGACTTACCTATTAATCATATATCTTGTAACTTATGTTTTCTGTAATATACTGTAAGCCTTGTAGTGTTTTCACTTAATTAAAAAGTTATAATTAGTTCTGGTATCTGCTGTTTTCCAGCCCAAGCCTCTGACGAATTGCCAGAGCGCTACCCTGTAACTCATAATTTGGTGTGTCGGCAGAATCAAAGCTGTCGCGGACTAAGTCCAAAAAGCTTACTTTGATTGGTGGCAAGCGGAATCGTGGTGAAATACGCACACGCTTGGGATACTCAGTAGAAGTGTCACGTGGCCGGTATTCACAGATTGTCGTATCTGGGGAATCGCCGACTAGGGTCGTGACAAACTGGTGGCCAGCGGTGGGGATATTTCAAAAAGCAATTTTTGTTTTTTATTTGGATAACTTAAGTGAATACATTTCACCAGATACCAAAACTCAAGGCTTATGTAGTAGTGTAAGTCACTGTAAAAGCATTTTCTGTTCCCCATCCCTGTTTTATTATTTTGGAGAAGTAACTGCAGCAGAATGGCAGCTACTTATAAGGAGGCACAGATTAAGTGGAGATTGACCTGTGACTCTATGGAGGAAGATACAGAGCATCACGATGGCGGACTTGTGCGTGAGAGTTCACCAGCCAGGGCTACTGAGGTAGCAGGAGGTGGACTTCGTACTGAACTTTTACTTTCTGCGGAAATTAATAGTGTGAAGTTGGATCGTGATGTGGTCTCTGGTATCAACCGAGTGGAGCCTGCCAAGGGGCAGACCAGGAAACAGATGATCCAAGTCCTCAGAGATGCGGACCAGCAGGTAGCTGGGGGGAATCAAGCGGATTCCAGGTCTGAGGTTGGGAATCATTCTGGTTCCAGAACAGAGGAAGAGGAGAAGCGGACAATGAAGATTGCAGGCCCCACAAACCGTGGATTGGATGCCTCCAATTACTGCTCTGCCTTGGATCTGTATATGCAAGAGGCTCTGAAGTATGTGAAAGAGCCAGATAATGCCGTGGTGCTGAAACTGATAATGCAGTTTAATAAAAGGGAGTCCACTGCTGCAAAGGAAGCAGCAGATCGCAAGCTTCAGCTGGAACTAGCTAAGCTCAGCTGGCAGCCTGTGTCAGTGGATGCAAATTTCAATGGACTGCGTCACAATGATTTCCCTGTCTTTGAAACACACAGGGAGAGCAAAGTAAATGCCGGCTTGGTTGTGGATAACCAGCTGGACCTGGACTTTACTCAGGGGACTGGCATTTCTGCTAGTACCAGGGAGACTGGAGGGTGCATGGCAGTCACAGAGGCTGCGGAGTACCAATCCCCTATGGTACCGGAGGAGTCCAGTGGGTATATTGACCCAGAGGAGGATGATGATGTGTTTACCATAATGAGCACAGAGGAACTAACGGAAGAATGCCAGCTGCAAGGTATCTCCTGCCACCACCATACTCGTGGGGAGATGATCACGCAGCTCACCAAGGCAAGGGACGATGAGTGCAATGCCTTCAGCCAGTATCGTGCAGCATTTCGTGTCTGGGGTCCATCTGCATCTCCTGAGGTGCTGCTGAGAGAGCTGGGAGAATGTTACCAATTCGCGCAGCAGGAGGTCGCTGCTTGGAGAAAGCTGGATACCCCATTTTGGAGAGATCAGTGCCGCCGGGTAGATGCGGAGTGGCATCGCCTAGAACAGTTGCTGTTACCAGCTCTGGAAGCAAAGTCCCAGTTTAAACTGCTGGGAGAAGCAGAAGCTGAGGATGTCAGCAGCTTGCTCTCACCAGGAATGCCCTACCAGGACAAGGTAACTCTGCCTACTACAGTCGTCATGGAACCTGCTCAGGAGACCTCACATCACAAGGCCCAGTTTAAACTGCTGGAAGATGTGAGCAGCATGTTCCCATCCGTTGCTCCAGATTTGTTGCCGGAAAAAGAGGCTGCCTGCATAGTGAAAGTATGCAGGGAAGGGACAATGGGGTTTATTCTAGTTCATTCTTTCTGACAAAATCCTTCTTAGATGGACAAAACCATGTGCACTGCAGGGGGGCAGATGTAACATGTGCAGAGAGAATTAGATTTTGGTGAGTTATTTTGTTTCTGTGCAGGGAAAATACTGACTGCTTTATTTTTACACTGCAATATAGATCTCACTTTCAAGTAAAACCCCACCCAAATCTAATTCTCTCTGCACAAGTTACATCTGCCCCACCTGCAGTGCACATGGTTTTGCCCATCTAAGAAGGATTTTGTCAGAAAGAATGAACCAAAATAAGGCCCAATGTCGGAAAGAGGAATGGGACTTTCTGACTGCATGCACACAAATGTGTGTGGGACTACTGATGTGGGACTTTTATTCACTCCACACATATGTGTCAATGTTTTACCCACTGTCGCTGACCCTTCTGAACCATATGATGCATCTCAGGTAGTATGTAACCATGCTGAACATTGCAATGTTGTGATTTCTTGTGAAACTCCTGGGATGATCTGTGATAGTGCCGTACCTTCTGTAGAGGTAAGGGAGGGTGAGTTAGAGACAGGTATAGTGGGTAATCCTTGCCAGTTTGTGGGGTTAAACGAATGCCCTAATCTACTTGGGAATGAGACACCCTCACTCACCAATGGTAGGAGTGCTGCTGGTGATGTCATTCAGGTTGCGGTGCTAGAAGCTAACCCTATTCTTCCCCAGGGACCTGAGGCTATAGAGGTTTTACCACTGGCCAATTGTAAGCCAGCAGGATGGGTCCCATGTGTTGTGGAAGATGCACAGGCTATTTTGCAGGTATTGCAGGATGTCTCCCCAGGTTATGAGATGGATGTTACTGTTGATAATGTGATGTCTTGTGCTACTGTGGGAAATGTGGTACCAGGTATAATCAGTGACCTGGTGGGTCCTGGGTGCACTCCAGAACTGTCAGATAGGGAGAGAGTGTCCCTTACTGCAGCTTCCCCCATAGACCCCCCTTCTTCTTGTCAGGACACAGTCACACAGCAGGAGGTCCCTGCACACCCTGAGGGCTCAATAGAAAGTGGATCTTTCAAAGTGGAATTGATAACGGCGAGTCTCAGGGCTGCAGCAGCAGCTGAGGAGTCAGATGGCTCCCAGGGTACTCCCAGGCTGTACTGGGAGAATGGTTGTTTGCATAGAGAGTATGGAGTCCACAACACTCCACCAGGGCAAGTTACGGAACGTCACCTGGTCATACCCCAAAGGTATAGGGAGGGTCTGCTTAAGGTAGCTCATGAAATTCCCCTCTCTGGACACCTTACGGTTAAAAAGACCGGGGCTCGCCTGCCTAAGTTCCACTGGCCAGGTATGATGAAAGAGGTGGACTGGTACTGTTGGACCTGCCATACCTGTCAGATAGTGGGGAAGCCTGGGGATGTGGGCAAGGCCCCCCTCATTTCTTTCCCCGTGGTATCAGAACACTTTGAGCGGGTGGCTGTGGATATGGTAGGGCCCCTTGCAGTGCCCAGTAGCTCCAGAACAGAGTACATTTCAATAGGGGTAGATTACGCCACCCATTACCCAGAAGCTGTAGCCCTTTTATCCATTAGGGCCGACAAAGTGGTCGATGTCCTTGTCCCCATATTCTCCCGGGTATGGTTCCCCAGGGAGATATTGACGAACACAGGAACCCAGAAGGGGTCCCCTCCAATCACGGAGAGATTCTGTGACCAAACCACAGCCATGGAGGCTGCAAGCCTGCAAATGCCAGGTGAGCCGCCTCCCACTGCGGCTGCCCCGTACCTGGGAAGTGTGAAAGATACACATGGGTATAGTGAGAGGGTTGCTTCAGTAATAGAGCCAGTGGCAGGTCGTGAAGCTGCTGTGTGTAACCAGAAGGGTCTGAGGGCCCACGGAGCACAGATAAACTCAGCTCCATTAACCTCTAAAAGGCTGGAATTGGATGTTTCCAACACAGGGGACAATGACCTGTTGGTTTTCCCCCCTGCAGAAACCTGCCCCCCTTCGCAATTCACACACACAAAGGCTTTGAGGGAGTGTACCTTCCCCCCAGTGAAAGGGAGGGGGAGTCAATCAGCTCAGGCAAGAGAGCAGGACAAGAGATTCTTGGAAGGTGACAAGATTACCTGTCCCGTGGTATATAGTGCTGAGGTAAACACAGGAAAGGCCCTAGCCCATATGATTTGTATCATATTTATTGTTGTTAACCTCATGTCGTGTAAAGGTACTTTACAACACCTGATAGCATTGTCCCACAGTCCTCTTAAGGCTGCCCCAGCCAAGCAGAGGCTCTGGAATGCCTATACCTCAGGGGAATGCCTGTGTAGGGTGTGGCAGAAGAGGTTGGTTCTGACCCCAGGATGGCAAACGGAACTGCCGGCTGCAGGTGAGAATCTATGCCCAGGAGTCCAACGCACAGCTGGGGTGGGCTGTGTCCTTGCCAGCAAGGATGGCACAAGGGGACACAGCTTCCACTGTATCAGTGTGCCCACAGATGGCTTGGGCAGGTACACCTGTTTGCCCGCAGCTTGCTGTCTCCGGGAAGAGGAGCAAGAATCCGGTAGTTCGGAGACCCCGCCCATAGCGCTGGTCCTAACCTGGAAACTGCAGCAGTCTGTTGGGCAGGGCACTGACAAGGGTCAGGGCTCAGCATGGGATACTGTGGCTGGTTTGGCCACTGCTCCCATGCTGATCTTTAAAGGGGGAGGTGTCATGATTGGATGCCATCTTGTCATGAGCGATCGCCATTTTTACGCCAGAAGGAGCGTAATTGTACCACGCCATTCTGCCCTAATGGTAAATGTAATGGAGAAAGTGACCTGCCTTTGCCCTGGATGGTTGGGAGGACTGGGGGGTGAAGCAGGAAGGCAGATGGGATCTCTTTCCTTTGAAGTCCATGCTCTGTTTACAATACTGTTTCTGATATGGTGTGCAATCTACTCATCCTGTAATTTTATGAAAACTCCACAGGTTATCTGCTTCCCCCCTGCATCTATAAAACTTGTACGGAAGTCCGGGGTCTCTGGCAAATGTCTTCCCAGACCAGAAGAGATGTCAGAAAAGCAATTCCCTTAGAACTCTAGACTGACACCTTATTTGAGATAAGAATTAGGAGGCTCCAGGGGGTGATTGAATGGCCAAATTGCTAAGCCTCAAAAGAGAAGTCAATTAGCCAGCCCCTGGGGATATCCTCAGGAAACCCCTGGACAAGGAAGATTCCTGAGGTGGGGGCTGTGATTGTGTGTGTTTTTGCCAATCTTAAAAGTGTGTGTCTCACAAGACATTTTGTTCATTTTCCTTGGGATGATACGGGTCCGATACCTGTCTCTGAAATGATCCAGTATCCGGAGAGATTTCCACTCCAAACCCCGCTTCATGCTGTGTGTCCTTGAAGTGGTTTGTTTCTTTATTCCCATTTTGTTTTATTTTGAAACTGTTTTTACGTTTGACTTACCTATTAATCATATATCTTGTAACTTATGTTTTCTGTAATATACTGTAAGCCTTGTAGTGTTTTCACTTAATTAAAAAGTTATAATTAGTTCTGGTATCTGCTGTTTTCCAGCCCAAGCCTCTGACGAATTGCCAGAGCGCTACCCTGTAACTCATAATTTGGTGTGTCGGCAGAATCAAAGCTGTCGCGGACTAAGTCCAAAAAGCTTACTTTGATTGGTGGCAAGCGGAATCGTGGTGAAATACGCACACGCTTGGGATACTCAGTAGAAGTGTCACGTGGCCGGTATTCACAGATTGTCGTATCTGGGGAATCGCCGACTAGGGTCGTGACAATACTACTATCCATATTTTCCATTACCCAGTCGCACAGCTGCAATAGCTGTCCAGCCAAGTAGTAAAATCTAAAATTAGGGAGTGCAATACCACCCTGTTCCTTCTTCCTCATCAGTGTACTAATTTGGATCTTTACCCGTTTATTATTCCATATAAATGTCGATATTAAACTATTAATTTTTGAAAAAAGTGAAACTGGCAAATACACTGGCGACTGCTGCAGCACATACAGGAACTTGGGTAATATAATAATTTTTATTAAGTTGACCCGCCCTATAACGGTAATCGGCAGACGACTCCATGATTTAAATTTTGACATAATAAAGGCCACCAATGGTTGGACATTTAACTGAACAAAGTCGAAAGGGTCCCTAGAAATCCAAATCCCAAGGTACCTAAATGACTTCGTCCACCTTACTGGCAATGCCATATAAGGGTGGGAGACCATCTGCGGCTTTAAGGCGAGGATACTAGATTTCTTTACATTTACCTCGAAACCAGAAAAGCTGCCATGTATTTTGATCACCTGCAGCACGGTGGAGGCAGATTTAACATAATCAGACAACAAAATCAGTAAGTCGTCAGCATAAAAAGCGACAGTGTCGTACAGCTGCCCCTCACGGAAACCAACAACCTCTGGATGATTCCTTAAGGCACATGCCAATGGCTCAATAGCCAAGGAGAACAGACTTGGCGACAACGGGCAGCCTTGCCTTGTACCCCTAAAAAGGGGAAAGGCATCAGATGTCCATCCATTGATGGATATCCGTGCTATTCGGTCCGTGTAGAGCAGCTGTATCCATTTAATATAATTGGGACCGAAACCAAATGCTTGCATTACCGCCCACAGATACGCCCATTGTACTGCGTCAAATGCCTTATTAGCATCGAGCAACATTATTGCAGAGTTCCTACTTTGTTTTGTGGTATTTGTAGGTGCCTAAAAACTTTTCTAATGTTGATAGAAGTTGACTTACCAGGGAGGAACCCTGTCTGGTTAGGGTGAATGATTTTTCCTATGCATTTGTTCAGCCTTGTCACCAGTATCTTTGCCAGTATTTTAGCCTCTGTTGGCAATAATGAGATGGGCCTGTATGCCTCGGGATCGGCCAGATCCTTATCCTGTTTTAATAGAAGAATGATCTTAGCCTCCATCATAGAAGGGGGGCACACACCGGTCTCAAAGCATGACATCTCAAGCAGCATGGGAGCAAAGTGTTCTGCATATTTTTTATAGAGATTTTTTATAGAGATCAATAGGGATGCCGTCTAACCCTGGGGCCTTACCCCCTGGTAAAGTTTTTATGGCCCACAAAATTACTTCTAACATTATGGGGGCTTCTAGATCGCGACTATCCTCCGCCATAACTGAGGGAAGTTTTATCGCATCTATAAACTCCTGAATTTGATCTTGATCGTGTAATAATCTGGACTCATATAGTTTAGAGAAGTAATCTCTAAATGTAAACCCTATTTCTACCATGTTTGTTAACATCTGTCAATCTTTATTAATAATTTTTTATATTGTGTTTATAGGTTTTTCCGCTTGGGCTAGAAAGGCCAAATAGCTATCTGGCCTGTCTGAATTGGCATACCAGTATTTTGATCTCTGCTTCATAAATTTAATATTTGTTGTTTTAATACAATCTAACCATTTCTCTCTTGCTTTCTCCCATGCCAATTTAGCCTCATTTGTTTTTGCCTCCAGGTATATGGCTTCACACTCATTGGAGTTATTTTCTAACTCTATGGCTTTCGTCCTGCTGGCCCTTTTAATCTCACCAACCATTTTCTTAAGGGTGCCTCTCAGGAAGGCTTTAAACGTATCCCAAGTTATAGCCCCTGGTGCAGATCCTTTGTTAAATGCCCAAAATTCATTACACTGCACTATTAACGTTTCTCCTGGCCAAAAGCTTGATAGCCACGAGGCATTGAATTTCCAAAACATACAACCCTTCACAGTCGACTCCTTAAGCTCTAGTACCAATGGGGAGTGATCCAAGACCCCCCTCGTTTTATAGGACACCTCGGAAACTTGCGGCAGAAGCCCAATATAGAAACTAGGGCCAGATCTATTCTAGAGAATGCCACATGAGATGCGGAGAAGCAAGAATACTGAATAAGGTCTGGGTTTCTTTCTCTCCAAGGGTCTGCCCAACCCATATCCTTTACAAACCTGATTACTCCTACTTCTACTGTCCTACTGACCTGACCATTATGCCATCTATCTAGGCGATGGTCCATCACGTTGTTAAAGTCACCAACGCATACGACAGGGGTGTCTTGTGATTGTGATATAAAATCGGCCGCTTTGACCAGAGTATCGAATGAAAACGGAGGAGGAATATATATGGCAATATATATGGCAAGTAGACATATATGCAATGCATTGATAGTACAGTCTTGTTGTTGGGCAATATTACATTATTGTAGAAAAAAGCTCTGCCCAAATGACATTAGTGGAGTTGGGCAACCTTGAGTGGGCTACATAAATCCGGCATGTCCAAACTATGGCCATCCAGTTGTTGTGAAACTACAAGTCCCATCATACCTTACCACAGTTTTACTATTATGGAATGGTAAAACTATGGCAAGGTATCCTGGGATATGTAGTTTTACTACATCTGAATGACCACAGTTTAGACATGCCTGGCATAAATAAACCAGAAGAAAGACATCTTACACAGCAATTCATATTAAACATTGCTTACTTCTGAAAATATTTTTATCAGTGTGGTCTCCATCAATTGTGTCTGGTTTCTTGCGTTTTATTTTCAATGAAATTTCTAAAAAAATATGAAGATGTACAATTACATTTATTTCCGAATAGTAATAATATTCCAAAGCTTTCTATTGGAAATTGTACCTGTCACATCAGTCACAAATACAGAGGGCAGTCGGGTTGTATTCTCCCTCTAGGACTGCCGGGCCAGGCTACAATTAACAGAGTGTGTGCTTCCAGTAGAAAGCCAATCCCTGTCTTCTACTCAGCCCTATCCTGCTTCTATGCAGTGTTGCCTACCCTTCCGGAATGGCTGGGAGGGTCCTGGAAATTGGCTCTCCAGGGGGCAAGCCCCCCGGAATCCTGATCGGGACGATCCCGGCAACCCCCCTTGGTGAGTGGCCACAAGAATGCGCTGGCCATGCCCCAAAAACATGCCATTCCTCCTTAGAGCTGCACAGCCCCATTCCCATCCTGACCCCCTGCCCTTTTTTACCTCCATGAAAGGATATATCACTGTCAATTTGGATTGAAATAAATCACCCAATTTTCTGTGCATATATAAATATACAGCCTTAGGAATATAACATTCCCGCAGTGATTATATACAAGCAGGGTCATACTAGCTCGGACCTGCAACAATGAGAGTAAAAAGTAGGGTCTTCTTAGCCTATACCTGCTAAAAACTTGATCTAGAAAGCGGAGCTATACTATCCAATCCATAATCGGTGGTAAAATATAAATATAAATTTGTGGTAACCTTTATTCTTACGCCCGAATTCAACTGAGCCACATCGTTCACAAGTGGGCCATTTTGGACTATACCATATATAATATAAGGGTCATAACTAGCTTATACCTGCAAAAACTATTTTTTATTACTAAATGCAGGTACACAGTTTATTATTTTATACACAATAAACGGCCAAATATATGCTTGAATATTGGGATATTAGTTAAATGAATGATCTGATTGTATGAGGATATACATCCTAAACTTTTCAATTGAATTTTTTTTTATAATTTGAATACCTCACAATATCATATTTACTGTTGGACTAGAATAATTGAAACCCATACAGTATGTTTGGCTGTGACCCTTTGATCATTAGGAATGTATTAATAATAATTACCTTATTACTGGACAATTTCGAAAAATACTCCTGGAAAATACTCATTTTCTAGGCGTATTTGGCAGAACCCTGCACGGATCTGTGCAGGTTGCAGTGTGTAAAAAATAGAATAAATTACCCCCACTCCCGCAGGGACCTTATACATACTGTATGCTCTACTTTGCTGTGAGTACTGTTATGCATATCCTACTAACTAGAAGGGGTCTTAAAGATACCTTAATGTGACTGCCTGTTCCATTATATTGTAAGTTGGGGTATGCATTGAAGATTTAGACCATGTGACTAGAGATACCATGATAGTTTGGTGTACACCATCCCTATATCATTGTGTTTACTCTTGGGGGTCACAATGGGTAGACCTCAATGTGTTTGCTTTAAAAAATATATTTTTAAATGCAAGCTCCTTACTGACATTTTACTTACTTAAAGTTGGGATAAACCGGGATCACTTATTATTAATAAAGATTCATTTGCATGGGCACCAATCAGACTGCATTAGCGGCAGTGCTACAACATACACCTAGAGACTTGATTAGCTGAGATTCCTGGACATAAGTGATGGAGACACTTACCATCGGATTCCAGCTGCCCGTCACTTCCAGGACTTTTGTGTTCCACAAGAATTGCACCATCGTTGGCTGCATGAGGAGAGCAAAGAAGAGATGAGACATTCGCAATGTCAGATACAGAAACTAAGGACCAGGAAAGGAGCACAGTACTCTGTCATTCCCAACTTCACTATATACTATTTGCCTCTACTGGAATTATTCTCAACCTTAAAGTAAAATGTTTACTGATATAAAGTTTACAATAAGTGAGCACAACATTGGACTTTCTTAAGGTGCCCACACACTACAAAGATTTGTGAGCTTAAGATTTCATATGAATTCTCCTTCAGACCTGGACAAAAGATTTTGTGCAAAAAGTAAATTTTGACAAACATTTAATAATAATAATCAATAATAATAATTTTATTTATATAGCGCTTTTCTCCCATAGGACTCAAAGTCGCTTAGAATACATCAATACAAAAACATGGTACATTGAACAAAGGCATTAGACGTTGGAAAACAGAGAGAATTAAGGACATAATGTAGAGAGCACATTACGCATACTGCTGGGTTGGTGCAGACATTTTGGGTAATAACTTCTATGGGTTATATATTCCAACCATAAAAGGTTCCAGGCGCGGCAGCCATCTTGGGCGCACAACATACCTTGGGAGAAATAGGTCACGCCCAGAAGAGATAACACAAAATGGGTGGTTTCAGCGTCCTAGTGCTAGTGTCCCACCATAACCATCGGGTCCATGTGTTTTTATCCTATCCACAGGCATACCAAATAAGGCAGCCATATCTTAGGATTTCAGAAAAATTTGAATCCATTCAGTGATAAGCCCTGAAATTGTCCGGGCTGAGATGCGCTCACCCTACACACACACACACGCCGCTCTCCCCGTAGTTTACCTGAGCGCACAAACAATGAGCAAGCCTGAACAGCCAACTTCCTGAACAGCTGAGCTCCTGAACGTGCCACAATTCCCAAATACTCGAACGCCAAAAACGCCTGAGCACCCAAGCTCTTAAATACCCGACCTCACAAACACATCCGAAGACCTGAGCATCCCATCTCCCAATATGCACTGAAGTTACTTTTATGCAACATGTGGCTAATAATGCTAAATTGTTAAATATCTCTGCAATATACTGTATGGCATTCAATAGGCATCATTTGTCTGTTATACAGGGTGGCCAACAGTTGATTATCTCTATGCAATCCATGTCTGGGGTGTGAATGCATTTGCATTTACATACTCAAGGAAAAAGGCATATAAAAAATGGATGGATAACCCAGGGGCAAACGCAGGATTTTCAGAAGGGGGTTTCCAGAGGGGCGGAGCAAAGCACGGAGGTTGGACACTTAGGTGACCCGGTATATGCCCGGTCAGTTATGCTGCTTTCAGTCCGCATAACTGGCTTTGACCCTGGATTTGAAAACGTTTCCAAAAACGGGTCTGCCAGGTAAAACCCCTTTCACACCGCATCTCTTAAACGGTATATTACCGTTTAAGTGCCGTTTTTTTATACACTGGCAGACCCGTCTTTGGAAACTTTCAAAATACAGGGTCAAGGCCAGTGCGGTCTTCAGCGCGCTCTCCCCCCCTTTGCGGGTTAACACACACACACACCCTAGGGCTAACACCCCCCCCTCGCAATGTGTTTAAGAAACCCCCCAATGTGTTTAAGAAACACTCCCCCCCCCCCCCCCCCCGTGCAGCCGGTACCTCCTGCGTTAAGGATCCCGGCAGTATGGACGGATGCACTTATAAAAAAAAGTGTCTTTCGGAAAATGGCTGCCCCATAGGAAAACCTATTTAAAAAACTGTCTTTCGTATGGGGGCAGCCATTTTCCGAACGTCACTTTTCTTTATAAGAAATAGGGGACCCTCAGCTTTCATCCTAAAGACATGTATGGCTATAGGGTATATATAGCCATACATGTCTGCCCAGTCTCTTGCCCATGATTTAGGTGCGACTTAATATATCATTTTGTTTTTACAAAGGACTGGGACACAGATCTTAGCTCTGCGCCAACACATCTACAAAGCTCCGCCCCAGGTTCTCATTGGCCTGCAGCTTACTGAATTGGAAAGCAGGGGTGACCATGAGTGGGTGAAACCTTCAATGGTTCCCATGCAGATGGTACCTCACCAATGGTCTTCTCTACTGTGCAAAGGGCAGCCAGTTAGGTGTTCTCACACCTTCCATTTCAGATCCCTCATTGTACACACATAATACACATGTTCATAATATAATTTACCTTCTTCCTGCCACAATATATATGGTATGAGTTGACCTGTGCACCTACTGTACATAGTACTTCTCCTTGTATACTACACTATGTACTGTATTTTGATACATGCAGCACCTCTCCACTACGACAAGGATATAGACTACATATCCAATTAGCCCTGAAAAGCTAGCAGAGGCCACCGTTTATTGGGGATTTGGCTTCACTGGCCTCAAGCATGCAAAACCAAACCCCCGAAAACGAACCCTTTTCAAGCAAAAACCTGTGTGTTCTACAGGGGAAATATATTGTGGGAAAAAAATAAAAAAATTAGCATCACCTTAAAAAAATGCACAAAATATATTATTCTTCGATAGAACAAATGAAAACTACAAATGTCTATTGATGAATAAGGATGCGTGCGGCGGTTAGCTTTTTCCATTTGTTGTGATCGTTATAAGGCTTATCGGGGAGAACGTTTCACATTTCCTTTCTACCCCACTGTTTTTCCATTAGTTACACAGGTTTGGGGCTTATCTCATGGTATCACTGATCCTATTTTTACTAAAACAATACTGAATAAGAGAATTTGTTCCACGTGTGGAAAGTTTGCCTACTGTAATTACTGTTAATACCCTGATTAATCTGAGGATCAAACACTCAACAGCAATTGTAATTAATCCAAGCAAAACAAATAATATTTGGGAACAGCAGCTAAGATAAATGGTAAAGTGTATGGACAGTTTCACAGTTGCAGATTTCTGGCTACACTCAAGTTACTGGGGGAAGTGTAGTAATAACCAAGAAGAGAAATGTAGTGAAGATAAAATACCAGCCAATCAGATTATGTTATATTACAGGCTGTGCCTTAAAATGGTTAGCTAGGATCTGATTGGTTGGTACTTTCCCTCTCTCCACTAAATATTTCTCCAAGGTTAGATGCATTTCCCCTACTGTATTATTTGAGGTAAAGAAATAACTCAGTACAGTAAACTAATGCTACCCATACATTTTTTGTGATCGGATTCGATGCAACATTGAAGTGCAATGTCCATCGAATCAGATTGCATCATGTGGTGCAAAAAGTGCCCCCTTTCAGCACCCGATGTCGCATGCCCTCTTGAGATGGCACATCGGGTGCTGGAAGAGTGCGGGCAGAGGGTGGCGTTGTAGCATAGAACTAGAAGTAGCGCTATAAGTACCGCTAGCGGGCAGCGGTGGCGGCAGAATTGTTTAAAACACTTGGCAGCCCTCATACACACTGGCAGATGCTCAATTAGCTTAGTGATATCACTCAGGTGCTCGCATGGTAGGGGTAATTCTGAGTATAAAAAACACACTGGGTGAAATTTAAGAGATTCAGAAAGTGAGAGATTTGGTGAGAAATCTACAGTTCTTTTAGCGGCAATCATTTATATGTCAAAATCAAACTGGTTTTGCAGTGTTAATGATTGCCGCTTAAAAAAAACAAAAAAAACTTACTAAGGGCAATTTCACACTGTCCGGCTCCTGCCGGACGGCGAAAACCCGCACGGCTTAAAAGCCGTGCCGTCCCTGCAGTGTGTAATGGACAGCTCTGTGTCCATTCACACAGGACGGTCACGGCGCGGCCGCCGGGTAGCAGCCGGATCTTACCACTGCAGTGTCCGGCTGCCGTGCCGTGGCCGTCCCTTCCTGGCCGTTCAGTGTGGTGTGGAAGGCAATGGGCGCCTCACACACCATGGTAATTCCTGGATAATGAAGCCCGCCCCCATGTGACAAGAGGGGCGGGCGTACAGCACGTCAGACTGGACATGCCAGTCAGACTGTTTTGACCCGCCCCCATGTGATGAGAGGGGCGGGGATACAGGATCTCCAAACCGGAGCATGTGAATGCTCCTGCAATCCGGCTAAAAACCGGACAAACTTTGTCTGGCTTTTTGCCATCCGGTGAAAACCGGACAGTGTGAAATTGCGCTCAATGTACATGTGGTAGGGAATATTGATTGTAAGCTCCACTGGGGCAGGGACTGATGTTAATGGTCAAATATTCTCTGTAAAGTGCTGCGGAATATGTATGCGCTATATAAGAAACTGCTAATAAATAAATAAATACTAAATCTCTCTCCTTCCGAATCTCTCATCCAATAAATTTCCCCCTTTGTTTCCCCAGCATCCTGAATGATACCAGTAACAAGTTATAAATCCTATATGGAAACAGAATTCAGAGATCTTGGTTACATATATTTGCGCAAATGTATGAATAAGCCCTCAAGCAGTCGTCAAGGCTTCTCTGTGTATTGGGCGGCCCTAGTAGCGCTATATCTAGGTGGAGGGTGCAGAACCCCCCCCCCAAAAAAAAAATCAGCATAAGCCAGAAAGCCCAGGGCAGCACACCAGTGAAGAAACTATAGTGTTAATAAATATTAGCGTTAGGAAGAGGAAACTGTGGGGGTTATTCTGATTCACTCGGAAAGGCACAATCACTCTCTAATGGACAAAATCATATGCACTGCAAATAGAAAACAACTCCTTCAAATTCCCACTCCCACACATGGCCCTGGTTGGGGGTAATAGACTATGGGGAGATGTACTTTGAGAGTGATAAAAGGAAGTGAGATAAAATATCAACCAGTCAGTTCCTGTCATGGTTCAGCCATTGTTTGAAAAATGAGAGTTAGAATCGGATTGGTTGGTACTTGTATCTCTACCCACTTTATCACTCTCTAATGCTTAGAAGTATAGAAATGTTCACATGGTTTCTTTTATTTTATTTTAACCCCTTCCCGCCGCAGCCTGTTTTTGCCTTCCTGACAGAGCCCTTTTTTTCAAATCTGACAGGTATCACTTAAGTGGGGATAACTTTTTTTTGCTTTTACTTATCCCAGTGATTTTGAGATTGTTTTCTCGTGACACATTGTACTTCAAGTTAGTGGTAAATTTTGGTCGATACAGTCTGTGTTTTTTTGTGAAAAATACCAAAATGTCGTAAAAAAATTGAAAAATTTGCAAAATGTTAAATTTTCTGCTTGTGAGACAAATAATCATACCACTCAAAATAGTTAATAACTAACAAAGACCATATGTCTACTTTATGTTGCCATCATTATTTCAACCTCCTTTTAATTTTTTTGGACACTAGGAGGCTTAAAATATGAATAGCAAATTCTCAAATTTTCAAGAAAATTTCAAACACTGATTTTTTTAGGGACCAGTTCAGTTCTGATGTGACTTTGAGGGACTTGTATGTGAGACACCCCCATAAATGATGCCATTTCAAAAACTGCACCCCTCACAGTATTCAAAACAGCATTTTGGAAGTTTGTTAACCCTTTAGGTGTTTCACAGGAATTAAAACAAAGTGTAGGTGAAATTTCAAAATTTCATTTTTTTGCAGATTTTCAATTTGAATACATTTTTCTAAGGAACACAGTAGATTTTACTAGAGAAATGTGACTAAAAATTGATTCCCCCAATTCTTTTGTTTTCATAAATATCCTATATGTGGCCCTAGTGTGCACATTGACCAAACCACAGGCTTCATAATAGAAGGAGCACCTACTTGATTTTGGAGCCTCCTTTTTATGAGATTATTTTTTAGGCACCATGTAGGTTTCTAGGCACCATAAGATGCTAAAAGTTAGGAAACCCCCCACAAGTGACCCCATTTTGCAAACTACACCCCTCAGGGAATTCATCTAGGGGTATAGTGTACATTTCAAACCCCCAGGGGTTTCACCAATTTTGGTACAACTGGGCTGTGAAAATGAAAAATTACATTTTTTTACACAAAAATGCAGTTCTGGCTCAAAATTTTTCATTTTCACAAGGAATGAAGGAGACAAAGCACCCCAAAATCTGTGCCCCAATTTCTCCCGAGTACGGCAATGCCTCATATGTGACCAAAAAATACCATTTGGGTGCATGGCAGGACTCAGAAGGGAAGGAGTGATATTTGGATTTTGCAGCACACATTCTGGTGGAATGAATGGTGGGTGCTATGTTGCATTAGCAAGACCCCCGAAGCACCAATACAGTGGAACCCCCCCACAAGTGACCCCATTTTGCAAACTACACCCCTCAGGGAATTCATCTAGGGGTATAGTGTACATTTCAAACCCCCAGGGGTTTCACCAATTGTGGTACAACTGGGCTGTGAAAATGAAAAATTACATTTTTTTACACAAAAATGCAGTTCTGGCTCAATTTTTCATTTTCACAAGGAATGAAGGAGACAAAGCACCCCAAAATCTGTGCCCCAATTTCTCCCGAGTACGGCAATGCCTCATATGTGACCAAAAAATACCATTTGGGTGCATGGCAGGACTCAGAAGGGAAGGAGTGATATTTGGATTTTGCAGCACACATTCTGGTGGAATGAATGGTGGGTGCTATGTTGCATTAGCAAGACCCCCGAAGCACGAATACAGTGGAACCCCCCCACAAGTGACCCCATTTTGCAAACTACACCCCTCAGGGAATTCATCTAGGGGTATAGTGTACATTTCAAACCCCCAGGGGTTTCACCAATTGTGGTACAACTGGGCTGTGAAAATGAAAAATTAAATTTTTTTTGCACAAAAATGCAGTTCGGGCTCAAAATTTTTCATTTTCACAAGGAATGAAGGAGACAAAGCACCCCAAAATCTGTGCCCCAATTTCTCCCGAGTACGGCAATGCCTCATATGTGACCAAAAATGGCAGGACTCAGAAGGGAAGGAGTGATATTTGGATTTTGCAGCACACATTCTGGTGGAATGAATGGTGGGTGCTATGTCGCATTAGCAAGACCCCCGAAGCACCAATACAGTGGAACCCCCCCACAAGTGACCCCATTTTGCAAACTACACCCCTCAGGGAATTCATCTAGGGGTATAGTGTACATTTCAAACCCCCAGGGGTTTCACCAATTGTGGTACAACTGGGCTGTGAAAATGAAAAATTACATTTTTTACACAAAAATGCAGTTCTGGCTCAAAATTTTTCATTTTCACAAGGAATGAAGGAGACAAAGCACCCCAAAATCTGTGCCCCAATTTCTCCCGAGTACGGCAATGCCTCATATGTGACCAAAAAATACCATTTGGGTGCATGGCAGGACTCAGAAGGGAAGGAGTGATTTTTGGATTTTGCAGCTCAGATTCTGGTGGAATGAATGGTGGGTGCTATGTGGCATTAGCAAGACCCCCGAAGCACGGTGAAATGATGAACCTAATAATCCATAGATGTGTGGTATATTTTAAAACACTCCTTTATACATAGGCCGGGTTTGTCGGGGCAAGTTTCACAGTGGAAAAAAGTATCCTTTCTTATTCCCTTTTTATAGCAAACTTTGCACCTTTTTTGTGTCCTGCCCTTTTTTGCAGTGGAGGGGATTTCGTTAGGAAAATGCTGCCCTGGTACAATACGGGGGCCAGTACTAGAAGTACTGGGGCCCTCTGCCTGCTGGTTCCCAAATATTAGGCCCTTTATGACTTCCTCTTGAAAGTGCATAAATGTCCCCCTCTGGCTGGTAGAACGGAATAGCACGTAAGCGTTATACAGTGCCATCTGGATGATATACACGGCCAGCTTCTTGTACCAGATTTTTGTTTTCCGCAGGGCACTGTACGGCTTCAGTACCTGATCTGAAAGATCCACTCCGCCCATGTACTTATTGTAATCTAGGATACAATTAGGTTTTGAGGTGTGGGTACTGGTACCTTGTACAGGGACGGAGGTGGTACTGTCTCCATGAATTGTTGTCAGTATAAGGACATCCCTCTTGTCCTTATATTTGACCAACAACATATTTTCGGTGGATTGTGCCCTGCTTTCACCCCTTCTCAGTACTTGGGCAATGTGCGTTTTTGGGAGGCCTCTTTGGTTCTTGCGCACAGTACCGCAAGCTGCTGTACCTCTTGAACCAAGGGCCTTAAACAGGGGGATGCTAGTGTAAAAGTTATCCACATAGAGGTGATAACCTTTATCCAGGAAGGGGTGCACTAAATCCCAGACAATTTTTCCACTAACACCTACGAGGGAGGGGGGGCATTCTGGCGGTTCAATTCTTGAATCCTTCCCTTCATATACCCTAAACCTGTGGGTGTACCCTGAGGTGCTTTCACACAGTTTATACATTTTTATGCCATACCTTGCCCTCTTACTGGGAAGGTACTGGCGGAATTTAACCCTTCCTTTAAAATGTATAAGGGACTCGTCGATACAAATAAATTTTTCAGGGATGTACATCTCTGCAAATTTGGCACTGAAATGATCAATGACCGGCCTGACTTTGAATAGCCGGTCAAAGGTGGGATCATCTCTGGGTGGGCACTGTGCATTATCGGTGTAATGTAAAAATTTAAGGATTGTCTCAAAACGAGTCCGAGTCATGACCATACGGTAAAGTGGGGTGCTGTACAGAACATCTGTACTCCAATATTGCCTAATTTCTGGCTTTTTTACTATGCCCATATGTAACACCAGACCCCAAAACGTCATCATCTCTACTGCATCTACAGGGGTCCACCTAGCAAATGATGACGTGGGGTTTTGAGCAATAAACTGCTGGGCATATAAATTACTTTGGTCCACCATTAAATTTATAAAATCATCAGAGAAAAATAATTTGAAAAAGTCAATTTCTCTGAGACCTGTTGAATCAAATTGGATTCCTGGAATGGCCAAAAACTCAGGAACCTGGGGCTCAAAATTGTCTGGTGGTGGGGTCCATACGGGATCAATCATTTGGAGGGGGGGTCTCAGCTGCTCTACGGGGGCGTCTTTGAGGGGGTCCCTCATCACTAGAGGAGGAAGATGAGGTTAAGACGAATCCTTCAAATTCCCCGCTTGCATCACTGGCTGTGTCAGAGTCAGAGGCAAGCATGGCATATGCCTCCTCCGCTGAATACATTCTTTGGGATGACATTTGGGATGACATTTGGGATGCCATTTTTATTTTTGTGTTTCTGTAAGTGTAATGTTTCAACACGTGTATAGTGTAGGGGGGGTACAAACTTTATTTCAACACGGGGGGGTATGTAGTGTGTAGTGTGTATGTAGTGCAGAAAAAAAAATACTTTATACAGGAATTTGATCCCAATAAAAAAAAAAAAAATTAGATCAACCCTGTGGCAAAAATGCTGATCTGTGATGTACGTCACTCAGCAACTTCAAGGCAGCTTTTGGTACAACCTTGAAGGGGTTAAAAAAAAAAAAAAAAAAAAAGGTCCTGCGCCAAAAATTGAGCACAGATGTTGGTCAGTAACGTCCGTCACTGAACAGCGCTCAAAGGCAACAGGAATTTGATCCAAAAAAAATAGATCAACCCTGTGCCAAAAATGCTGTTCAGTGATGTACGTCACTGATCAGCGAGCGCTCAGCGGCCACAGGACACCCACAAAAGCAACGTGGGTGTAAAAACAATTTAAAAAAAATAAACCACAGCACTCTCCAAAAAAAAAACAATTTAAAAAAACTGCAGAAAAAAAATTGGTACTTCTGTAGTTTCATGGCGCCGCCGCGCGCACACTCTGGCTCAGAAACTTGGCAGACTGCCAGAGGCTCTGATTAACCGTGCGCGTGCCGCTCTAGCTCAGGCAGAGTGTGCTCGCGCCGCTCTAGCTGTACTGACAGCTACGTAAACAGCGTGGCGGCCGGGCAGCAGCAGCAGCAGCGCGCTGCCCAGGCGCTGGCAGGTCACTGTGGTACTTGTAGTTCCACAGTGAAATAGGCAGCGCCTGGGCAGCGCTGACAACAGCGGGGGCAAGTGGACACACCCCGGGCACAACGCTGACGTGCCGGGGCTTGTAAAGTACTCACCCCGGCACAGCGCAGTATCCCCCATGTACACGCTAAATCCAATGGCTTGCATCCTAGATCTAGGCGCTAATGCCCCTGGATTCACACTCCCTGCAAGCCGCTAAGAAGGAGGGGGGCGCCTGGATTTAGGCGCAAAACCCTCTGAATCCAGGCGCCTTGCGAGCCGCTAAGAAGGAGGGGGGCGCCTGGATTTAGGCGCAAAAGCCAGGCTCCCTGGGAGCCGCAAAGGTGGTTTAGCATCTAAATTTAGACGCTAAAGCGCCTGGATTTAGTTGGGTGGAGGGGTACATCTAAATTTAGACGCAAAAGCATCTAAATTTAGCTGGGTTTAGGGGTACACTATTAAAGCCCGTCCACAGTGGCAGTAGTCGACGCAACAGCTGTCGACTGTGTAAATCCCACTATCCACGCCCACCCGAAGCGTGGCGAGCGCAGCGAGCCCCGCGAGGGGCGGCGGTACGCGTCCTACGACCTTTTCATACCCCCACTATCCACGTCGGCGTGGAGTTGAGAATAGAATAGTGTGGCGAGCGCAGCGAGCCACCGAGCCCGAAGCGTGGCGAGCGCAGCGAGCCCCGCGAGGGGACGCGGATACCTTCACAGGTAAACGCGTCCCCTCGCGGGCTTCACAGGTGTCCGCGTCGACGCGGACACCTGTGAAGCCCGCGAGGGGACGCGTTTACCTGTGAAGGTATCCGCGTCCCCTCGTGGGGCTCGCTGCGCTCGCCACGCTTCGGGCTCGGTGGCTCGCTGCGCTCGCCACACTATTCTATTCTCAACTCCACGCCGACGTGGATAGTGGGGGTATGAAAAGGTCGTAGGACGCGTACCGACGCCCCTCGCGGGGCTCGCTGCGCTCGCCACGCTTCGGGTGGGCGTGGATAGTGGGATTTACACAGTCGACAGCTGTTGCGTCGACTACTGCCACTGTGGACGGGCTTTAATAGTGTACCCCTAAACCCAGCTAAATTTAGATGCTTTTGCGTCTAAATTTAGATGTACCCCTCCACCCAACTAAATCCAGGCGCTTTAGCGTCTAAATTTAGATGCTAAACCACCTTTGCGGCTCCCAGGGAGCCTGGCTTTTGCGCCTAAATCCAGGCGCCCCCCTCCTTCTTAGCGGCTCGCAAGGCGCCTGGATTCAGAGGGTTTTGCGCCTAAATCCAGGCGCCCCCCTCCTTCTTAGCGGCTCGCAAGGCGCCTGGATTCAGAGGGTTTTGCGCCTAAATCCAGGCGCCCCCCTCCTTCTTAGCGGCTTGCAGGGAGTGTGAATCCAGGGGCATTAGCGCCTAGATCTAGGCTGCAAGCCATTGGATTTAGCGTGTACATGGGGGATACTGCGCTGTGCCGGGGTGAGTACTTTACAAGCCCCGGCACGTCAGCGTTGTGCCCGGGGTGTGTCCACTTGCCCCCGCTGTTGTCAGCGCTGCCCAGGCGCTGCCTATTTCACTGTGGAACTACAAGTACCACAGTGACCTGCCAGCGCCTGGGCAGCGCGCTGCTGCTGCTGCTGCCCGGCCGCCACGCGGTTTACGTAGCTGTCAGTACAGCTAGAGCGGCGCGAGCACACTCTGCCTGAGCTAGAGCGGCACGCGCACGGTTAATCAGAGCCTCTGGCAGTCTGCCAAGTTTCTGAGCCAGAGTGTGCGCGCGGCGGCGCCGTGAAACTACAGAAGTACCAAAAAATTATATCAACTCTGTGCCAAAAATGCTGTTCAGTGATGTACGTCACTGATCAGCGCTCAGCGGCCACAGGACACCCACAAAAGCAACGTGGGTGTAAAAACAAAACCCACTGCACTCTCCAAAAAAAAAAAACTGCAGATCAGTGATTATTATTATTATTATTATTATTATTAACAGTTTCTTATATAGCGCATACAGATTCCGCAGCGCTTTACAGAGAATATTTGAACATTCACATCAGTCCCTGCCCCAGTGGAGCTTACAATCTATTTTTCCCTACCACATGTACACGCACACACAGACATTCTAGGGTTAATTTTTGTTGGAAGCCAATTAACCTAACTGTATATTTTTGGATTGTGGGAGGAAACCGGAGTACCCGGAGTAAACCCACGCAAGCACGGGGAGAATATACAAACTCCGCACAGTTAGAGCCATGGTGGGAATCGAACCCATGACCTCAGCGCTGTGAGGCAGTAATGCTAACCATTACACCATCCGTGCTGCCCATTGAACAGCCAATTCACATTGAACAGCCAATCGCAGCGATCGCCGACGGGGGGGAGGCATCACCGCCCCCCCTGGGCATGCTGGGACATGTCTGCTGTCAGGGACAGCAGATATCGTCCCTCTGTCACCGCGTCCCTAGACGCGGTGACAGTTTAAAGTCATGACGTATATATACGTCATGTGTCGGGAAGTACATCCCGGCCATGACGTATATATACGTCAAATTTTGGGAAGGGCTTAAATTAATTGCATGGAAATTATATTGACAAATTAATATTTTAAAATCAATGCTACTTACATTGAATCATTTATATTACCCCTGGAAACACACTTCTGGCGGAAGTGAGTGCGTTCCACCTAGGTGGAACGCACTCTAACAATTAATCATTTCTAGCCACTTCACAGCATATTTATGGTGTACACATGATTGGGAATATAAATAGTTATGTCATCTACTATATATTGTTTGTTCTGGATGTATAACTTGTACAAAGAACAGAGATATGTATGTTATAGTGAATAATGTAACCACTCCCCCCCAGAGGGTGGTCCTATCTCCCCCCCAGGCAGAAGGACATTGCACCTTGATAAAGACAGATACTGGCATTGGTGCTTTAATGTTGGAGAAGGCTGTATGTATTATACTTGTTAGTATACATGCCCCTCCTTTTATATTTACTTTTTAATAAATTCAACTATCTTTTAACATCTGCCTGGACGTCATTTCATTGAAAAGAAACCACTATATGAGGATCCATCGCGAGGCTAATGTAAGCATACAAGTGCGCACTTAAAAGAAACCTTGATATGTTTTCCACCTTCTTTACGAATGTAAGCTGATTGAATGCGTTCATTATTGCCTGCACAAAGGGTGAACCTATAAAGAATAGAACCCCCATCTCATACAGGAGGACTCTACTTATCATCTTTGGGAAGACAGCCCTATTATGAACTGTTGAGAACATACTACACTATATATTCCTTTGTTTTTTTTGTTTCTTATGTATGACTTGCCCGCGAGAAACCTGATGTGATACTCTCTTCATTTTGGCCATACAAAGCAAAGAATACGTAACTATTTTATTATTTGTATTATATTAAGCGCTACTAGGATTGCATCACAAGTCTGTTTTTTTGGCTATTATCTATGTGGAGGGACTGAACTATCCCTCATTGTTGGTTGTGATCTTTGTTGCTGCTCAGGGCGCAGTTATTACAGTAGAGAAAATGTTCTTGTTTATCTTACAATGGGCAATAGTTCCTGAAGACACAAGTGCCCAAAGAAGAAAGACATCCACATTAGCAAGAACATCAATTGTAGCGAAGGCTGTAGACGATGGCTCTCCAGCTGAAGAGGGTGCCATCACTGGCAGAGTGTTAGGGACACGGGAGATCTCGCCAACCCTAACTCCGTTGTCACCTCTTGGAGTTGGCGGATGCGTGCTAAGCTAACCTTCACCAATAATAGCCGCGTTCGTGGGAGCCCGTTAGTCAGGCTCCCACCCCGATGCCACCTGGTCTTACTAGTGACAACGCAGCCGCCAAGGCCAGAGGTAAACAAGGGGAAAGCTACCTAACAACCGAGAGGCGAGAACTACCCTGCCCTACGGAGGAGGGTGCCAGCGGATAGCACTCTAAGCTGGAACCCGCTATGCCAATGCTGCTGGCAACGGGTAAGACAATACACAGTAGCCAAACTGACAGGTGTAACAATACACAAGGTAGACCCAATAAGATAATGCTAACAGGTGTAACAATACACAGTATGCTGACACAATAAGTACTGCTGACGGGTGTAACAATACACAGTATGCTGACACAATAAGTACTGCTGACGGGTGTAACAATACACAGTATGCTGACACAATAAGTACTGCTGACGGGTGTAACAATACACAGTATGCTGACACAATAAGTACCGCTGACGGGTGTAACAATACACAGTATGCTGACACAATAAGAACTTGATGAGTAAGGATACAAAGAGTGGGAATCTCCCAACTTATCTGACAACAGAGGGATCAGCAGGCAGAAACAGACAAGGATCCTGGAGGCTGTCAGGAACAGGTCACTGGAAACAGGAGCCAAATGCTGAGTGGAGCCTGGAACCGGGAACACTCTGGACACCAGATCAAGAGCTATAGCCGGCGTCTGAGTGTCCCGGCCATTCAGTTTAAATAGCGCGCCAAGCGCTACCCTGACGCTGCGGCAACCGCCGGGACGGCATTAGAGGAGACTGCCGGGCGAGCGGAGGCGCTGCCCGTGCAGCTCCTAACAGTACCCCCCCCTTGAGGAGGGGTCACCGAACCCTTAGACCCAGGTTTGAACGGGAAGGTCTTAAAGAACTCTGCTTTGAGCCTGGGTGCATGTAAAAATCGCTCAGGTACCCAAGACCTCTCCTCTTCTCCGAACCCTTTCCAATGGACCAAAAATTTAAGTTGACCCCGAACGACCTTGGAATCTAATATCTGTTCTACTATGAATTCTTTGTGCCCTTGAACGAGGACTGGTTTACGGTTCAGAGCAGGCCCTGATTGGGGAGCCATCGAGGCTGGTTTAAGAAGAGAACAATAAAAGACATTATTGATTCGCAGTGCCCTGGGAAGCTGCAACCTAAATGCCACCGGGTTGACCTGAGCCGTGATCACAAATGGACCGATGAACCTGGGTCCTAGTTTTGGGCATCTCTGGCGAAGCTTGATGTGGCGAGTTGACAACCACACCTTTTGCCCCACTCGGAATAAACATGGTCTCCTATGCTTGTCAAAAAATTTTTTAGAACGTGCAGAAGACTGTCTCAGAGCTAATTGAACCTTTTGCCATGACTTCCTAAGGAGGGACACCGTGGAAAAGGGCGACCGAGAGGAATCCCTCGGAACAAAGAAGGAGTTGCATTTGGGATGGAACCCGAAATTACACAGAAAAGGCGAGCTCTTGGAGGCCACATGATAAGAGTTGTTATAAGCAAACTCAGCCAAAGGTACCAGCTCAGTCCAATTGCTCTGACATTTGGAGACAAAGCAGCGTAAATATTGCTCCAGGGCCTGATTGACCCTTTCGGTCTGTCCGTTGGACTGTGGGTGATACCCGGAAGAAAGACTGACCTGTATTCCTAACCCAGAACAAAAACTTCTCCAGAACCTGGCCACAAACTGAGACCCCCTGTCCGAAACTATATCCAAGGGAAGGCCATGGAGTCTGAAAATATGAGAGATAAAGAGCTGTGCCAATTCTTTAGCAGTGGGAAGTTTACGCAAGGGTATAAAATGTGTCGACCGTGACCCAAATGGTGGTAAAACGAGTAGAAGAAGGAAGGTCGACAATGAAGTCCATAGAAATATGGGACCATGGTCTTTCTGGAATGGACAATGGCAGGAGTGTACCCACTGGTGATGATCTGGAAGACTTATGTCGAGCACAGACAGGACAAGAAGAGATAAAAAGAGTAACATCTTGTTTTATGGTGGGCCACCAAACTGCTCTGGACAAGTGCTCAAGGGTCTTGGTAACGCCAGGGTGTCCCGCGACCCTACTGGAATGAAAGTCCTTGAGGACCAATTCTCTAAGATGTTTCGGAACAAACAGGCGATTATGTGGAGTCCCCTGAGGGGCTGAAGGCTGGGAAGCCAGGACACGGGAGGCCAAGTCCTGAGTCAGACCCGCAAAAATGACAGAAGACGGGACAATGGGTGCATCCTCCAGTTCAGCACTCTGACAAGTCTAGAAACTACGAGATAACGCATCAGCTTTGACATTTTTGGGGCCGGGTCTGAATGTAATGATGAACTGAAACCTGGTAAAGAACAATGCCCACCGGGCTTGTCGTGGGTTTAGTCGTTTAGCCGACTCGATGTAAGCTAAGTTTTTGTGGTCAGTGATCACAGTGATGATGTGTTTGGCTCCTTCAAGCCAATGACGCCACTCCTCGAACGCCCACTTAATGGCCAACAATTCACGATTCCCGACATCATAGTTCCTTTCGGCTGTGGAGAACTTGCGGGAGAAGAAGGCGCAAGGATGAATCTTCTGATCATGAATGTCCTTCTGAGAAAGGACAGCTCCAGCCTCTACATCCGAGGCGTCAACCTCCACAAGAAAAGGAATTCTGGGATCCGGGTGATGTAAGACGGGAGCCGAGCAGAAGGCTTTCTTTAACTTATGAAAGGATATGATGGCCTGTGGAGACCAAACTTCCGGATTGGCTCCTTTGCGAGTCAACTCCACAATGGGGGCAACAATGTCAGAAAAAGAACGGATGAATCTCCGATAATAATTAGAGAATCCTAAAAATCTTTGGATAGCTTTAAGGTTGGTTGGACGAGCCCAAGACATGATGGCCTGAACCTTGCTGGGGTCCATGGAAAAGCCCTTGGAAGAGATGACATAACCCAGAAATGAGACTTGAGAAATTTCGAACTCGCATTTTTCGAGTTTGGCGTATAGTTGATTCTCACGCAACTTCTGAAGGATCAGGCGGACGTGTTGCCGATGTTCAGGAAGTGACTTGGAAAAAATCAAAATGTCGTCTAAGTAAACCACAGCAAATACCCCCAGGTAAGGCCGGAGAACCTCATTGATAAAATCCTGAAAGACTGCAGGAGCATTGGCCAAGCCAAACGGCATCACAAGATACTCGTAGTGGCCTGAATGCGTGTTAAAGGCCGTCTTCCACTCATCTCCTTTTCTAATCCTGATGAGGTTATATGCTCCTCTAAGATCGATCTTGGAAAAAACCATCGCCTCCCGGATCTGGTTGAATAAAACAGAGATGAGTGGTAACGGATAGGAATTTTTACGGTAATCTTGTTCAAGGCCCTATAGTCTATACAGGGGCGTAAAGATCCATCTTTTTTTTTCAACAAAAAACCCCCCCGCGCCTACGGGAGACTTAGAAGGACGAATGAATCCCTTTTCAAGACTCTCATTAATGTATGAATCCATGGCCTGGGATTCAGGTGCTGAGAGGGCATATAGGCGTCCTTTGGGCAATCTGGCATTGGGGACTAAGTCTATGGCACAATCAAAGGGACGGTGAGGGGGCAACGTATCTGCTTCCTTCTTGGAAAACACATTGGCAAAGTCTCTGTAGGGTAAGGGTATGGAAGAAAAAACGGGAAGAACAAGACGAAGAGGAAGAGAGAGACAATGGTCAGAACAGGAAGAGCCCCAACGTGTGATTTCTCCTGTGACCCAATCAATACTGGGATTGTGCTTCCTAAGCCATGGTAACCCCAGGACGAGTGGCGTGAGAGGACAGTGAAACAAAAAGAAGGAAATCTCTTCAGAATGAAGAGCCCCCACCGAAAGCTGAAGAGAAGGGGTGCATGCGGTAACACTGCCGTTATAGAGTGGCTGACCATCAAGGCCACAAACCGACAAGGAATTGACCAAGGGAATGGGTTTGAGCCCCAACGAACGAACCAGACCCCTGTCAATAAAATTGCCGGCTGCCCCGCAATCAACAAAGGCAGTGGTATCGACAGTGCAGTTATTACAGGTGACAGAAACCTGAATACTTATCGAGTCTAGGGGAGAAAAACAAGATAGGCCCAAGTGAGTTTCCCCAAACACACTTAGGCCCTGTCTTTTCCCGCCTTCAACGGGCAGGCAACTGCACGGTGACCCTGACCTCCACAATACAGACAGAGACCCTTCAGCCTCCTGCGATTTTTTTCTGCGGCTGATAAACGTGTAGCCCCAATCTGCATGGGTTCGTCACAAGCAACCTCCGAGGTCTCCCCCAGGGAAGATGAGGGAAATATCCCGGAGTCCCTCTCCCTCTGGCGTTCCCGGAACCTCCGATCTACCTTGATGGCTAATTCCATAATTTCATCAAGGGAGGTCGGGGTAGGGTAGTGAACCAATGCATCTTTTAACGTTTCAGATAGACCAATGCGAAACTGGCTGCGGAGTGCTGGGTCATTCCAACCAGAATCAATGGCCCACCTCCTAAATTGGGTACAATAAGCCTCTGCATTACTCTGACCCTGCCGTAGTGCCCTCAGGTTGGCTTCGGCTGAGGCAGCACGGTCCGGGTCGTCGTAAAGCAACCCCATGGCAGAAAAGAAAGCATTCACAGAGGTAAGGGCCTCGGACCCTGCGGGAAGGCCGAAAGCCCAGGTCTGTGGGTCCCCCTGTAACAGGGAGATAACCATTCCCACACGCTGGGATTCCAAGCCGGAGGAGGCCGGGCGGAGTTTGAAGTAAAGCTTACATGACTCTCTAAAGTTAAAAAACTGGGAACGCTCCCCGGAAAACCGGTCCGGGAGACTCAACTTGGGTTCGGGGTTTCTGGATGAGGATAAGACCCCTTGCACCCGTTCCTCTTGTGAGTTCACCCGGAGGGTCAATTTCTGGAGCTCTTGTGTCAGGGTATGCATCTGCCCCGCCAAAGCGTGACTAGCAGCCTGCTGGGCCGGATCCATGACAGCTGACTGAAAGCTGGGTGAAGTATGTGGCCGGCTATAATGTTAGGGACACGGGAGATCTCGCCAACCCTAACTCCGTTGTCACCTCTTGGAGTTGGCGGATGCGTGCTAAGCTAACCTTCACCAATAATAGCCGCGTTCGTGGGAGCCCGTTAGTCAGGCTCCCACCCCGATGCCACCTGGTCTTACTAGTGACAATGCAGCCGCCAAGGCCAGAGGTAAACAAGGGGAAAGCTACCTAACAACCAAGAGGCGAGAACTACCCTGCCCTACGGAGGAGGGTGCCAGCGGATAGCACTCTAAGCTGGAACCCGCTATGCCAATGCTGCTGGCAACGGGTAAGACAATACACAGTAGCCAAACTGACAGGTGTAACAATACACAAGGTAGACCCAATAAGATAATGCTAACAGGTGTAACAATACACAGTATGCTGACACAATAAGTACTGCTGACGGGTGTAACAATACACAGTATGCTGACACAATAAGTACTGCTGACGGGTGTAACAATACACAGTATGCTGACACAATAAGTACTGCTGACGGGTGTAACAATACACAGTATGCTGACACAATAAGTACCGCTGACGGGTGTAACAATACACAGTATGCTGACACAATAAGAACTTGATGAGTAAGGAGACAAAGAGTGGGAATCTCCCAACTTATCTGACAACAGAGGGATCAGCAGGCAGAAACAGACAAGAATCCTGGAGGCTGTCAGGAACAGGTCACTGGAAACAGGAGCCAAATGCTGAGTGGAGCCTGGAACCGGGAACACTCTGGACACCAGATCAAGGCCCTTATTCTGAATCGAGCGGTACGGGCCGCGTGCGGCCGTACCGCCGATGTTTTCAGTCTGCACATGCGCAGAGGTCAATCTGCGCATGTGCAGGCGAAATCGCCGCACATAACGTTTCTACGCCGCAAAGGGGGCGTATAGGGGCGTGAGGGGCTTCATACCCTCATTTCCCTATGCATACGCCCCGCGTTTCATGGGCGTTCCCATGCAAACGCGGGGCGTATGCATGGTAATGAGGCTATGACGCCAGTGATGGGGGCAGAAAGCTGACATCGCCGGATGTCAGTTCTCCGCCCCCATACAAGCTTTCACACGGACGATTGTCCGTGTGGTCTCAGCTTGCGGGAGCTGGTGGGGCGTGCGGCCCTGCCTTCGATGGTCGCCGACCATCGAATGCAGGGGGCAGCTCCCACCATGGTGGAGGCGTACGCCCCACCATTTTCACGCGGATCGCCAGCCGTCCGTGTACGGACGGCCGTGGCGATCCGTACGGTGGGCGGGGATTGGTTTGTGCGGCCGGAGCACCGTATGCGGCTCCGGCCGCACAGATCTGAATAAGGGCCCAAGAGCTATAGCCGGCGTCTGAGTGTCCCGGCCATTCAGTTTAAATAGCGCGCCAAGCGCTACCCTGACGCTGCGTGCGGCGTCATGTACACCCCTACCTCCCTGCGGCCGCCAGGCGTCCCCCGTCGCCTTGGCAACCGCTGCGGCAGGGGAGGAAGGGGTTGTACGCAGGCAGCCTGACGTCCGTCAGCGTCCGCCGGAAGCTCCCGGCTGGTGACGCAACGGCGTCGAGGTAACCCGGCAACTGCCGGGACGGCATTAGAGGAGACTGCCGGGCGAGCGGAGGCGCTGCCCGTGCAGCTCCTAACACAGAGGCGGAACTACCATTGGTGCAGCAGGTGCAGTGCATTAGGCACCACTGCTGCCCCTGTCACCCTCCATCCACTGTTTATCCCTGTGATATACTGCCTCCCCTGCCTTTCACTGTCACCCTCTGCCTCTCCATGTCACCTGCTGCTATTTTGCTTATTATGAACCTGGGTTGGTGTGGAGGAAGGTAGCCTAAATTATATTTTTGCCCTTGAGCTCACCACCCACATGTTCCACCACTGATCACGGTACATACTGATCTAGACATGTTTTTATGGCGATTTTGTGCTGTAAGGCGAATTTTTGACTAAAACGGTGAATCACCCTATTTAATGACCAGATGGCGAATACATTTCAAGGTTTTTTTCACCATGATTCACCGAGTAGCAATCGCTATCTTTTTATGGTGAAGTGGAATGTGAACTTTTAAAATAAAGTGTTTTGTTTTTTTACATTTGGTGTAAAAAAATCAGGAATTTTATTCTGAGGAGGGGCATGCTATTTTTATTCATGTGCTGTAAGCACATGAATATATATTTAATAAAAATTTTTTTACACAGACCAGCCAGCAGGGGGCCGGAGCCGAGCCGCTCATTAGATATTCATATATTCACTGCACCCGATCATTACATATGCATGATCGGGTGTAGTGAATATACCCGGTCCCCTGCTGGACCTACGAGGGGCAGCCTGTGCTGCCTGGCACCCGGGGAGCCCACCTCCTCCCCCCCACAAACGTTCTGGGGCAGGCAGGGAGACTTCCATCTCCCTGCCTGCCGCCGTCCTCGGGCTCCCTGCGGCATCGCCGCAGGAGTTAAAATTCGCCAGTCAGGGGCAGCGAGCCCCTGACTCGTTGAATACTGGAGCCGGCGAGGCTCCGGAACGTGGTGACCAGTGGCGAATGTGCAGCGAATCCTAAACAGGATTCGCTGCACATCGCCAAAATGCTCATTGAATACTGCCCAATGATGACAACATTGACAGAAGATTACAGAGGGTAACAAGATTTTGTACCTGTTCCTAGCCTCCATCTTTCTTCTTGTTTTCCTCTCTCTGCCATGGTTCTTCCTCCTATATCCCAGCTGCTGTTTCGTTCCTATTGTTCTGCCTTCCCATTCTCCACCTTCACCTTGTGTGATTTGTGCCAAGAAAACACATCATGTCATGTCAATAGTTACAAGTTGCTCAAAGCCAGGAAGTGACTCAGGGGAAGGATAGCAATGTGCAGCTTCTGAGACAAACACAAGTGTATATTCATTAGAGAGAGCCATTGACAATTGATGGTTTAACTATTGAAAGTTTGTCCCTGATGATGAAACCTTATGGGTTTCCGCCAATGATAGCAGTGCGATGACAATGTTCTTTTTTCCCCCCTTTATGGGCATGGATCTTAGCCCCATTCCTGATGGCCTGGAAGTCCCATCTCCAAAGGTGAATAGCCCACTGCCCATCATGCACCTCAGCAGGGATGGTCATCCATAGATGCATTCCATGGAGAGGTGTGGATCATTAGGTAGGACCGAACAAGGTCGACATGCATTAGGTCGACCACTGAAGGTCGACAGGCCTTAGGTCACCACATGAAAAAAGTCAACATGGCTTATGTCGACCATGTAATTAGGTCGACACAAACATCAGGTCGACATTTGGGAAAGTCGACAGTTAAAAGTTCAACATGGGTTTATTCACGTTACTGTCCCAAATTTTGACGCAGTCGACATGGACACTGGAAAAGAGCACGATATACTCTCGGCACACTATTATATTCTCCCTCCGTGCCCTAGTAAAAACCATTTGACTGTTGACCCTCCCAATGTTGAACTAATGCTTGTGTCAACCTAATGACCTTGTTGACATTAAGCCATGTCGACCTTAAGCCTGTCGACCTTCAGTGGTTTACCTAATGCGTGTCAACCTTTTGACTGTCAACCTAGTGGCCGTAACCCCATGGAGAGTTAGCTGTTAAGGTGCCCATACACTAGTAAGATTTATCTTCAGATCTGGCTGGTTGGAACAAAAACATGGTTATGGATGAGTGACAGTTGGTCAGTTTTCCAGCATTTCCAAGCAAATGGTCACCTGTCATTTGCTCTCATCCATAACCATGTTTTTGTTCCAACCAGATAGATCTGCAGATAAATCTGCATGTGTATGGCCACTTTTAGTGGTCTAACACCATCAAAGTTGGCCATCGTTAATACAACATCACAGGAAGAGGAGGGTAAAACCATATCATAGCTCTTGGTTCAAACTCATTTATGAGTCTCATGGCATAATTTTGAGGTTCACACAATACAGATGTACATGGAGTGCAGTGTATGTTTGTTACTGTAGTTGTACAAAAAAAAAACTACAAACCCATATGGTGCACGCATTACACATGTGTGGGACATTTTACTGGAAGGTGGTTAATCAGACCCCCCCACCCCTCTCCCCGGCACCCAGCGAAGCAGAACGCAACACAGTTTCCTTTTGTTTGCAGGGTAATACATTCACCCAAATAGATTGCATATTGCAATGCGATCCTGGGCGGTAAATGTTGGACAGATTGCATTGCATATGCCATCCAATAGTAAATGGGCCCCTTAAAGTGACAAGTGACATATATTTTACAGCTCTTTATCACAGATCTGGCAGAGACTCAGGGACAGCAGCTACATGTCCAATCAAAGTGGTCCGGCTGAGGGATTGATGCTTTTGTAAACTAATTTACCTTCTCTGACCTCTTCTCCAATTGCGTTCGCCCATACGGGACCGTTTATCGCATAATATTTGCGGCTAATTCTGGTGTTTTCAGGGGTTAGCTGCAAATATTAAGTATCCCCCAAATGTATGTAGGAGGGACCGCAGCATGAATCTCCAATCCCTGCTGCGATCCCTCCTGTTCCTACGGTCGCCGCATCCCCCAATCGGGTAGCATCTCAGTGGGTCCCCAGACTACTGCCATTCTGAGATGGCGGTAGCCGATTGTAGTCAATGGGCTACAGACTGTACTGCTGGCTGGGAAGTGCGGTCAGCAGAGTTGGGCAGGGTTCAGCACTAAGAGCGCATTCGCAGACCCCCCAGACCCGGCAATGCAGAGCACAGTTACTGGCTCCTTTGGTGGAAGGGATTAATCCAATGTGTCGCCACAAAGGTCAGGTGAAGGCGCTTTGTGATCAAATAGCTTATTTAACCTCCAAATAGATAATCAAGAAACCACCCAAAGATTGGCTACTGTATTACACTGTAATGTGCGAGTAGGATATCGCTGTGTTACTCGCTGGCGCACTGCATAGAATTTCTCACAACTAGAAACTAGAAACCATCCATAAATACGTAAATGATTCAGTGCCAGTTATGGACAGCAGATGGTGCCATAGAACACTTTCATTGTTTTATTACCATTTATGTTATTCATGCTATTTTATAGACCAATAGTACAATGCTCTCTATATTGCATTGTGGCCACTAGGATGCTCTCTGTATTGCACAATGGTTAATTGGATGCTCTTTGTGTTGTATGGAGATAACTGGAATGATTCCTATATTATATGGCAGTAATTGAGATACAGTATGTGCTGGTTTGTATGGTGGTCACTAAGATGTTTTCTGTATTGTGTGATGGATACTACTATGCTTTATGTATTGTGTGACAGTAACAAAACCACCTAAGCAGCACTAAAAATGTTATTACAAAAATGTCATGACCGATTGGATTGACAATAATATTTAATAAATTGACACAATTAACGTACCAATAGCACACAATATAATAAAACAAAACATTTAAATAAATTCAGTTCAATCAGCGCTGCGTACATGGTTTTTGTTTTGGTATCTGTACAGGATTAACTACCCTGTTTGCTAGTAGCTGTTGGCAGTGGCGTAAGTTCATCCCAGTTGCCCGGAGGCAAGATGTATATTGATGCCCCTTAACACATCCACATCCACATCCACACACACACACACACACACACACACACACACAACCATATATATATATATATATATATATATATATATATATACATACACACAATGCAAATAAAGACGCATAATTGTTTTCTATATGATGGCCACTTCTTTAACCAAAACTCTGGCTGTGCCATGGGATCACCGGCAGCTCCGGTATATGCAAATGCATATATGTATGCAGTAGAAAACATCTATTCCTTGAAGATACTGCCATCAGATCCAGGATACTTATGTATCACAGATTTATAGATGATATTATCATACTCTGGACCGGCACCAAGGAAGAATTAATCAACATCATTCAAAAACAAAATTAATCGAATAGCCCGATTAAACTGACATACTCCATGAGCACCGATAGGATCAATTGTCTTGATGTGCAAATCATAGCCCAAGGGGGCAGGTTAGAGACACAACTATACTCTAAACCAACAGATCGAAATACGATGTTGCACAGACAAAGTTTTCACCCACAACACACGGTCCAAAGTTTACCATATTCCCAGTTCCTGAGGGTTTGCCGGATCAACAGCAATAGGGAGACCAGAGACGAACAGCTGGAATTAATGGTAAACAAGTTCCTAGCAAGAGGATACAAAAAACAGGACCTAATAAAAGCCAGGGATAAAGCATGTAAAAAAATAAGACATGAACTACACCGGAACACCAAGAAGAACAGAGAGGACAGCAAACAGACCTTCACATGGGTAACACATTATACGGATAAGAGCCCGGACATGGTTAAAAAGGTGAAATCGATCTGGCCGATTGTAAACAGTGACCCAGAACTGAAGAGCCTGGAAGGAAAGAGGTTAATGCCAAGTTATGTAAGAGGTCCAAACCTCAAGGACATCTTGGTAAAAACGGACATAACAGGCCGTGGAGTAACTAAACCTAAACATTTCCTATCTAGAAAACCTGGCTGTTTTAAATGTCTAGGATGTGCAACATGCAATTATCTTGTTGCATGTGACACCTTCAGACATCCATTTTCAGGGAAGGCATATAAAATCAAACACGCCCTCACCTGTTCTTCAAAATATGTTGTTTACCTGCTGTCCTGTCCATGTGGACTACACTATGTGGGCAAGACAGCCAGGCAATTTAAAGAAAGAATGGCCAAACACAGAACGGCCATAAGGGATTGACGCTAAGCAATAAAGAGAATAGAATAAAATAGGAAGACACAGTAGCTGAATAATATAATTTGAATATAAATACACAGAATACATAAAACAGCGAGCAGGTGCTGCGAATGACAGATTAATGGTAAGGTGATTCAGCTTAAGTCACAGAGATTTTTTTATATAGAATTTTTATATAGATTTTTTTATATACAGATTTATGAAATAGTTTTTCACGTTTTTTCACGTATTGTTGGTTGATACTTTTTTGAATTTAACACAGAATAGACAAATAAATAGTATATAAATCATCATATATTTAAAAATAATCACATATTTAAATAAGTACAGTATATTATTCTTAACAAGAATGGAGCTTTAGTAGAGGTGATAACGGAGGAAATAACCTTGAAAAAATTTTTTTTGCACATATATTGGATAGTAGCAACATGAAAATGTATAAATAAGATATGAATTTTAATGCACATGACGCCATCTGGTGGTCACCCCAGCACATGACATTGATTAATTGATTTTTTTATATAACACTCAAAAGAAATGTATAGATGCTGCAAATGATTTGTTTGTAGATAATGAATGGCACTATACTATATTAATGCACATTATATTTGTGATGTTTAATCAATGTTTACACTGGTTACTATGCAGGGTTACCGAGCAAGTGAAGGCGCAACATCACTTCCGGTTGAAGATTCCAGGTAATGTATAAAATAAGCACTTTGTTTAAAATTTAGCTGTGTATGTCCTGAAGACGAGCTAGTCCCGAAACGCCGTAGGCAGCAGTAAAGCACCTTTTTGCACACAAAGAAAGACCTGGAGTGACATCTTTATTTGCATTGTATATGGTGGAAGCTTTTCCTCTGGATGGGCACCTGGGCAAAACATATGGTTACTAGCATGAGGAGTGCAGGACCCTGCATAATACTATATATACACACACACCAGTGTGATGGGCGGCACTCAATCAGACTTGTAATCCAATGTAGGTTAAAATAGCCTTTATTTCCTACGGCGTTTCGGAGCAATACACCCCTGTTTTCAAGGACAGACAATACATCATAATGCACATAACACAATAATTCCCACCACCACTCCCCCAGCACTGGCGTGGACACTCCTTACTCACCTGCCTTGCTCATTACCGCCGGCGACGGTCACCGCTGTCTACCTCAAACCAAAGGTGTAGCGCCGCACTGCCTCCCCACGGAATCATGATGTTACCCAAAGGTTCCAGGTACCGCTCTGTGCTTCGCACACTTCCGGGGTTCCAGTCATGTGATGCATAATAACCAGTGGCCCAGTGATGTGTTGCCAAGCAACCTGCAATATAAACATATTGACAATAATATATACATATATGAATGTTTAAAATGTTTAAAAATATACATGCATATTAACAATCACTTTACTGGGTATGAAAAAACATATACTTTTATAACTATATATATATATATATATATATATATATATATATATATATATAATATATACACTTAACATCGGCCATCGGCACTCACCTTTCCTAGTTTTGGGGTGCCCTATGGCTTGTGACCACATTGTGTATATATATATATATATATATATATATATATATATATATATATATATATATATATATATATATATATATATATATATATATACATATATACACAGGTTGAGTATCCCGTATCCAAAATGCTTGGGACCAGGAGAATTTTGGATAACGGATTATTCTGTATTTCGGAATATTTTAATATTTCAATGATGTATTTTGAAGTATCTTGCATTTATGCTGTATAAACACATGAAATGCACACAAATATATATTTTTTTCAAAACATGAAACAAAATTTGTGTACTATCTCAGATATTGAATTTGAATGCCAAGCCATCATTTTCTTGTACATATTTAGTACCAATTACATATCATGTCCTCAGTAGTGCTGTTACAGATGTCCCCAATGAGTTTTTAGCATTTATTTTTTATTTTTTTCACTTTCTTGAATGTGTGGTTTTCGATATAATTCGGATAACGGATATTCGGATACGGGTTACTCAACCTGTGTGTGTGTATATATATATATATATATATATATATATATATATATGTACATAGGAATCCGCACACAATTCAATGGTTCATCCCGGTAGTGCTCACTCCAAGGCACAAGACCACCATATAGAATTTTGAAAGGAGGGCACTCACCAATTCGCAGATAAAGTTTCTTATTTATTCAATTCATTAAAATATTGAACCTCAAACAGTCGTCAACGTTTCGGTCCGCATTTCAGACCTTCTTCAAGACTGACAGTGTAACAGCAAGAGATCTTACTCCAACAGAGACCTCACCCTACTTTCAAAATTATATATATATATATATATAGACAAAGGGAAGAAGGAGCGCACACATGAGCTGGATATAAAATATTTACTAGAAAGAAATAAACATATAAGCTCAAAGCATATAAAAATAGATATATAAAAATAGATAAAGCCAGCATGAGAATAGTCACCGACAATATAGCATGCTGAAAGGTACGGGATCTGGGGACTCCAGGCAATTCCGACCACGATGTAACCAGCAGCAAAAGTTCTCACATATATGGGATGTTTATGGCACGGGATCTGGGGACTCCAGCAACTTCCGACCAATGATGGGCAGATAGGTGACACAGCTCAAGGCAAGGCACGCTGTAAGACCGGGACCTGGGGACTCCAGACTCTCCGACCACGATGAAGCAGCGGCAGCGGCGGCGTTCTCAGCACGGCACAAAACAAACAGACACGAGTCAGCAGCGGTGATAGGATACGTCAGGAAAGGCACGCCCCAACGCGTTTCGTCCTGGGACTTCGTCAGGAGGCGTGTCTAAGGTAAGTATGGTCTGGGTTTAAATAGCCAGCTGATTAGCGTAAATATCAAACAGCCTATGCTCGTTCACAAATTTGACAGGCTCAATCACACTATATAGAGAATACAGAGACTCAGAGGATTTTTAACAGATTACAACCAACGGAATAAACATCGCTGGTTGAAGTTACAGTATAAGTATACATGAAATAAAAATAAAAAACGCTCTAACCTCAGTTAGATTATATTTTAATAAAGAATAATAATACAAATATGCATGCATAAAAAAGACTATAAAAGCCATATCTAAATTTGACTGCATATAGCAGTATAATTAAATCATTAATTTATTAATTCCATACAGCTAATTATTAGTATAAATGAATGACCATGTGGGTATACCACTTTACTAGATATCTGTGAGATGAGAAAGAAAGTCGGGAACAAGAAGAAAAGACACGTATTAGAATACATGAATGAATAACTAAAGTATCACAATATGTAAAATATAAACATGTAAATAAATATATTATAAAAATCAAATAAATAAATAAATGAATATAAGGAGAATGGACATTGAACTACACAATGACCCAGCAAGAGCATGACCACTATAGGGAAAGTGCAGGAGCAAAAACTCAACAACAACACACTCCCAGTAGCCATGATCTGACCGAAACATTAAACGTGCAGAAAAGGGACAATATCCACACCCTCATTAAGACCGAAAGGAGCCAACGTATTTAGGGTATATATCCAGAAAGTTTCTCTCCTGCTTAATTTAGTCAAAATATCACCTCCCCTTTCATCCATAACAATATGTTCGATAGCCTTGAATGTAAAATTATTATCAATATCGGAGGAGCAGCAAGAGGCAAAGTGCCGTGGAACACTATGCGCTAATACCCGATTCTTTATACTCCTAGTATGTTCAAGAATTCGGAGTTTTAATATACGCTTGGTTTTTCGTTTTAATTACTTGCTTTTTCGTCAGGGTGCTTCACATACAAACATAGAAAATGTCTTACCTATATACCTTACAGTCCGTCCCGGTCCTCTCCCGCCGCCGGCCAGCGTGCGTCCGTGATGACGTCATCCGCCCACTTTGGGGGAGGGCTGGGAGGGCACCTATCACCAAAAACATATAACCAGTGAATGTAAAGGATACAAAGTATTTACAGGGTTCAAAAGAATGTATCTACAGCAAACAATATATCGGCATAGTAATCGACACATAGATAAACTGACACAGTGTACTTTTAAGTAAATTGCATGTATCAATACAGGGACTCTACATATGACCGACATTCACAATTCCTGAATCTATTTCAGGAAACAGGACAACCCAAGGTATTCATTTAACCCTCTGGGTGCCTGTGTGTCCAATCTGAAGATCCATCTGCACTCAGCTTGTAAAAGCTTTAACCCCCTGTTGCCCCCGCGGATGTTGGGCAAAATATGCTCAATGATGCTGTAGCGAAGGGTTGCTAGGGGATGCCTAGCTTCGGCAAAATGCCGGGCTACAGGGTGTTCGCTGCGTCCTGTTGCTATGGCTGCTTTGATGTTGGAGCGATGCCCAGCAGCTCGCTCCTTGAATGCACATTCGGTCTTGCCGACATAATGTCGACCACACGGGCAGCTGATAAGGTATACCACGTATTTAGTGTTGCAGGAGACTCTTTGTCTGATGGAATAACATTTACCTGAGAATGGATGATAAAATTTGTCTCCTGCCACCATGTAATTACACGTGATACACCCTGTGCACTTGAAGCAACCAGGACGGGCGCTCAAAACGAGGGGGCTTTGGTGGGGTTCACAAGCAAAGGGGCTACATCATTTTTAACTAGGTAAGATTTCAGGTTTTTACCTCTAGTGTAGGCATTCATCAGCCGGTGGTTGCTAAGAGATTTTAGAGAGTGGTCCCCGCTAATGATGGGCCAGTATTTTTTAGCAGATTTGTTAATCTGACTGCTGCCCTGATGATACTTATTGACCCATACAAATTTCTCTTGTTGGGCAGATCTATCTTTGGGCACAAAGAGCTTGTCCCGGGGGATTTTTAGCACCTTATTCTTAGCTTCCAACAGAGACTGCATGGTATAACCACGTTGGGAAAACTTCAAAATCATATCTGTGAGGGCACATTGGAGCTCTGCTGGGTCACACGTAATTCTACAGACCCGTAACATCTGTGAAAACGGGAGTCCTGCTTTTAGGGGGGTGGGGTGACTACTGCTGGCCAGTAGTAGATTATTCCGGTCTGTGGTTTTCACAAATAAAGACGTTTTAATTACACCATTGTTTAAAGCGATGTTGACATCTAAATAATGGATGTTACTGTTGCTAATCTCGAAGGTGAACTTTACCGGGGACGGTGTGGCATTATGGTCATTAATGAGGGTCTCCAGCTCTATTTGGGAGCCCGTCCATATGACCAATAAATCGTCTATGTACCGTGTATAAAGACGAAGTTCACTGCTGCTGGGCATCGCTCCACCATCAAAGCAGCCATAGCAACAGGACGCAGCGAACACCCTGTAGCCCGGCATTTTGCCGAAGCTAGGCATCCCCTAGCAACCCTTCGCTACAGGATCATTGAACATATTTTGCCCAACATCCGCGGGGGCAACAGGGGGTTAAAGCTTTTACAAGCTGAGTGCAGATGGATCTTCAGATTGGACACACAGGCACCCAGAGGGTTAAATGAATACCTTGGGTTGTCCTGTTTCCTGAAATAGATTCAGGAATTGTGAATGTCGGTCATATGTAGAGTCCCTGTATTGATACATGCAATTTACTTAAAAGTACACTGTGTCAGTTTATCTATGTGTCGATTACTATGCCGATATATTGTTTGCTGTAGATACATTCTTTTGAACCCTGTAAATACTTTGTATCCTTTACATTCGCTGGTTATATGTTTTTGGTGAAAGGTGCCCTCCCAGCCCTCCCCCAAAGTGGGCGGATGACGTCATCACGGACGCACGCTGGCCGGCGGCGGGAGAGGACCGGGACGGACTGTAAGGTATATAGGTAAGACATTTTCTATGTTTGTATGTGAAGCACCCTGACGAAAAAGCAAGTAAAGTGCTTTGAAACGTTGGTTAACAAACCTTTGTGGGTCTGATTCTTCCTGGTTGAGTGCCGCCGTCCGTACCTATATTCAGCGTTGGGATTACCTCTCTGCTTTGGAAGGCACCGCCGGCTATTTATACCTTGTATTGGATTTGGAGTGGAGCTAAGTGCCGCACAAAACTGTCTCTATATTTCGCGGATCATTGAGTTCCGTGTCATCGAAGGCACCCTCCTCCAGCAGTAGGTACCTACAGCCACAGCTACCTATATTTTTTTGAGTGCAAACCACTTCTTCACTGGTGGAGGCTTGCACAGATCACAGCACAAGGACGCACCTGTTCTTCTTTGGGTTCAAGTGACCAACAGCAGTTCCAGTGAAAACAACATGGAGAATTCTGCCTCCTTCCTGGAAACACTAGCAGCATCGGCACAAACCCGGGTTGAACTAAACCCTGGAGCTGTATTCAGTTACTCGGACTCCGATTATGACAACATTTTATTTAAAGGAGATACTACCGCTACCATTGGAGTCCCTGACAACCTCCATCTTTATCACGAGCTACTCAACCTGAAAAGAAAAGAGACTGATTTTTATTTCCATGGAGTCACACTCTCAGACTATATCCGCGAGAGGAAGATCCCTCGCGGCTTTCGGATTCGAAATGTCCCAACCATTGGGCGCTTCAATATCCCGTTTTGTAAAACGTGGACCTCTATCCTTAATAAATGTTCTTTTGATCTTATGCTTGCCGTAATTGAAGAAGTGTCTAGGGAGCTTAAGGTCATACAGAACAAAATTAAAGACTTTGAGACTATCAACATGCCGACACTGTCTGCCGACACTTCTGTTCAATGGAGTGAGAAGCTAAGTACCTATTTGGAGAAATACAAAAAAGACCTCACCAATTACAAAAGGAATAAAAAAGAGCGAGTAACATCTGACTATGACCGACACTTGGTCTATCCCTGCTTGACCGGGGGTGAACAACAGCCGAAAGGGGGCCGGAGACGTCCACCAAACAGATTCAACCGAGCTGGGTTGGATTCTGGAAATTCCAGGGATGAAGAGTCATCCGCTAGTGATGTGGACGCTCCTGGTCCGTCATCCAGACACATCCCTTTAGGGGTGAAAACCCGGGCACAACTCGCACTTCCAAGAGGCCGTGCACCCGTCGCGGCCGGCAAAACCAGAGGCAAGAACGCAAAGCGTCCGCCAGCAGCACTGACATGCAATGTGTTCAACTTATCTTCCCGACCGTTGTCTGCACCTGAACTGGGGGTCCTCTCCAAAGGTTTGAACTTTGTTCCAGCAGCTTCTCCTGATTTGCTTGATGTTAAAATTGAACAATTCAAGCTAGGTAGGCAGCTACGCTTAAGAGAACATTTTGACACACAAACCAGCATTAAAGTAACAGCTGAAGTCCCTTCCTTACCAGCTAAACTTTCTAAAAAATCGACATTTGACCCAGTGTCAACAAATGCTGCCATAAAAACCTATTGCCGCCTCATTGAACAAGACACCAAAAAGGCACTTCAAGCACCTATGGAACCTCATAGTAACTTTTCCAAAACAGAATGGCAGGCTTTGAAAGCATTGAGCTCCTGCAGGGAAATTATAATTCGACCTGCTGATAAAGGAGGGGGGGTAGTTGTACAAAACACTACGGACTATGTGAAGGAGGTCTACCAGCAGTTGGACGATAAGGAGATATATGAAAGGCTCCCTAGGGATCCCACGTCCAAATACAAAAAGGAGTTGGATTTGATACTGTCGACAGCAGTGTCAACAGGGGACATTCCAAAATCTACACAGGAAGCACTTACAACACCGTACCCAGTGGTTCCTCTCCTATATACGATCCCAAAGATCCATAAGGATGCCAGAAAACCCCCCGGTCGGCCGATCATCTCGGCACGGGGGTCCCTCTTTGAACCGGTGTCTATATTCCTGGACTCTATATTACAACCTGTGGTACAGGCTAGGGACACCTACCTCAAGGACACCAACTCGTTGCTCCTCAAATTAAAAGCATTAGAAAATCTCCCTCCTACCAGTCTCTTATGTACAATCGATGTAAAGAGCCTTTACACCTGCATACCCCACGAAGGGGGGTTGGCAGCTGTGGAGTCTCTTATTACTAACAACGTTTTTTACAATGGTCCCTCAACCAAGCTTTTCATGACGTTATTAACCATGACTTTGAAGTATAACTATTTTTTGTTTAATAATGAGTTTTTCCTGCAGTTACAGGGGTGTGCGATGGGGTCCTCAGTGGCCCCATCTTACGCCAACTGTTTCATGTTTTTGGTAGAACAAGAGCTATTCTTTTCCAGATCGTGCATCAGCAGTGAACTTCGTCTTTATACACGGTACATAGACGATTCATTGGTCATATGGACGGGCTCCCAAATAGAGCTGGAGACCCTCATTAATGACCATAATGCCACACCGTCCCCGGTAAAGTTCACCTTCGAGATTAGCAACAGTAACATCCATTATTTAGATGTCAACATCGCTTTAAACAATGGTGTAATTAAAACGTCTTTATTTGTGAAAACCACAGACCGGAATAATCTACTACTGGCCAGCAGTAGTCACCCCACCCCCCTAAAAGCAGGACTCCCGTTTTCACAGATGTTACGGGTCTGTAGAATTACGAGTGACCCAGCAGAGCTCCAATGTGCCCTCACAGATATGATTTTGAAGTTTTCCCAACGTGGTTATACCATGCAGTCTCTGTTGGAAGCTAAGAATAAGGTGCTAAAAATCCCCCGGGACAAGCTCTTTGTGCCCAAAGATAGATCTGCCCAACAAGAGAAATTTGTATGGGTCAATAAATATCATCAGGGCAGCAGTCAGATTAACAAATCTGCTAAAAAATACTGGCCCATCATTAGCGGGGACCACTCTCTAAAATCTCTTAGCAACCACCGGCTGATGAATGCCTACACTAGAGGTAAAAACCTGAAATCTTACCTAGTTAAAAATGATGTAGCCCCTTTGCTTGTGAACCCCACCAAAGCCCCCTCGTTTTTGAGCGCCCGTCCTGGTTGCTTCAAGTGCACAGGGTGTATCACGTGTAATTACATGGTGGCAGGAGACAAATTTTACCATCCATTCTCAGGTAAATGTTATTCCATCAGACAAAGAGTCTCCTGCAACACTAAATACGTGGTATACCTTATCAGCTGCCCGTGTGGTGGACATTATGTCGGCAAGACCGAATGTGCATTCAAGGAGCGAGCTGCTGGGCATCGCTCCACCATCAAAGCAGCCATAGCAACAGGACGCAGCGAACACCCTGTAGCCCGGCATTTTGCCGAAGCTAGGCATCCCCTAGCAACCCTTCGCTACAGGATCATTGAACATATTTTGCCCAACATCCGCGGGGGCAACAGGGGGTTAAAGCTTTTACAAGCTGAGTGCAGATGGATCTTCAGATTGGACACACAGGCACCCAGAGGGTTAAATGAATACCTTGGGTTGTCCTGTTTCCTGAAATAGATTCAGGAATTGTGAATGTCGGTCATATGTAGAGTCCCTGTATTGATACATGCAATTTACTTAAAAGTACACTGTGTCAGTTTATCTATGTGTCGATTACTATGCCGATATATTGTTTGCTGTAGATTCATTCTTTTGAACCCTGTAAATACTTTGTATCCTTTACATTCGCTGGTTATATGTTTTTGGTGATAGGTGCCCTCCCAGCCCTCCCCCAAAGTGGGCGGATGACGTCATCACGGACGCACGCTGGCCGGCGGCGGGAGAGGACCGGGACGGACTGTAAGGTATATAGGTAAGACATTTTCTATGTTTGTATGTGAAGCACCCTGACGAAAAAGCAAGTAAAGTGCTTTGAAACGTTGGTTAACAAACCTTTGTGGGTCTGATTCTTCCTGGTTGAGTGCCGCCGTCCGTACCTATATTCAGCGTTGGGATTACCTCTCTGCTTTGGAAGGCACCGCCGGCTATTTATACCTTGTATTGGATTTGGAGTGGAGCTGAGTGCCGCACAAAACTGTATATATATATATATATATATATATATATATATATATATATATATATATATATATATATATATAGAACAGGAGATCAAGAGATGCGCTCTCAGAGTGTAGTTTCACCAGTCCACAAATAAGTAAAGGCAATACAGAATGTATTTATTCCAAACAATAAAACAATTTAAAATACATTTGTTCTGAGTCGTTTACAAAGATTTTTTCAGATGGATCATTGCATATCAGTACAAGATTTCGACCATGGGTGCAAACTGATCTTAAAGGAAACCCTACGCGTTTCGTCCCTTATGGACTTCTTCAGGGGTAATACACCAAGATCAGTAAACCTTTTACACCTTAATTAGGCACATATACATTGAGAACCCACACTCTAGGGTGTGTACTTGGATAGTGTGGTCACCGTTGCTGTTCTGACAACACTGTGATGCTTCACTTTGTAAATGTTATAACTCGATTTCAAAACAGGGGGGCGTAATGTGACACCTCTCCGACTGGTGCCCTTTCCCAACTCTGCGGTAAATTCAGAATCAAAGTGGAATAGGGAATCCCTGACTGCGGATTATATATTGTTTCAGTGCATAGTATGTGCACAGTGGGCCTGATTCACTATGGGTCGCATATAAGCTGCACATACCGTAGCAATTTAGCATATGTGATCTTAGCAATGAAAATGCAGGAGGAGGCTCATTCTACCTCCTGCCTGCATTTGTCATTGCTAAAACTTCAATACAATCACAGTTCTAGATGAACATCGCAACCATCGATTGCAATGTTCATCTGCTTAGTGTTCCCTCTAGGAATTTTTGGGGGCAGGGCGCTGCTGCACGGGGGCAGCGCAATGAGGGCGGACCAGGCCTACCGACGTCATCGTTGTAGGCGGTCCCGGGCTGCCGACATCACTAAAGGGGGCATGCCCAGGCCTCCTACTTCACTAAAGGAGGCGTGCCTGGACAGCCGCGTCGCTAAAGGCTATTGCCAGGCCAAGAAAATGGCTTATGCAGTTTTACGATCATTGGAAACTGCGGTAACTAGTCCCTTCCAGCTGATAATGCTTGGCTTTAACCAGTGGTGTGCGGGCCCTGGGTCGACAAAGTCCAGGTCAACCACTAATGGTCGACAGTGACTAGAGCTGCACCTAAGAATGGTCGATTTACCCTAGGTCTACATTGACAGAATGTCGACACAAGCTTAAGGTCATACTTGCCGACTTTTGAGCTGCCCTCTCCGGGAGAGGGCAGTCAGCTCTGTTAGGCAGGGGGGCGGGGCCATATCCGGGAGTGAAAAAGAGGCGGTTCGGAGGCGTGGCCACACAGATGCTGCCCTGTTGGGGGCATGCCTACAACATCACGTCATTTTAGCCCCGCCGTGCAATGCCAGTATTTCAGGCATTGCACTGCGGGGGCGGGGTTAAAATGTCGCGATCGCGGCATTTTATCCGCAGACCTCCCAGCCGAGGGACACATCACAGGAGCTGGGGGGGATATGCGAGAGGATTGCCACCCTTTCCGGGACCCTCCCGGCCATTCCGGGAGGGTAGGCAACCCTGCTTAAGGTTGACGTGGACATGAATACGGTCAACATGAGTTTTTCACTTCTTTTTTTTAAAGTGGTTTTTCATACTTTACTATCCAGTGTGCATAGTGTGAGAATATAATGGTGTGCTGAGCGCAGCAAGGCACCGTGCCAGAAGCATGGCGAGCTCAGCAATCCATGCATGGGGATGCTGTAGACTTATACAGTGTCCATGTCAACATAGTTTAACATAGACGACAAAAAAAAAGTGAAAAACTCATGTCAACGTTATTCATGTCGACCTAGGGTATGTTTACCATTCTTAGATGTCGACCTAGACATTGTCTATCATCTATACCATAACCAGTGGGGACAAGCTCTGACAGACTAAATTTTGGGATTTTGGTACATCCGAGCGCAGTCGCCAGTGAGACACATGTGGACTGGTAATAGGCTTCTTCTGGGATCATTCTGTGAAATCTGCATGTTCCTTATAACATAAGATAGCCTGGATGGATTCATACAACAATGCACTGTATTTTTTGCACAATTAATGAGGAAGGAGAGGTTAGTAAATAGGTCCCTACACGTTTATATACCTGCATCATCTGCATGACACATACTGAGTATTTTCTACAGCTCGATTTTAATCTTAATTAACAAATGTGCAACATTTAAAAATAAAAATGATGACTTTTGTTTGGGGGGATATCACTGCCCTAATGCCCCCTGTCCTGCCAGTGTCACATGCTATGGAGACAATGCTGCTAATCTATATCTTCTGTACCCACATTGCACCCATAGGAAGCACACAAACCTCTTCTTCCCAGATGAATGAAGTAGCAGGCAGGCAGCCCCTGACATACAGTACGTGTCCCTTGTGCCAGTGTGCATGTACGAGCAGATGATTGTGATGTATGGTAATGCTACCTCCAGCCTGGGCTACTACCCACGTCCTCTGAGTAAGCTCTTAGTCAAAGAAGGGAGTGGCCGGTCATATTTAAGGAAATCCTGGCCCCTGTGTGTGCATCAGTCAGTGCAGTCACACAGCTACTCCACGACCCATCCTCCTAGCTGAGTGCATGGATCATACCCTCCCTGCACTTCCACAGACTCCTTATCCTGCTGCCTGCCACTAAAGATGAAGGTTATGAAAATCCTCCTGGTTATACTGATAGAAGGTAAGGGTTGAACCCTGCAGTCTTCTCAGCCCACTTTGTAGCACTTTGTGTAGCTTGTCTCTTTTTTACTGTGTCTTCTATTTTGGGTTGAGGGCTGCTATAAATGGCATCTGTCGTACTGCTCTGAGAAATGCAGCCCCAGTTTATTTCTATCACTGCTGGTATCCAACTTTTATTAAGCTAGAAAAAAAAAATACTTGTACCATGTAAGAGGACTGTATGAGATTTCATTTAGACTTTCTTTAATATATTGATTTCTTTATTTTGCAGGGCTGATCTCCTTTGATTTTTTATATGGAGCTGTCATTGGAAATAATCAAAATGAAGTTTATAATAAAGCCACGAATGATTTCTCAGCAGTGGCTGAGAGATTGGAGTATAATGACAAACCCCACCTTCCCAATGGGAACCACATCGCTGCCTCCTCCAGAGGTAGGTCCTGCATGTTTACAAGTGCATGTAAACAAAACGTTCTATAATGTGTCAGTCACTGATGGAGGTGGCTGCTTCCCATCCAGTACTTTAAGGGCTTCCTCATGTCTGCTCTTTAACCATGGAGCTCTTCTGAGTAGCAGCTGTTGGATTTGGTCTTTGAACTTCTGTGTTGTTTCGCTGGGAGTAACTTTGTTGTTGTTCATATTTAATATTGGGAAATAAGTGTTTTTTTATTGGTTGGTAGCATACTGCAGTAAAGATATTTTTGTTTTGTATGCATAATGCATTACAGAAAAATAGTCAATCTGGTATAAAAAAAAATTGCTTCTGTACTTTTTATTTTCTGCAATTTGCACATCTAAAGAAAGTTACTATTTAGGAATGGTATTATATGGTCGACCTAAAGATGCTCGTCAGTCATTAGGTCGACATCTCTCAGTCTACATACTGCAAGGTCAACATGGGTCTAGGTCGACATGGGACAAGTTTTTTACCTTTTTTTTTTTTTTTTACCCGAATGTTGACACAGTCGACATGGACCCAGGATTAAGCACACCGCGTCCCCTCCCACGGCTCGCTGCGCTGGGCACACTATTTTATTTTCCCACCATGCCCTAGTGCAGGGGTGGGGAACCTTTTTTGTGCCAAGGGCCGTTTGTATGGTGAAAAAATCCTTCGGGGGCCAGAAGTAAAAATTTATCTTACAAAATTGTCCTGCTGCAGCCGCTCCACACTGCCGCTGAATAGGACTTAAGCCCCGTACACACGGGGGAGATATATTGCTCATCCATATATTGCTAGCAATATATTACTGAGCAATATATTGCTCAGTGTCCCCTTTTCATCAGCGACCAGAGATGGTCGCTGATGAAAAGGAACCTCAGCCGGCGGTGGCGCAGAGGTAATCAGCTCCTGCGAGCAGCGATTAGAATCGGGCAGAAAACGGGAGCGCGCACTCCCATCACTGGCAATATGGTCGCCAGCGACCATATTCCCAGCGATTTCCGCCCCTATCGCCCCCGTCTGTACACAGCATGACAGTCTCCGGCTGCTGTTGATTAAGAGGAATCTTGCGAGAACTACCGGCCTCTCGCGAGAATTCCCCTGTATTTGACTCCCAGTAAAGCCGCCGGGTGGGTGGGAGGGCCACTCAGACTGGCTACGTTGGCCGCATACGGCCCCCGGGCCTGAGGTTCCCCACCCCTGCCCTAGTGGATGGTAGGGCATGAAATACCACCTGTCGGCACATGTTGGCTCAAAAAACTGTGAAAAACCCCCATGTCAACCTTTTGACTGTCAACTTAGACCATGTCAACCTAATGTTTGTGTCAACCTTATCACCTGTCGACCTTGTCCCATATCGACCTTGCAGTATGTCGACCTAATGACTGTCGACCAACCGACCGTATCCCTCTATCTATCACCAACTTCTCAAAGTATACAGTAATCTGCAATTTTATGTTTAAGAACATTAGTATTTATTATTATTATTATTATACTATTGAAGAGCTACTGCAGTATTATTATTATTATCATTTTATGTTTGCCCTGTTACTCTATCCAGGCTTTTGTCATTTACAGTACTGTTTTGTGGTTCTATCTATAAATGGCACTACAGTGTTAGGTGCGTACCCACGGTAAGATATAGTGCAAAATCTAGCACACTATCTAGCTACGGTAGTTTCGAATAGCATGCTAGATAGTGCACTATATCTTACCGTGTGTACGCACTATCCCACGTACGATGCGCGCTCCCGCTGGTCGTCTGACAGGGTGAACATGCAACTCAATTCTGTCTAGAAAGCATAAGATTCTCGCCTGTACACTCGTACGACAAGGCTCCGTGTTTTCATTGACTTGTTTCTTTCAGGGCTATAAAGGATAACTCTGCCTTCAGTAGTGTTGTGGTTACTAAATATACCTCCCGCTGTACTGCATGACAACACTGCATATTTATCAATCTCATTTCTCATACAAACTACAGTTTCTCTAAGCTTTTTGGTATCCTGATATGTACTATACCCTAAGGCAGTGGTTCTAAAACTGAGTGACTCGGACCACAGGCATGGGTGGCCTAGGGGGTATGAATTCTAGAGTCAGCACTATGAGGTCGACAAACATTCAGTGGACAGTCAGACTCCTGGTGCTGAATCCCAGATATTCTGTGAAAGCCGGGGACAGCTGTTATCGGGAGAGCTATACTTTTGCGACACTAATCTCATATGCAATTAGCAGCTGTGCGGTAAGTGGCGGCAATGTGTTTTTATTTTTCTTGTGGAGGTTTTTTCCCCCTGTGGGGGCCAATGTGTTTATTTTTTTCCTTGTGTAGTGTTTTTTTTTCTGCATATACTGCACAAATTCTGAGGCGCACACCAACAAGTATGTTATAAATGAGTTATTTCCAAGGTGATTGGCTAATCAGACACAGATGTAGCATAGTATGGTCGTCTTATTGTAGTGACATAGGCTTGTTGCTGAAAGTATTTGCGTATAGAGACAATGGGGCAGATGTATTAAGCCTGGCGAAGAGATAAACTGGAGATAAAGTGGAAGGAGATAAAGCACCAGCCAATCAACTTCCAACTGTCATATTTTAAACACAGCTGATTGGCTGGTGCATTATCTCCTTCCACTTTATCTCCAGTTTATCTCTTCGCCAGGCTTAATACATCTGCCCCAATGAATCTCTCACTCTGGAGGCCATACTCAGGCACTTAGCATCTTGCTGGTGAAAGTATCAACTGATGGTGGCATCTAAAGATGCACAAAGCATAATTGCAGTGTCGGGAGGTGTTGCATGTTGGGCTGTACACCAGGGAACGGCATTGTATCTACATTAGCGTGAAGTCTCGCACTGAACTGCAGAAAAAGACACAAGGAGTCCGCAACCGCAAGTCAGACGCTATGATGAGGGATCCCGCCCCCATTAGAGCTGCTTACAGAAATTTCCAATACTGCTCTTCCATCCCAATCCGCTACTGCTGCCAGGAACGCCGATACCCTGTAACTAGGACCTCAGGGGCTTTTAGAGGTGACAAAAAATTACAATATGGAGACTGCTGCTGAGAGAAAACATTGTAGTTTATTTTTGCCACTTGCTTTGGCCGCAGGTTTTGAAATAGCAAAAATGATACTGCAAAACTATCCTGGTTATATTAAATAAACCCTGACGTGTGTTCAGGGAAGACCGAAATAATAGAATAAGATGAGGATAAAATACTAATCATTTTTACATGGGAGAGCGCATGGTGAAATAAATAGTTCAAGGGCTTACTGAGAAAGAGGCCAGACAATGAGAGACCGTTACTGAATCGTTGTCAGAAAACCAGTACAGTTATTGGATGTCAGACATATTGGAGGCTAGTTATGATTATGAAGCAGTCATGATCCATTTTTTGCTCCAGGTGTTAAACAAGACGCTACCTCAGAGGGAGCACAGATTTTTCCTGCTGTCCCTCTATTTTCATTGGTGAGGACATCCCCATAGCCTTCTGTTGGGACTGTGCTGTCTGCACAATTTTATCAAGCAGCAGAGAGCTTGGGTAACACCACCCTGTGATGTCATAGGTTACAGATTTGTCTGTGTGTGAGTCCAACTATTTAATCAGACAGTTGGAGTATTAGCAGCCAGTAATAACTAGTCTGACAGGGTGTGTGTGTCTATTTTATGAAACATTTAATGTATTGAGGATAACAAAATATTTTCCAATCATTGCTGCAAACTTTTTCATATAAAGCCTCTATACCAGGGATTCCCAACCACGGTCCTCAATCCACCCTAAAGCTGTCCACGCAAGGTAAACATTTGTGTAGTGCCTTGATGGCTAACCTTGACACTCCAGCTGTTTTTGAACTACACATCCCAGCATGCTCTGCTTCAGTTTTGCTATTTGACCATCAAGGATGTAGAGCAGGGGTAGCCAACTCCCAGTCCTCGAGAGCTACCAACGGTTCACGTTTTCTAGATCACCTCACAGGTACACAGGTGCACTCATTACTGACTGACACATTATAAATGATCCACAGGTGGAGCTAATTACTTCACTTATGATTCTGTGATAGGGTTACCACCTTTCCCCTTTAATTCCGGACACATATTAATTACACAGGTTCTGTGGAAGTTTAAAACCAGGTGATATGGAGTCTTGAAGTCAGCCAGCCACAGAACCTGTGTAATTAATATGTGTCCGGAATTAAAGGGGAAAGGTGGTAACCCTATTCTGTGAGGAGACCTGGACAACGTTAACTGTTGGTAGCTCTCGAGGACTGGAGTTGGCAACCCCTGGTGTAGAGGGTGAATGGGTCTTATAACAACTGCAAATTCTATTGACATGTCATTAGCACATCATTTATCATCACTGCACACAGGAGAGTGGCCCTTATTCTGGTTCACTCGCAAATGCAAATTCCTTCTCAAATGGACAAAACCATGTGCACTGCAGGTGGGGCAGATGTAACATGTGCAGAGATAATTAGATTGTAAAGCGCTACTGAATCTGCTACGCTATATAAGAAACTGTAAATAAATAAAATAAATAAATTTGGGTGGGGTTTTACTTCAAAGTGCGATCTATATTGCGGTGTAAAAAATAAAGCAGCCAGTATTTACCCTGCACAGAAACCAAATAACTCGCCCAAATCTAACTCTCTCTGCACATGTTTCATCTCCTCCCCCCCCCCCCCCCCTGCAGTGCACATGGGTTTTGTCCATTTAGGAAGGCATTTTCTTTTGCGAGTGAACCAGAATAAGGGCCACTGTGCGCTAAATCTTGCACAACAGGTTGTAATTTTCCCTCCTGCTAAAGGAATCAGCAAGCTAGACGAATGACCGGCGGTTGGGCACATTGGATAGTTATCATGCCCACACATGGGTTTGAAAATTGCCATATAGTTTAAAAAAATCTTACTGTGTGTGTGAGTACCTTAACATTCCAGGTTTTCTAGCCATACTTGTGCACAGGTGACTTAATTAATACTTCAGTTATTTTGATTCAGTCTTCTGTGTTTTTTAAGGATGGATATCACTAAAACCTGTACGTCAAGTGTGCCTGGAAGGCAAACCCTGCTCTGTACACAGATATGCGTAGCAGAATGAAAACCCATATGGGAAAATTGTATAACTAAACCATTGCAATAGAAACATTTACAAGTAGAACCTATATATTATATGCTCCAATCAGGCTGCAAGGGATGTCCTTACAACCCCCCACCACCACCACCACCTGCTTGTACTTTACTGCAAGACAGTCATTCTTCACTGGCTGCTGGCATGGCACTACACATTGCAGAAGCAGCAGAAGGGTTGCCTACCCTCCCGGAATGGCCGGGAGGCTCCCGAAAATCAGGTCCCCCTTACGGCCCCCCGGAATGGTGGGCAACCCTCCTGGATATTGTCGCATCTCCCCCCCCCCGCAGCAGAGTTAATTTTGGGGGGGAGAGGCTAAATATGCAAATCACATCATTTAGCCCCACCCCATCCTTGAAGACCTGCAAATTGCGGGTTTTGCAGTACTGGGGAGGGGGGGTGGGGCTTGATGACATCTACATTAGGCCCTGCCCCCCAAGTGCTGCTGACCGTATCCTCTCTTCTCCCGGAGAGGAGACTTTAAAAGTAGGCAACCCTGATGGTGGCCGATTGTGCCTCTGCATCGTCCCCTTAATATCTGCTTGACAGAGCATGGTCGCCTACTATCCGGAGGTACCTAGTGCTCCGGGGGAGTTACTCTAACAGCATGATTACTTACATCTAGAAAGCAGAGATCACCTACTATATTTATCGATTCATGATTATTTCATTATCAGTAAAAATTCAGTGCAAAATAGTTATGTAAATCAGTCGGTATCTAATCATATGCACAGGGGACATGGGATTGGCAGCGTAATAAACTTATACGGATTGTCTAATCATGTGGAACTTTTTATTTATTTATAAAGACTCTTAAGGGAATATCTGATGAATTCACTCTTCTCCGGATGCCTGGGTCAGAGGATCAGGGAAATCCAACATATTTGAAATCCCCAATTCGCAGATTTTTGGTCAAAAAAATTATTGTAATTGGCCAGTTTTACATTTTCAACATGCTGTCTTTTCTTGCCTATTCTCCAATAGATTGCCGAAGGGCAACATGGGGAATTGGAATTGGCTTACTGCTGGTTTATATTGGGATTTTGCAGCATTTGATTGTTGCCTGTTTTGGCTTGCTAGGTGGTTTTGTTCTGTATCAGTTTAAAGTCTGCTTGTTGTTTTTACACCAGCGCTGACCTAATTGTCTATCACCTGTACGAATATCAGCCTGTTTACCTTAACCTTGTCTATTGCGCTGTCGGCTGTCTGTCCCAATTTTATACTGTATTTGACTTTTATTGCTGTTCGTGCTACTTAAACAAATAAATAAATAAGATGTAGAATCTGGTTGGTTGCTGTGGGCAACATTCCATCCCATATTAGTAAATAAACCCTTTTGCACTGTAACCCTGTGCTCTGTATACAGACTCGGTGGGTATGCATCACCTAATGTGTACCCAGTTAAGATGATCTGTCCAATCTGGCTGGTTGAAATGAAAGTGTGGTAATGTCTGAAAGCAAATGACAATCAACCATTTGCTCCCAAAAGCCAGAACATGGAAATAAATGGTAATTTGCATAAATTTGATTTAAATAAAATGGATTTAACAAAATGGTCTGAATGTGCAATTAATTTCAGCCAGAAAGATTGTAAAGATAATCTACGCGATTTGCAGCACCGCGGTATTAGCAGAACATTGTTAACTATCTCGGTCAGTGATATCACCCTGCCAGTGGTGTAGCTAGGTGCCACAGTACCCGGACCAAGGCCATTTATCGCACCCCCCCCCCCAGGTTTGTAGTAGGCGGGGCTCTTGTGTGGCAAAAATTGGGCACAGCCCCCTAGACACATAAAGCCACATGCCGTAATGCCACATAAGGCCACACATGAAGCCCATTTCATACTATATAACAAACCGTAATGCCCATTACACATTTGACACATAAGTGCCACTTACATACATGCTCATTGCTAGGCACTTCATGCTTGATGCCAGGGGCATTCATGCTTGTTGCCAAGGGGGACTAAATTTGCTCGTTGGCAAGGGGGAATGCAGCCCGCCTGCCGAGCTCTCCCGCTCACCGCTGTGCCCAGCTGAATGCAGCTATGCTATGTGAGTATGAATGCAGCATTCTGCCAATGTTCTGTACTGCCTGCCAGCAGAGAAGCAGTTAACCAGATTCTGGTAAGGGGAGGAGATAAGGGAGGCTGTGTGTTGTGTTGCTGTGCTATAATAACTTGTGTCAGTGTATCACACAAACCTAAAGAAGGTAAACAGGTGACTCAGCCAGTCCAAGGGGTTTGTACCAGCTAAAACCAATGTCCCCTTTTGTATCGGTTTTTTACTTCTTGCCTCCGCCAGAGTAGCTTTTCCTCCTACCCGGGCTCCGGCGAGTGTCCGGAGTAGTGGGACATCAACAGCAGAACCAGCCGCATCCTCCTACCCTGCTTGCAGCGCTGCTCTGCCAGGCAGCTGTGATAACATCTTCTGTTCTTCAGTTACGGTGGCCCAGAGCTCAAATCTCCAGCTGAACCGCTAGCCAATAGGCATTCACGGTCCAGCAGCCAATGCTGCTTCTGATTGACTGCTGGACTGCAAGCGACTATTGGCTAGCGGTTCAAGGAAAGACAGTCATTGAAAATAGCGGCGGGCGAGCAGGGTGGGGGAGCCGGCGGCAGAGTGCACGGCTCTGGTGCCCTGTGATATATCGGCGCCCGGAGCTGGTGCTCCACCCTAGCTATGCCCCTGCACCCTGCCCCCACTGAACATGCAGTCATTGTTGATGTAGGCAGTTTTTGATTGCATGTTCACAAGACGGGGGGTTGTGGAAGCGCATCGTTAACGATATAGTGCTTACACACTAGATGAAATGCACAATAATAAAAAAAAGCAATGTAATGTTGCTAATAACAGTCTATCTCTTGGCAGACTTTTTTTTTACTTTTGATAAAATTGTCCCCACTTTCTAATAATTGTACCTCACAGGAATAGTGGCAGCGATAACCGGTGTCCCTGCAGGTTACATGTTGGACATTTTTGAAAGACTTCTCCTGGGACTCTGAAAGCCCATACACACTGGGCGGCTTTCCCCCCAGCAATGATAGCAATCATCGCTGTCCATACACGCTGGGCATAATCGCCCAGTGTGTATGGACCTTAACCCTTTGTGTGCGCACGGTATCACATAGGTGCTGGAGTGGGATAATAGATCTCTCTCTTGCAAAAAATGCCTCTATAGCACAGGTTTGAAGTAAGTAAACCCATGGCTCAGATGGCTAAAGGCCCCCATACACTATCCGATTTTGGGACGATTTCATCCGATTTTGCACGATTTCGCGGTCCGGTGCGCATCGAACCGGATCAGGGAGGTCGGACGGTCAGTACATACGATCACGTCCGACCTCCCTGTATGCATATGCCTGCCCAGGTATTTTAAAAATCGAATAGCCGCAACTGCGCGTCCCGTCCACCGCTGCTGCTATTTGTTATCACATGCCCGGCCAGGTCAGCCAGCAGCACTCGCCGCACCCGGCACCACGTCCCCTCCCGACTCTTCAGCGCTGCTGATATATATGAACATCACCGCCCGGCCAGGTCAGCACTCCCCGGCGCTCAGGGACCCGCTGCCCGCCCCACTGCTCCCCCTGATGAGAGCACCGCCGCCCCCTGCCCCTCACCGCCCGCCCCCTGCGCCCCGACATGTGATAAATTGCAAGCGATTTATCACATGTCAAATTTGGCTCATCAAGTGCCAAATTGTGTGTGAGCCTCCCGGGGAGCTCCCGGGCGGCTCACAGGAGAATTGGGTCCGACTTGTCTTAAGGACAAGTCGGCCTAATGTATGGGGGCCTTAAGTCTCATTGACTGGGGCACAAGTTAAGTCAAATGTGGTTTCAGCATAATACAGTGTGTATGTATGTATGTGTGTGTGTGTGTGTATGTATGTATATATATATATATATATATATATATATATATATTATTATTATATTTTTTTTTTTTACATAGGCTCTTTTAAAGTGTGTTATTTGGTGCTAACAGGATATTACAAATAATGAATAAAAATGGGAAATAGAGGAGGGGAGCAGTGAAGGGGCAATTAAAGGGTGTGGAGTCAGTGAGGGGCGTATGTTGTATGTAGACCGTTTGTAAAACACTTGGGCATTTAATGATGCCCAAGGGACCAACGAAAATGATGTAGTGTAAAATAAAATCAGCGATTTACAGTAATACCATGAATGTAGTCTCTGTATGTAGCAGATGTGGATTGTAGCTTATAATTTCAGATGTTGTTTCATGCTTATTTAACTGTGTCACCTTCCTCTGGATGAACTATGATCTTTTAAGGGGGAAACGCTGACTTTGCAGAATGTATATGAATTCTAAATAGCAAACTATTTAGTGATGTTCTTTCATCAGGAGGGGGGGGGTATTCAGACCTGAGAGCGGTGCTCTGGAATTTTGCAGAGCAGCAATCGGGTATACCCCGCCCAAACAGAGTGAAGTCCCGCCCTGTGCAAGACTGCGAATTGATTAGCAAGGCTTGCGAGAATTCGTTGGATCTGCGATTGACTGTAAATACATTCACAAGCTTATTGGCATTGAAGGATTTGGTACTTGGATTTGGTACTTTTTTAGTTTCACGGCGCCCGATATATCGGATGCGATATCAGCCGATATATCGGATGCAATATTGGCTGATATATCGATGCAATCCGATGCGATTTTTTTTTTTTTTTTTTTTTTTTTACCTGTTCGTAACCCCACTATCCACTACGCATGGAATTGAATTTATATAGTGTGGATGAGCGCAGTAATCCGCGTCCCCTCACGGGGCTCGCTACACTCACCACGCTTCGGGCTCGGTGGCTCGCTGCGCTCGCCACACTATGTATAATCTACTCCATGCGTAGTGGATAGTGGGGTTATGTACAGGTCAAAAATCGCATCGATCTATATTGACTGATATCACATCTGATATATCGGGCGCTGTGAAACTAAACAAGTACCAAGGATTTTTCCAGTGTGTGCATGTTAGGAGCTGCACGGGCAGCGCCTCCGCTCGCCCGGCAGTCTCCTCTAATGCCGTCCCGGCGGTTGCCGGGTTACCTCGACGCCGTCGCGTCACCAGCCGGGAGCTTCCGGCGGACGCTGACGGACGTCAGGCTGCCTGCGTACAACCCCTTCCTCCCCTGCCGCAGCGGTTGCCAAGGCGACGGGGGACGCCTGGCGGCCGCAGGGAGGAAGGGGTGTACATGACGCCGCACGCAGCGTCTGGGTAGCGCTTGGCGCGCTATTTAAACTGAATGGCCGGGACACTCAGACGCCGGCTATAGCTCTTGATCTGGTGTCCAGAGTGTTCCCGGTTCCAGGCTCCACTCAGCATTTGGCTCCTGTTTCCAGTGACCTGTTCCTGACAGCCTCCAGGATCCTTGTCTGTTTCTGCCTGCTGATCCCTCTGTTGTCAGATAAGTTGGGAGATTCCCACTCTTTGTCTCCTTACTCATCAAGTTCTTATTGTGTCAGCATACTGTGTATTGTTACACCCGTCAGCGGTACTTATTGTGTCAGCATGCTGTGTATTGTTACACCCGTCAGCAGTACTTATTGTGTCAGCATACTGTGTATTGTTACACCCGTCAGCAGTACTTATTGTGTCAGCATACTGTGTATTGTTACACCTGTTAGCATTATCTTATTGGGTCTACCTTGTGTATTGTTACACCTGTCAGTTTGGCTACTGTATATTGTCTTACCCGTTGCCAGCAGCATTGGCATAGCGGGTTCCAGCTTAGAGTGCTATCCGCTGGCACCCTCCTCCGTAGGGCAGGGTAGTTCTCGCCTCTTGGTTGTTAGGTAGCTTTCCCCTTGTTTACCTCTGGCCTTGGCGGCTGCGTTGTCACTAGTAAGACCAGGTGGCATCGGGGTGGGAGCCTGACTAACGGGCTCCCATGAACGCGGCTATTGTTGGTGAAGGTTAGCTTAGCACGCATCCGCCAACTCCAAGAGGTGACAACGGAGTTAGGGTTGGCGAGATCTCCCGTGTCCCTAACATTATAGCCGGCCACATACTTCACCCAGCTTTCAGTCAGCTGTCATGGATCCGGCCCAGCAGGCTGCTAGTCACGCTTTGGCGGGGCAGATGCATACCCTGACACAAGAGCTCCAGAAATTGACCCTCCGGGTGAACTCACAAGAGGAACGGGTGCAAGGGGTCTTATCCTCATCCAGAAACCCCGAACCCAAGTTGAGTCTCCCGGACCGGTTTTCCGGGGAGCGTTCCCAGTTTTTTAACTTTAGAGAGTCATGTAAGCTTTACTTCAAACTCCGCCCGGCCTCCTCCGGCTTGGAATCCCAGCGTGTGGGAATGGGAATGGTTATCTCCCTGTTACAGGGGGACCCACAGACCTGGGCTTTCGGCCTTCCCGCAGGGTCCGAGGCCCTTACCTCTGTGAATGCTTTCTTTTCTGCCATGGGGTTGCTTTACGACGACCCGGACCGTGCTGCCTCAGCCGAAGCCAACCTGAGGGCACTACGGCAGGGTCAGAGTAATGCAGAGGCTTATTGTACCCAATTTAGGAGGTGGGCCATTGATTCTGGTTGGAATGACCCAGCACTCCGCAGCCAGTTTCGCATTGGTCTATCTGAAACGTTAAAAGATGCATTGGTTCACTACCCTACCCCGACCTCCCTTGATGAAATTATGGAATTAGCCATCAAGGTAGATCGGAGGTTCCGGGAACACCAGAGGGAGAGGGACTCCGGGATATTTCCCTCATCTTCCCTGGGGGAGACCTCGGAGGTTGCTTGTGACGAACCCATGCAGATTGGGGCTACACGTTTATCAGCCGCAGAAAAAAATCGCAGGAGGCTGAAGGGTCTCTGTCTGTATTGTGGAGGTCAGGGTCACCGTGCAGTTGTCTGTCCGTTGAAGGCGGGAAAAGACAGGGCCTAAGTGTATTTGGGGAAACTCACTTGGGCCTATCTTGTTTTTCTCCCCTCGACTCGATAATTATTCAGGTTTCTGTCACCTGTAATAACTGCACTGTCGATACCACTGCCTTTGTTGATTGCGGGGCAGCCGGCAATTTTATTGACAGGGGTCTGGTTCGTTCGTTGGGGCTCGAACCCATTCCCTTGGTCAATTCCTTGTCGGTTTGTGGCCTTGAGGGTCAGCCACTCTCCAACGGCAGTGTTACCGCATGCACCCCTTCTCTTCAGCTTTCGGTGGGGGCTCTTCATTCTGAAGAGATTTCCTTCTTTTTGTTTCACTGTCCTCTCACGCCACTCGTCCTGGGGTTACCATGGCTTAGGAAGCACAATCCCAGTATTGATTGGGTCACAGGAGAAATCACACGTTGGGGCTCTTCCTGTTCTGACCATTGTCTCTCTCTTCCTCTTCGTCTTGTTCTTCCCGTTTTTTCTTCCATACCCTTACCCTACAGAGACTTTGCCGATGTGTTTTCCAAGAAGGAAGCAGATACGTTGCCCCCTCACCGTCCCTTTGATTGTGCCATAGACTTAGTCCCCAATGCCAGATTGCCCAAAGGACGCCTATATGCCCTCTCAGCACCTGAATCCCAGGCCATGGATTCATACATTAATGAGAGTCTTGAAAAGGGATTCATTCGTCCTTCTAAGTCTCCCGTAGGCGCGGGGTTTTTTTTTGTTGAAAAAAAAGATGGATCTCTACGCCCCTGTATAGACTATAGGGCCTTGAACAAGATTACCGTAAAAAATTCCTATCCGTTACCACTCATCTCTGTTTTATTCGACCAGATCCGGGAGGCGATGGTATTTTCCAAGATCGATCTTAGAGGAGCATATAACCTCATCAGGATTAGAAAAGGAGATGAGTGGAAGACGGCCTTTAACACGCATTCAGGCCACTACGAGTATCTTGTGATGCCGTTTGGCTTGGCCAATGCTCCTGCAGTCTTTCAGGATTTTATCAATGAGGTTCTCCGGCCTTACCTGGGGGTATTTGCTGTGGTTTACTTAGACGACATTTTGATTTTTTCCAAGTCACTTCCTGAACATCGGCAACACGTCCGCCTGATCCTTCAGAAGTTGCGTGAGAATCAACTATACGCCAAACTCGAAAAATGCGAGTTCGAAATTTCTCAAGTCTCATTTCTGGGTTATGTCATCTCTCCCAAGGGCTTTTCCATGGACCCCAGCAAGGTTCAGGCCATCATGTCTTGGGCTCGTCCAACCAACCTTAAAGCTATCCAAAGATTTTTAGGGTTCTCTAATTATTATCGGAGATTCATCCGTTCTTTTTCTGACATTGTTGCCCCCATTGTGGAGTTGACTCGCAAAGGAGCCAATCCGGAAGTTTGGTCTCCACAGGCCATCGAATCCTTTCATAAGTTAAAGAAAGCCTTCTGCTCGGCTCCCGTCTTACATCACCCGGATCCCAGAATTCCTTTTCTTGTGGAGGTTGACGCCTCGGATGTAGGGGCTGGAGCTGTCCTTTCTCAGAAGGACATTCATGATCAGAAGATTCATCCTTGCGCCTTCTTCTCCCGCAAGTTCTCCACAGCCGAAAGGAACTATGATGTCGGGAATCGTGAATTGTTGGCCATTAAGTGGGCATTCGAGGAGTGGCGTCATTGGCTTGAAGGAGCCAAACACATCATCACTGTGATCACTGACCACAAAAACTTAGCTTACATCGAGTCGGCTAAACGACTAAACCCACGACAAGCCCGGTGGGCATTGTTCTTTACCAGGTTTCAGTTCATCATTACATTCAGACCCGGCCCCAAAAATGTCAAAGCTGATGCGTTATCTCGTAGTTTCCAGACTTGTCAGAGTGCTGAACTGGAGGATGCACCCATTGTCCCGTCTTCTGTCATTTTTGCGGGTCTGACTCAGGACTTGGCCTCCCGTGTCCTGGCTTCCCAGCCTTCAGCCCCTCAGGGGACTCCACATAATCGCCTGTTTGTTCCGAAACATCTTAGAGAATTGGTCCTCAAGGACTTTCATTCCAGTAGGGTCGCGGGACACCCTGGCGTAACCAAGACCCTTGAGCACTTGTCCAGAGCAGTTTGGTGGCCCACCATAAAACAAGATGTTACTCTTTTTATCTCTTCTTGTCCTGTCTGTGCTCGACATAAGTCCTCCAGATCATCACCAGTGGGTACACTCCTGCCATTGTCCATTCCAGAAAGACCATGGTCCCATATTTCTATGGACTTCATTGTCGACCTTCCTTCTTCTACTCGTTTTACCACCATTTGGGTCACGGTCGACCGCTTTAGCAAAATGGCACATTTTATACCCTTGCGTAAACTTCCCACTGCTAAAGAATTGGCACAGCTCTTTATCTCTCATATTTTCAGACTCCATGGCCTTCCCTTGGATATAGTTTCGGACAGGGGGTCTCAGTTTGTGGCCAGGTTCTGGAGAAGTTTTTGTTCTGGGTTAGGAATACAGGTCAGTCTTTCTTCCGGGTATCACCCACAGTCCAACGGACAGACCGAAAGGGTCAATCAGGCCCTGGAGCAATATTTACGCTGCTTTGTCTCCAAATGTCAGAGCAATTGGGCTAAGCTGGTACCTTTGGCTGAGTTTGCTTATAACAACTCTTATCATGTGGCCTCCAAGAGCTCGCCTTTTCTGTGTAATTTCGGGTTCCATCCCAAATGCAACTCCTTCTTTGTTCCGAGGGATTCCTCTCGGTCGCCCTTTTCCACGGTGTCCCTCCTTAGGAAGTCATGGCAAAAGGTTCATTTAGCTCTGAGACAGTCTTCTGCACGTTCTAAAAAATTTTTTGACAAGCATAGGAGACCATGTTTATTCCGAGTGGGGCAAAAGGTGTGGTTGTCAACTCGCCACATCAAGCTTCGCCAGAGATGCCCAAAACTAGGACCCAGGTTCATCGGTCCATTTGTGATCACGGCTCAGGTCAACCCGGTGGCATTTAGGTTGCAGCTTCCCAGGGCACTGCGAATCAATAATGTCTTTCATTGTTCTCTTCTTAAACCAGCCTCGATGGCTCCCCAATCAGGGCCTGCTCTGAACCGTAAACCAGTCCTCGTTCAAGGGCACAAAGAATTCATAGTAGAACAGATATTAGATTCCAAGGTCGTTCGGGGTCAACTTAAATTTTTGGTCCATTGGAAAGGGTTCGGAGAAGAGGAGAGGTCTTGGGTACCTGAGCGATTTTTACATGCACCCAGGCTCAAAGCAGAGTTCTTTAAGACCTTCCCGTTCAAACCTGGGTCTAAGGGTTCGGTGACCCCTCCTCAAGGGGGGGGTACTGTTAGGAGCTGCACGGGCAGCGCCTCCGCTCGCCCGGCAGTCTCCTCTAATGCCGTCCCGGCGGTTGCCGGGTTACCTCGATGCCGTCGCGTCACCAGCCGGGAGCTTCCGGCGGACGCTGACGGACGTCAGGCTGCCTGCGTACAACCCCTTCCTCCCCTGCCGCAGCGGTTGCCTAGGCGACGGGGGACGCCTGGCGGCCGCAGGGAGGGAGGGGTGTACATGACGCCGCACGCAGCGTCTGGGTAGCGCTTGGCGCGCTATTTAAACTGAATGGCCGGGACACTCAGACGCCGGCTATAGCTCTTGATCTGGTGTCCAGAGTGTTCCCGGTTCCAGGCTCCACTCAGCATTTGGCTCCTGTTTCCAGTGACCTGTTCCTGACAGCCTCCAGGATCCTTGCCTGTTTCTGCCTGCTGATCCCTCTGTTGTCAGATAAGTTGGGAGATTCCCACTCTTTGTCTCCTTACTCATCAAGTTCTTATTGTGTCAGCATACTGTGTATTGTTACACCCGTCAGCGGTACTTATTGTGTCAGCATACTGTGTATTGTTACACCCGTCAGCAGTACTTATTGTGTCAGCATACTGTGTATTGTTACACCCGTCAGCAGTACTTATTGTGTCAGCATACTGTGTATTGTTACACCCGTCAGCAGTACTTATTGTGTCAGCATACTGTGTATTGTTACACCTGTTAGCATTATCTTATTGGGTCTACCTTGTGTATTGTTACACCTGTCAGTTTGGCTACTGTATATTGTCTTACCCGTTGCCAGCAGCATTGGCATAGCGGGTTCCAGCTTAGAGTGCTATCCGCTGGCACCCTCCTCCGTAGGGCAGGGTAGTTCTCGCCTCTTGGTTGTTAGGTAGCTTTCCCCTTGTTTACCTCTGGCCTTGGCGGCTGCGTTGTCACTAGTAAGACCAGGTGGCATCGGGGTGGGAGCCTGACTAACGGGCTCCCACGAACGCGGCTATTATTGGTGAAGGTTAGCTTAGCACGCATCCGCCAACTCCAAGAGGTGACAACGGAGTTAGGGTTGGCGAGATCTCCCGTGTCCCTAACAGTGCATCTGTGCATAGCTCAGGACTTACGCTGTAGCCGTGATAGAAACAGGCTGTTTGGGGCCGGAGATGACATCACATGTCTTCCCTGAAACCTCCAGGGCACGCATGTTTTTTCCCTGACACTCTCCGAACACGGCTTGCTACCACCCAAACGCCGGCTTTTTGGCAGTCACCTTGCAAATGGCCAGCAATTAAAAAGAGTAGCAGGATTTTAACGCAGGACTGCCTTGCGCACGAGCACTATGTGCCATATGCATGCGCAGTCTATCAATTACCGCGCAGCCTGTTAAATCACAACCGAGCTATTAGGTCTGAATACCCCTGCCCCCTTTTTAAGGACAAACAAGCGAAGCCTGATACACACTAGATGCTATGATATCCGATCCAGCAGATTGAACCAACCTATTGGGCACATCGTCTATTGTGTAACAGCTATGTCAGTGACCGGGCTGACAGAAGATCCACCTAGTAAGGCCATGCTACGCCACCGCTCCATGCTGCTGGCATCAGCAAGTGTGTGTGTACTTACTGATGCTGTTTCCCGTAGCCCATGATTTCACTGTGTGCACACCGACTACTGTGTGTCTTACCCTATACATATCAAGGGGTTACTGCTGGTGACGGCACTGCAGTGGCAACCTCTGCTGGTGATCGGGTTGATCAGGTTCCTCTGGCAATATCCTCCACTTGCAAAGATTAGCATACAAAGCCATGTTCACTGGCAGTTATGTTTAGCATAGGTGAAACGCTGCTCCGCACGGATCGCTCAGCACAGGCACCCCCGCCCCCCGTGTGTACGGGGCTTAATAAAGATTTCGGTCAGACCCTACCTGCTGCCAGTAACATTTCAGCCTTGGCCTGCCAACATTCCACCCTCAAAATAAGGTCAACCCCGATTCACCCCAAGCCATAACTGTTCTGTGTTTGATCATCATTACACAAATTCAGAATGTTGGCATAGCGGTAACGTGTGTGTGTGTGTGTGTGTGTGTGTGTGTGTGTGTGGTTCTATAATAGGTGACAAGCGCAGTGGCACATAAAGCTAATAGGGAACTGCAAATATAGAGTATTAACATAGCTAAGGATACAGATCTATTAAGCCTTAACAAATTATAAAGTGGAGGGTGATAGAGAACCAGACAATCAACTCATAACTGCCATTTTCAAACCCAGCCTGTAACATGTTAGGAGCTGATTGGCTGGTCCTTTTTTATTACTCTTTATCACCCTCCACTTTATCCATACTTGCCTACCCTCCCAGAATGACGAGAGGCTCCTGAATATTGGGTCCCCAGAAGGGTGGGCAAACCTCCCGCATGTCCCCACATGCTCCAGGCCTCCCCCTCCTCTTCCTACCTTGGCAGTAAAATTCCCTGATTCATGGGTGAATGTGGAGGGGATAAAATGACACCATCTGCGTCATTTTTCCCCACCCCCTTCATGTACACCTGCAAATTGTGTGGTTTTTTTTTTCAATGGGGGCGGGGCTTGATAATGTACGGCTCCATCCCCGCCCCCCTAATAGCAGCTGAGAGTCCCCCTCTTCGGGCTTCTTAAATGTCGGCAAGTATGAGTATGCCTTTATCACTTGTCTGACCCAGTTATACTTATATGATCCATTGTCTACCGATCAGCCAGGCAAACATGTGACAAATAGGGCGAGCTTCACCAAACTAAAAATGCCGTAAAAACCCAGTTTTCGGGTTTTTACAGCATTTTCATATGCAGCAAAGCCCCACCACCGGGGCTTCACTGCGGGGGTTACGCCAGTTCTAGATGGCATAACCCCATGGAAGCCTATGGGCTTCCCTTTGCGTCCCCTGCCGCCCCTGCACCCCCCGCTGATCTGCGACGCACCCACCTCACCTGTGTCCGGGCAGCCTCCTGCTGTGCTGCCCGGACCAGTGACCTCCTCCTCCCTGCACCTCTTCCGAGTACAGGGAGGAGGAAATGGAGCCCTTACAGCCAGGTAAGGTTGCATGGAGGGAGGGGGAAATCTGTTGCACATCGCCGGCCATCACCTTTGAGTTAATAATCGCATATGGTACTGCATATGCGAATATTAACAATGCGCCCCCTGACTCATTGAATAGATTCTGTGCGTATGTGCACATTGCTATTCTCCACTACTCTGATGAGCAGAGCAGCGGGTGATGGGGGGCCTCACAACTGCACAGCGGAACACTGCCGGCCCTGGGTGGGACTGTCCCAAACAAACAGGATGATCCCTTAGAAATTGGGACAGTTGGGAGGTATTTCTAATCATAACGCATGTCGTACTGTCTAGGCAGATCTTCCTGAGCTTCAGCTCACATCATGCATGTCTATTCAGCTTGTCTACAATTACTATTGCAAATTAATAAAGACTAAAAACCAAAAGGAAAAAAAAACTAGAAAAGCTCATCACTCATGTAGCTGAAGTGCTAACATTGGCAGAAGATGGACTGTGTAAAAAGCTAAACTTATTGGCGTAGGCCATGCACACTGCAACATTGGCGGCTCGCGTTATTCCTGGGTCACACAGATACAACTCTGAAACTTTTCAACAAATATTCATTCAGTTCATGTGTGAGAGAACTAATCCACTTGCCGTGGATTAGTTGTGAGAGAACTCCTCCACTTGCCGTGGTTCTGCGTGAGAGAATTCCTCCACTTGCAGTGGTTCTGCGTGAGAGAACTCCTCCACTTGCCGTGGTTCTGCGTGAGAGAATTCCTCCACTTGCAGTGGTTCTGCGTGAGAGAACTCCTCCACTTGCCGTGGTTCTGCGTGAGAGAACTCATCCACTTGCAGTGGTTCTGCGTGAGAGAACTCATCCACTTGCCGTGGTTCTGCGTGAGAGAACTCATCCACTTGCAGTGGTTCTGCGTGAGAGAACTCATCCACTTGCCGTGGTTCTGCGTGAGAGAACTCATCCACTTGCAGTGGTTCTGCGTGAGAGAACTCATCCACTTGCCGTGGTTCTGCGTGAGAGAACTCCTCCACTTGCCGTGGTTCTGCGTGAGAGAATTCCTCCACTTGCCGTGGTTCTGCGTGAGAGAACTCATCCACTTGCCGTGGTTCTGCGTGAGAGAATTCCTCCACTTGCCGTGGTTCTGCATGAGAGAACTCATCCACTTGCCGTGGTTCTGCGTGAGAGAACTCATCCACTTGCAGTGGTTCTGCGTGAGAGAACTCATCCACTTGCAGTGGTTCTGCGTGAGAGAATTCCTCCACTTGCCGTGGTTCTGCGTGAGAGAACTCATCCACTTGCCGTGGTTCTGCGTGAGAGAATTCCTCCACTTGCCGTGGTTCTGCGTGAGAGAACTCATCCACTTGCCGTGGTTCTGCATGAGAGAACTCATCCACTTGCAGTGGTTCTGCGTGAGAGAACTCATCCACTTGCAGTGGTTCTGCGTGAGAGAACTCCTCCACTTGCCGTGGTTCTGCGTGACAGAACCCATTTACTTTCCGAAGCACGAATGTGACCCTTCCATTTTGCGCCATTTCAGTTTGGTCACCACACAGTCTCCACCCATATTTGCAAAAATTATTTCACAAAGGCTTTCTCAAACGATTTTTTTAGACACCGTTCACAGTATGTGGAGGGCATGTTTCTGAATATATTTGCGCAGTAGCATAACATCGCCCATTTGTGAAACCGGTACACTTTACCTAGAATGGCGCCCATCGCGACCATCGCATGCACTAAAAAACGGGTGCGATGCGATGGCCGCGATTTCCCATAGGGATCAATGTTAAAAGTGAGATTGGACGCGATTTTAGTGTTCAATGCATCAATGCCCGCGATTTTTACATAGGAAACAATGTTAAATGGGCCACAGAGCCCAAATAGTCACCGTGAAGTCTGAAATGGCCCCCACAATTGTTAACGCCACCCCACGATCAACGTCAACCCGAAGCGTGGCGAGCGCAGCGGTACGCGTCCTCCGACCTTTTCATACCCCCACTATCCACGTCGACGTGGAGTTGAGAATAGAATAGTGTGGCGAGCGCAGCGAGGGGACGCGGATACCTTCACAGTTATACGCGTCCCCTCGCGGGCTTCCCAGGTGTCCATGGCGACGTGGACACCTGTGAAGCCCACGAAGGGACGCGTTTACCTGTGAAGGTATCCGCGTCCGCTCGCCACGCTTCGGGCTCGGTGGCTCGCTGCGCTCGCCACACTATTCTATTCTCAACTCCACGCCGACGTGGATAGTGGGGGTATGAAAAGGTCAGAGGACGCGTACCGCCGCCGCTCGCCACGCTTCGGGTTGACGTTGATCGTGGGGTTGCGTTAACAATTGTGGGGGCCATTTCAGAGTTCAAGGGCACTATTAGGGCTCTGTGGCCCATTTAACATTGTTTCCTATGGCCAAATCGCGGGCATTGAGGCATTTAACAGTAAAATCGCGTCCAATCACAGTTTTAACATTGATCCCTATGGGAAAATCGCGGGCATCGCGTCGCACCCGTTTTTAATGTGCCCGCGATTTTTTACCCCCCGATGCCCGCGATGCCAATCGCGGGCGCCGTTCTAGGTAAAGAGAACCGTGAAACCATTGACATGGCATACAAATCGTAATCAAGTCCTATGTGTTCTTCTTTTTCGGAATCTGGATGATAAGTCGACAGTATGTGGTCGACATGGCAGTGATTGACACATGAAAAGGACGACATGAGTTTTTTTATTTTTTACCTTTTCATACTTAACAATGAACTCTGGGAACAGTATAAGATGAGCCAAGCGAGGGGACGTTGTACACTCATTTTGCCGAAATCTACAAATTGACACCCAAAAATATGAAAAACTCATGTCGACCTTTTGTCTATGTCAACCTTTTTCAGATAGCTCGAGGCTGTCGACCTTTTCATTGATGACCGAATATACTACCGCCCTTCTTTTCTGGATGTCAGCGGTGGCCACTCTGGTTCATTATCAAAGGAGAGTGCGTAACCACCGCTTATGAAGAACGATGAGATCTCCAAAGATAAATTGGCTTTATTTAGCATCCTTCTATCCAATTAACTGACTATCCTCTATTTCCGAGAGCTAAACTGTAAAGCCCCATACACACTAGGGGACCCTGGCCACTGCAGATATAGTTAATAATATCAGCCGCCGTTTGTTGGAGTGTACACAAGCAATCTGAGCGGTTTCTCTGTACACAATATTGTTCAGCGATGTCACTGGGACCTGCTGAAAAACGAGTTGTTTGGATATATAGCCCTAAATGTTCAATAAATATCAATGATACTTAACACATCAATAAATATATTAGTGTACACCCTAGAAGATATAGTACAATATATTGCTTCTTTTTCTGAGCAACACCTTTTACTATATCCTGTAGTGTGTGTGTGTGTGTGTGTGTGTGTGTGTGTGTGTGTGTGTGTCACTTCCATTGGGCAGTATTTTTTTAAGTAATTTTGTGAGCATTTTTGGGGGATACCTGCAACATTTATGTAGGGGTACTGTAGCAGATATCAGGGTGGACTGTAACCAGAACAGAACCATTGATCAGTAACCGTGATTAGCACAGCAATGAATAACAGTGCTGTTTGAATAGAACAAGGTTCTTCTAGTCGGGGATCCTGGTAACCGAAACTTTGCAAATTACATGTAATACTATTATCCATATGCTGTATCCTCTTAATTCCAATATGGATTTATATATTGCAAGTACTTTATCATCTTCTCTGCAGATTTCACTGTTTATTTAGAATAGAGTGGATTATTTTCACTACCCCTAGTGGATTAAACCATATGCTATGGGAACATGGAATATATTTTATCATCTGAAACAGCAGGTGGTGGTTTCTGCCTATCATTATAAACCGCCGTTTTAGGAAAGATAAATGGTTACGTTCCTGCTCAAAAAGAATGTATACATAACTGAAGTTCAGGTGCTGATTAGTTCAACATCATTTGTTCCTCCCATCAATGATTTGGGGTGGTATCATGTAAAAAGAACTTAATATAGTGAAGTACAGTTACCAACACTTTAATGTACGTAAAATCACTAGTAAACCACAATCCGGCTTACAGTGAGTATATTACACAGCTTTTTATACAGGCAATATACAGGGCATTCCCTACAAAACATCAATCAATAAAGAATTCCAAAGTGGGCATAACCATGGGAATTGTAGTCTCATAGAGAGACACACCGGGGATCGTTTTCTGGATGATTTACAGCCTTTAAATAGCCGCAGGGAAGGCGGCAGGACATACTACTTTTGGACCTTGATAAAGACTTATATTAAAGTCGAAACGCATTGGTCGTGACCAAGGCCCTTATTCTGGTCGGTGCGGATATATCCGCGTGCGTACGGGCCGCCGATGTTTTGTGTCTGCGCATGTGCAGAGGCGTCTCTGCGCATGTGCGAGCGGGGCGTACGGCCAAATCCCGCATGAAATGTGAACACTCCGAACAGGGGGTGGAGAGGGGCGTGAAGGGCTGTTTGGGCTCATTACCATATGCATACGCCCCGCGTTTCATGGGCGTTCCCATGCAAACGCTGGGCGTACGTATGGTAATGCGGCCGTGACGCACGTGTAGGGGGCGGACATATGACATTGCCGGATGTCAGCTGCCCGCCCAGATCCCGGCTTTTGCATGGAAAAATGTCCGTGTGGTCTGATGTTGCGGGAGCTGGTGGAGCACTCGGTCCTGCATTCGATGGTCTGCGACCATCGAATGATGGGGGAGGTTCCCTTAGATGGAGGAGGCGTATTCCGTGAAAAATACACGTGCGGTCCGTTCGGCCAGCTTCTTACCGCGTACGGACGGAGTTGGCGATCCGTATGGAAGGCGGGGTTTCGCACGCACGGTCCTGCCCGCATATTCGGATCCGGCCGCACCGATCAGAATAAGGGCCCAAGTGAGCAGACAGACGGGTCTGGATTGACAGTGCCGGAGGGTGGAAGTCGACTGGGAGTGAGTTGCCCCGGGACAATCTTGCGCATTTAGAACTGCTGATACCAGTTCTACCCTATCCGGTAATTGCTATCTTGACACCCTTATGCCCACTTTGGAATTCTTTATTGATTGATGTTTTGTAGGGAATGCCCTGTATATTGCCTGTATAAAAAGCTGTGTGATATACTCACTGTAAGCCGGATTGTGGTTTACTAGTGATTTTATGTACATTAAAGTGTTGGTAACTGTACTTCACTATGGCCCTTATTCTGATCGGTGCGGCCGGATCCGAATATGCGGCCAGGACCGTGCGTGCGAAACCCCGCCTTCCATACGGATCGCCAACTCCGTCCGTACGCGGTAAGAAGGTGGGAACGCCCATGAAACGCGGGGCGTATGCATATGGTAATGAGCCCAAATAGCCCTTCACGCCCCTCTCCACCCCCTGTTCGGAGTGTTCACATTTCATGCGGGATTTGGCCGTACGCCCCGCTCGCACATGCGCAGAGACTCCTCTGCACATGCGCAGACACAAAACATCGGCGGACCGACCGCACGCGGACATTACCGCACCAACCAGAATAAGGGCCTATATTAAGTTCTTTTTATATGATACCACCCCAAATCATTGATGGGAGGAACGAATGATGTTGAACTAATCAGCGCCTGAACTTAAGTTATGTATACTTTCTTGTTGTGCACCATTATTTTGTAAAGGGTTAAAGGGAATACCCTTCATACATCACTTGTAAGGCTGCGTAGCGCACTGATGGAGGAACATATTCTGTTTCTATACGTTCCTGCTGTTACACTTTTGAATTTGAACTAGAATGTTATTGCAGCAATGGGCCTGATGGAGATAGATTCATCAGATGCAGTGGCTGTCCTAAAATCTGCTTACTGTATGCCACAAGAGGCATCTCGTGTAGGCTCTTCCTGGCTGCTTCTGTGGTCTACTCTTGCACCTGAACATGCAGCATCGGATTGTGTGTATAAACATTGGTCATCATTCTCAAAATGGCCGTGTTTTTACTAGAGGTGCACGTTCAGATTTATCCAGTGCTCAAAATGGGATCTTATTGGCTTTCGGCTGTCACATGTTTTGGCTCTAAAAAACATGTGACATCCGGATAGCCAATAAGTTCCCGTTTTGAGATCCAGGTAAATTGAAAGCTGCACATCTCTAGTTTTCACACTGTTTGGGCCAGTGAAGGTGCAGCCATGGTCTCCGCACCTTTTTCTGAGACGCTGGCTGTCGCCACTCCTTCCCCCACCAGTAAATGCCAGCAACTTGCCAGTCATGCTGCAGCTAAGGGGGCACTGTGTCAGTTGTCGCAGACATGTGCACATGTGTAGATCTCAGAATATTGGATATAGGGTGGCCGATCCCGGGATCGGCGGGATCCCAGGATTCGTCTCCAAAATCGCTGGGCTTGGCATCCCTAATTTGGTATGCGTGCATCTCACCGGCCCCAATATTTGCAACAATTTTGGCTGCATTACTGTTTGTGTGTTGGTGGATGTCTGAGCTGGATACTTCTATTAGGTTTTTTTTGTTGTTTTTACTATGACCTGTTTTTATGTATATTCATTCAGTAAATAAAAATAGAGACATTTCTAGGGAGTAGGGTTATAAATCCTAGAACTGCCCATGGAAATGAAGGACATTTGGCAGCAATGATTCTTAATCATTCGCTGTGAGGCACGTAATTGTAAAATTACATTTCAGCAGCACATTATGTCATGCTCTTATCTTGGCAGTGCGGGCTGTACTATTTGTAGTCTCCGTTTGCAAAACACATTTAATGTCTGCATCCACTAATACTGTGTACAAATAAGTTTGGGACCAAGGCCCTTATTCTGGTTCACTCACAAAGGCAAATTCCTTCTCAAATGGACAAAACCATGCTGCACTGCAGGTGGGGCAGATGTAACTTGTGCAGAGAGAGTTAGATTTGGGTGAGTTACTTTTGTTTCTGTGCAAGGTACACTGGCTGCATTATTTTTACACTGCAATATAGATCTCACTTTGAAGTAAAACCCCACCCAAATCTAACTCTCTCTGCACAAGTTACATCTGCCCCACCTGCAGTACACATGGTTTTGTAAATTTGCGAAGGAATTTGCCTTTGCGAGTTAACCAGAATAAGGGTCTAAGAGTAAGGAGCTGCTTTTATATCTTTTTTTTTTTAATAGGAAAAAGAAGCGTTGCATCTGTGCTGCAGATTTGTTCACTGGTTAGTTTTTCCTTGTGACTTTTATCCAACGTATTGTTATATATTATGCTATGTTTCCTTTACACTGACAAATTATCTCTGTAGCTCAGTCGTGTTGTAATGCATTTCATTTTCTACTAAGCGATGTGCTATATTTGTCAACCGTATAACCTGATGAATGCTTCAATAAAAATATAACTAAAATAATAATAATAATGTGAAACCGTATTTTCACACCTTTTTTGCATTATTTTAGTATCACCTGAATGCATTAAAGGGCGTTTGTCACAGTTTTTGGTGAAAAAATGCTCTAAACGCTTTCATTTTTGCATTTTTGTTAGTAACCAGATTGCATGTCCCGTATACGGATATTGGAATCCCGACCGCCGGTACTCTGTCAGGGAGGCAAGCACAAAAAAAAAGCCCCTTGCGGGCTTCGTGGCTCACTGCGCTCACCACCGGTTCTATTCTCCCTCTATGGGGCTCGTCAACCCTCATGAGGGAGAATCACCCCTGTCAGTCAGGATCCCGACTGTTGGGCATTTGAACAGTCGGGATTCTAATGTCTGCATACTGACCGTTGGGATCCAGACTGTCAGGCCGTCATCCGGCACCCGCATTTCCCCTAGGCATAAAAAAGCAATGCAGGGATGAGGCCAGTGTGATCAGCTACAGTATGTGTGTCCGATGGATACACAAGCTGATCACTCTGTAAAATAAAAAATATATACATACTCCACAGGGTCCGCTGATCAGTGCTCTGGTGAGAGCTGCCGGTCATCTGGGCTCTGCGCTGCACCTCTGACCCTGCGATGCAGTAAAGTGATACTGCAAAGAGGCAGGTGTTGACACGACAGGGAGGGGGGTACCGGTGGCTGTGGTAGTGGCATTGATGGTGGCAGAACATACGCAGTACATGATCTGGATTTTTCACAAAAAAATGCCCCAATAATGCTGCGGAGAGGCAACTATCACTTTGCAAATCTGGCCAATATCATTACATCCGCATCTGAACACACTGGGTGACTTTCAGCTCGAAAGCTGCCCAGTGTGCATGAGGCAGCGATGAGCGCCGATGTGTGCTCCCGCATCATCGTTGGCCTGGCCGCTCATCTGCTGGTATTACCAGCAGATGAATGAAACAGTGGATGGCTTTTCATAGCATCCCAATGTGGAAAGTTGTCCACTCCCGGGAAAATCAGTAAAACGGTAAAAAAAACGCTCGGTGTGTATCCAATGAGCGGTTTTCAGCCCAGCGATTTCTTCACATTATCGTTATCCATAGACGCTGGGCAAAAACGCTCAGTGTGTATGGACCTTAAGGATCCGGATGATGATCAATCGGTCCCTATTACTGGACTTTCACATGAGAAATGACTTAAAGTATTGCCCCAATATATATGGCCATATCTAAAATACTGTTCATTCAAACTCCTTGCACCTATCAAAACCTGTGCAGCAGTTCCTCTTTCATGCCTGGAGTGTTACTGTGTACTGTGGTTTTTCTAGAAGTCTGGTCTGTATCTGAACACAGACCAGACTGTACTAGAAGCACCAGGCAGGAAGGAAGAACTGCACCGGTTTTGAAGGGTTCTAGAATGAGCACTATATAATGGTTGTGATATGTGCCATTGTTATGGAGCCCAGGGGCTTAGAGCATCCTGAACCCATGTTATAAAACTGCATGCCAATGTCCCAGATTCGCCTTGCTAAGCAATTGGATTTGATCCAGCCCGAATATGTCAATACATTTTTAGTTAGATGAGTGTGTAGTGGATAGTCTAATGGTAAAGGAAACTGTGTCATCTAATCTGTTCATTGTAATGTGGAGGGCAGTATAAGGTTACGTAAAAAAAAAAACTTGGGCACTTTAATGTAGCACAATATGAAATGGAGGCACTATAGTGTGGCATAATATGAACTGTTTAAGTCATGTATGTAGTTTATATTTCACTATAACGGTTATTTTACACTTATACAATTAAAATTTATATGTTAAAGTCTTTTCCTTAGTGCGCCAGCAAAAAAGACAATCCTTTTCTTTCCTTGCTCCTCCGGATAATGTATGTCATAATGTGAATTGCAGATACTCTGTGGCATAATTATTATTACATGGTTGCCGACTTTCTTGCTGCCCTTTCCGGGAGCGGGCAGCCAGCTCAGCATGACAGGGGGGCGGGGCCAAAATCTGGAGCAAATAGGGGTCGTGCTGGGGCGGAGCCACAGCCAGACTGACCTGTTTTGGGGGCGTGGGTAGAGTGATCGCTTCATTTAGCCCCCCCCCCCCGCCATGCAATGCCGGTATTTTATGCATTGCACTGCGGGGGGGGGCAGGGCTAAAATGAGGCGATCGCGTCATTTGACCCACGAAACACCCCCGCCAAGGGGCGGTCCGCTGGTGGTTGCAGGGCAATGCGGGAGGGTTGCCCTCCTTTCCGGGGGGCCGGGAGGGGGACCCGATTTCCGGGACCCTCACGGTCATTCCGGGAGGGTAGGCAACCCTGTGTTATTATTATTTATTAACAGTTTCTTATAGCACACACATATTCTGCAGCACTTTACAGAGCTTACAATCTATATTCCCTACCACATATACACGCACACACAGACACCGACATTCAAGGGTTAATTTGTTAGGAGCTAATTAGCCTACCAGTAGATTTTTGGATTTTGGGAGGAAACCAGAGTACCCGGAGGAGCATCACAGAAGCACAGTGAGAATATACAAACTCTGCACAGTTAGAGCCATGGTGGGGATGGAGCCCATGACCTCAGTGCTGTGAGGCAGTAATGCTAACCATTACACCGTCCGTACCACCCCCTATTACACTGTCCGTACTGCATACTGTGTACTTGCAGCCCTGCAATGTGACATCATGCAATCTGGGGTTCATAAAATAAACAATGACACTACTACGGTACAGAAAATTAACTAGGGCACTATATAATGGGGTAAAAAATTGTACAGTACTTCTGCGGAGAGGTGACTTTCAGGAAACATTTTGGACACAAATGATATACTATGCAATGCTCACAAAGTTCTTGTTACACACCTGCCAGTATATATGGAATAGGTGGGTAGTATTCCACCCACGATGTTGACAGATGACAGGCTTCCTTCTCAACCCATATAAGACATGGAGTGTGTCATTGTCTGCATGAATCTTGTTGGTTATGTATTTCCTTACACCACAGGAAATGGCTACAGTCTATTGTGTTGTATCCGATCTACGATGTGTTCAACGATGAGAATAGCCTTTGTGTGTTCATAGGCAAATTATATCTGGCCTGTCTCTGAACTGTAGATAATAGAAGTGTCTGATCCCATTGTGTGGGTGGCTTGAAACTAGCCAAACTGCTTTTTAGCACTACAGTATCTGTATGGGGTGTGATCATCAGATCTCATTATTAATATCCGCTGCAGTTATGTGAAAATATTATGTAACCGTTACCTCGATGCGTAAATGACTGACCACCTAATGACAGGACCTACTGTATGCACATACTTCCTCTTGTGTGCCTATGGTCTCCCTTCCCCATATCTGCCTCTGATCCTTCCATGTGTTCCGCTGACCCCCCTCTCACTATCTGTTGCTCTGGCTTAGCCACCATCCCTACTGTGCCTTTGCTTCACCCCCTCCCCAGAAGTAGCATGAAGATTAATCTGTGCCAAAATAGAGCCAAATAGTGACAATTTTAGAGCAGCAAGTAAAAGAAAAAACAGCCTTCTCTGGCCAAATTGTGTGAGATTATACAGTATCTTTTTGAGGAGGTCTTTATTTAGTGCCGCCCGCATCCCCTCGCTAGCATGCGTGGAGATGTGTACCAGAGTACATCCCCTCGCATGTGGCCGAAGGGGAGAGAAATCATTCTATTTCAGAACGGTGGGCTCCCTATCGGCCATGTTGTACAGTAATTATGCTATGTACTCGCTCAGCCCCAGGGACTCTTGGGTAAATGTATGCCAAGCTTGGCTCTGTAAACATTTCCTCACAGAGTCTTCAGGCTAAAAAATAATCAAACAGTGGAATTCCAAACCATTAGTTGATTCTGAGTGGCAGTGGTGTAACAGACCCTGCGACAGCAGGGAGATGCTGACTAAGTGTGTGCGCCGGGAGTCATGACATGCAAATCCACTAGTCTGCATCCCGGCGTTCCTCCTGGAAACTTATGGCTTCACAAAATGGCCGCCCCCTTACAGCAGACAGTTTTTGTGGATGCTAGAGGAGGTAGTGGCGGCCTCCTCTAGCTTCCTTAAAAAGGTCTGCTGTTAGGGGGCGGATATTTTGTGAGGGACATTTTTCATAAGGTGCCAGGAGGAGCCCCGGGACGCAGACTAGTAGATTTGAGTGTCCCAGCCACAGACCAGACGCGGAGGGGTAAGGCAGGGCAGGGGGTCTTCACTAGGGGGGAAGGGGGCGCAAAATTTGTTGTTACGCCACTGCTGAGTGGGATCCGAACCCCAGGCACAGTGCATAAAAAGCTGTGACCTCCACCGCTAGGCCATTACAACTACTGAACACTGAAGTGTACTGTAAATGCCGCTGGCGCTCGAGGCTATGCTCAGGGGTTTGTCACAATGTATGCAATATTATTTTATAAATAGAAACTGTATTTAGATGCTGCTGGAAGTGTGGTAGTACTGTTATCCCGTCACCCTTATTTTTTTATCTGCTGCATAATCACACATTTTAGCTCCGGAGACACTGGGGAAATGTAGGCCGATTCTCCGTAAGGACATTATGGGGATAGTTCAACATGGATCGCTAAATAGAGAATCTGCTCTTTTGTGACCAGTGGCGTAACTATAGAGGATGCAGGGGACGCAGCTGCTATGGGGCCCATGGTCTTGGCAGACAATCCCCTGCACCCTCTTTTAAATTTTAGTTTTTTTTTAAGCTGTGCCTCCCACCCCGGCACTGCTGGAGTTGCTGGGTTGCAGTCCCCCCACACAACCCCAGTGCTGCTGATGGCCGTAAGCTGACCTGAACTCCGCCTACCCCCTGCGCTGCTGGTGGCAGTAAGCTGGATTGGTGTTGCCCCACCCCTGGCAATGCTGGCAGCGGTGAACTGAACTGGAGTCCACCCACCCCCCCGGTGCCCCCCTGGTGCTGCTGGATTGGAGATGCCTGTGTCCCATTTCCGCAAACCCGTCCACACACACTGACCTGCAGTTTGCTCATGTGAACAGACCCGTCTGCTCAAGCAGCCTCTCAGTACACTACTGGATGCTTTGGACTGGCACATCCACCTAGCTCCCAACTGTCACGATTACAGCGGGACAGTCCCGATTTTCGGGTCCTGTCCCGCTGTCCCACCCGCGGCAGGCATTGTCCCGCTGCGGGGGGTGGCAGTTGGGAGACCCCCCAATCTAGTAGAATAGACGCTGTGCGCATGCGCACAGCGTCTATTCTCGTATGAAAATGAGGTTGCGACTAATTAGCATAAGCCGCACCCTCATTTGCATATGTCCCGCCCCTTTTCGGGCGGAGTGTCCCTATTTCATCACGACAGAAGTTGGGAGGTATGCATCCACGACAAGTCTCTTCTCCCCCTCGAGCTGCAACACAGCAGTGACTGCACAGGGTCAGCATTGACTGTGCAGCAGCAGCCAGAGCTGTAATGTGCATGGGCCAGGTCAGTGCTGCCACCTTGTCCTCACCTTCCTTCCCCTATCGGACAACTGAACCCATCCCACTGCCCCGATCTAACCCACAGCCAGTACAGTTACAGTGCCCCACACACAGTGTCCCCTCCTTTCCAGACTAGTGATTGCCCATCCCACCCCCATTTTACTGTCTCTCTTCCCATCCAGGCCAGTATCCTCCAAATATATTACCCCCCATCCAATACAGTGGGCCCCATCTGCTCAAAGACCCCCATCTGACCCACAAAAGTCTAGTTACGCCCCTGTTTGGGCAGATAGTCTTCAATTGTGTTAATATGCTACATAGTCGTAAATTCAGACTCCAGGATACAGTATGGAGATGTATGTACGTACATGATCTGTATTCGGCGATCCTGTAGTACAGTGCTCATCTGTAAAGCCTACTGTATATTACTGCATTTAACACACAGTAAGGTTCATTATAGTTTTTGGACTATATTACTGTACTGCATTTCATTAGAGACCTCACTCATGCTCAGTGGTTATTTTCAAAAGCAACATCTGGTGGATAAACCTATGCATTACACTCAACCGCAGCACCAAACACGTGGGTGCATCGCTTCACCACTCTGAAGCATGCTGCAGTGCGGAACAATTTAAAAAAAAAAAATATAATAATACCACCATAGGTAGGCCAGATGAGCGTGGCTAAATATCTGTATCTTAAAATGTAACAGTCCACTTTAATTTTAGCCACTATTTTACCCCTCTCTACCATTATTTATTATTCTTATTATTGTAATTGTTGCCCATAGAAACCAATCAGATTGGGCTATCCTTTTCTACACAGCACCAGAGTACTGACAACTGGAATCTGATTGGTTGCTATTATTTTTTTTAAAGCTTTTTAGATGTATTAAATGTACCAAAGAGGGCCGTTCCCACTATTGCATTCTAATATGTGCTTTAAAGTGTGTACACCCAGCACAAGCTATTTCTCATGCATTAACATTTGCTGCCTTTGCAAAAAAACGCAAATATAAAACACGTCAAAAACATGTTAAAGTTCATGCATTTCCATTACTATGCCATTGCATACGTGTGAACATGCATTTACGGTCTTCTCTCAGAATGCATTTCCAAATTAAAACTGTAAATTTTATTGCTACAATTTCTATATGGTCAGTTCATACTTATTCAGGAGATGTAGGTGGCAACTGTTGGGGCAGGGCTGGAATATGTCATTAGGCCGCATCCCATTAGGACAAAATATGGAAGAGTAGGCTGGACCATAGAAATTCTTCATATTGGCTCCACCCTCTTCTGCAATCATAGGTGCCTATTCTGTGGGTGCTCAAGGGCCCGAGCACCCACGGAAATTGATGAGCACCCACGGGCCCGAGTCCCGCTGCTGGGCCTCCATATTAACTTGCTAATTTCGGCTACATTACCGGACCAGCCACCTGGGAAACAGTATGCCAGGAAGAGTGTATTCTGTCCGCGGAGTACCTGCACTGTGGGGGCATTTATGCACCTGCACTGTGGGGGCATTTATGCACCTGCACTGTGGGGGCATTTATGCACCTGCACTGTGGGGGCATTTATGCACCTGCACTGTGGGGGCATTTATGTATGTGGGACTCTGTTGCCGTCATTTGAATATTGGAGCCAACTGTGCTGCATAATATAAATTGGTATTATTTTGTGGCCACACCCCTTTCCCATGAAGCCACTCCTCTATATTTTTGACTTGAGCACCCACCAGCAAAAACATAAATCGGCACCTATGTCTGCAATTGCCAGTATTATTCTCATTCTGCCCAATAAACTTAGATATGTTAGGACAACCCACTCTTCCTAAGCTAGGAGACTATTCAGATAGTTGGTAGAGCAGCTAATTATGGGCCAGTGCCCTAAAAGGTCTCATTTTCACTATATGGAATTGTTATTCTTCTGTAATAGCAATATTTCATCTGTACTAAAATGCACAGCTTTCTTTATAGATGTACAAGTTGAACACTTCTCCATGCTGGTGCTGATGGCTGGTGGTGATGACCCAGTCAGTTAGACAGCACACTGTACATCACACACATCAGCTGCTGTCTCAGTACCTTCACTTCTCAATACGAGTTGCAAGAGACAGAGGCCAGTATTCAATGCTCCCGATTCACCGGTTTTTTTTCGGTGAATCGGGCTGTTTTCACTCCTTGCAGTGAATTTTTTTACACTGAAAATCAGATTCACCCTATTCAATGTTCACTGTTCGCCGAAAGCGAACAGTGAATGCCGGCCAGTTCTCCGTTTCATGCTCGCTGCAATTCGCTGGTGTATTTCAATGGGGTTTTCACTGGGATTCGCCGAGAGTGTATTCAATGCTAGGATGGCGAATTGCTCTCTCTCTGATTTTTGCCATGATTCACCATTCACATCTTTTTAAGGTGAACTGGAAAGTGATCGTTTAAAATAAAGGGTTTTTGGTACTTGTGTAGTTTCACGGCGCCACCGTGCGCACAGTCTGTAACAGAAACTTGGCAGCCTGCCAGAGTCTCTGTTTAACTGTGCGCGTGCCGCTCTTGCGCTGTCTGACTGTGCTCGTGCCACTCTAGCTCTACGTTAACAGCGTAGCGGCCGGCCAGCAGCAGCGCGCTGCCCAGGCGCTGACAGGTCACTGTGGTACTTGTAGTTCCACAGTGAAATAGGCAGCGCCTGGGCACCGCTGACAATGGGGGGCATGATAAAGTGGACACCCCGGCACACCGATGACGTGCCGGGGCTTCTAAACTACACACCCCGGCACACCGCTCTAGGCGCTATGTATACGCTAGATTCAGACGCTAATGCGTCTGAATGTAGAGTCCCTGCTAGCCACTAAGAAGCGGGGAAGTGTGGATTTAGACGTTAAAGCGTCTGAATCCAGGCGCCTTGCAAGCCGCTAAGGTGGTGGGGCATCTAAATTCAGACGCTAAAGCGTCTGGATTTAGTTGGGTGTAGGGGTACATCTAAATCTAGAGGCTAAAGCTCTAAATTTAGCTGGGTCTAGGGGTACACTATTAAAACCTGTGCACAATGGCACTAGTCGACGCAACAGCTGTCGACCTTGTAAATTGCACTATCCACGCCAACCCGAAGCGTGGCGAGCGCAGCGGTACGCGTCCTACGACCTTTTCATACCCCCACTATCCATGTCGGCGTGGAGTAGAGAATAGAAAGTGTGGCGAGCGCAGCGAGCGCACGCGGATACCTTCACAGGTATACGCGTCCCCTCGCGGGCTTCACAGGTGTCCGCGTCCCCTCGCGGGGCTCGCTGCACGCTTCGGACTCGCTGCGCTCGCCACACTTTTTATTCTCAACTCCACGCCGACGTGGATAGTGGGGGTATGAAAAGGTCGTAGAACGCGGGGCTCGCTGCGCTCGTCACGCTTCGGGTTGGCGTGGATAGTGGAATTTACAAGGTCGACGGCTATTATGTCGACTAGAGTTATTGTGAACAGGTTTAGGAGTCTTTTGCACAGTGCACCTCTATGTACCCCTACACCCTACCAAATTCAGACGCATTAGCGTCTGAATCCAGCGTCTCAATTGTAGCGTGTACATTACGCTACGCTAATAGCGTAGCGCTGCAATGAGAACAGCTAGAGTGGCATGCGCACACGCTACGCTGGTAACGTAGCACTGAGAACAGCTAGGAGAACAGCTAGAGCGGCACTCGCACAGAGTCTGGCAGGCTGCCAAGTTTCTAACAGACTGTGCGCGCGGTGGTGCCGTGAAACTACACAAGTACCGGGTTGTTGTTTTTTTGGTGTAAAAAAAATCAGGTTTTTTTTTCTGTGAAGGGGCATGCTATTTTTATTTATGTCCTTGAAGCACATGGCTTGTTACGTGCAGGACCAGAGGAGCGGCTCCCTACCCCTGCCCCCCGTGCCAGCATTCCCGGGGGGCAGCCTCTGCTGCCTGTGCCCCGGGAGCCCTCCCCCATAAATTCTGGGGCAGGCAGGGAGGCTTACATCTCCCTGTCTGCCTCCATCCCCCGGCTCCTTACGGCATTCGCCGCATGGGTTAAAATCGCCAGCAGGGGCAGCGAGCCCCTGCTGCATTGAATAGGGTGACAGGGAGGGCTGGCAGCGAATGCTGCAGCCCTCCTGAACCCTGCAAATGTGCAGCGAATCCTGTTTAGGAGAACACAAACATTACTCCCCAGAGGCAGGTATTCAATGCCCTAATTCGTCCTGTGCAACGAATTCTGTTTTGGAATTTGCACAATAGCCCTCCCTCACCCGCTATTCAATGCCTCAGGGGCTCGCTGCCCCTGGCGGCGAATTATAACCACCACCACCCCCCCCCCCTCGCGTGCGCGAATGCCACAGGGAGCCGGGGAACGGTAGCAGGCAGGGAGATGGAAGCCTCCTTGCCTGCGCCGGACACTGTGGGGGTGAAGGAGGGCTGGCAGGGACACAGGGAGAGCCCCCCGAGAGCTGGCAGGGGACTGGGATAGTAGCCGCTGCACTCACTGGTGCAGTGAATATATGAATATTAATGAGCGGCTCCCGGCTGTTTTTTTTTTTTTAAAATACGGCGAATCTGAGGCATTGAATACTGGCCAGAGAGAGAAAAAAAAAAAGACTCATCCACCTAAAAGAGAAGGAGATGGGCGCGAATTTATATTTGCAAATGGTCACTTATTATACTATGGGGTAGATTTATTAAGCTCGGTGAAGTGATAAAGCGTCTGGTTTTTATCACTGGCCAATCAGCTCCTACCTGTCATTTTTCAAACCAAGCCTTTAACTTCACTGTTATGAGCTGATTGGCCGGTGATAAAAACCAGACACTTTATCACTTCACCGAGCTTAATAAATTTGCCCCTATAACCAGTGGTGCAAGTAGAAAAAAATATCTTAGTGGTACTGTGCTGAAGGCGCGCGTCGGAAAATGGGCGTGGTCATATGACACGAGGGGGAGTGGCTACATAACAAAACCTCAAGCCCTAATGACATAATGCACATATATGCCCCCACAGTGCCAGATATCATTTACCCCCACAGTGCCACACATATATGCCCCCACAGTGCCACACAGATATGCTTCCACAGTACCACACATATTCCCCCACAGGGCCACACATATGCCCCCACAGTGCCACACATATGCCCCCACAGTGCCACACATATGCCCCCACAGTGCCACACATATGCCCCCACAGTGCCACACATATGCCCCCACAGTGCCAGGTATGCCCCCCACAGTGCTAGGTATGCCCCCCACAGTGCTAGATATTCCCCCCACAGTGCTAGATATGCCCCCACAATGGGCGGTATTCAATGAGCCTGATTCGCCATGTTTTTATGGCGAATTTGTGCTGTTTGGCGAATTTTGGACTAAAACGGTGAATCACCCTATTCAATGACCACATGGCGAATACATTTGACTTTTTTTTCGCCATGATTCACCGAGTAGCAATCGCTATCTTTTTATGGAGAAGTGGAATGTGAACTTTTAAAATAAAGTGTTTTGTTTTTTACATTTGGTGTCAAAAAATCAGAAATTTTATTCTGAGGAGGGGCATGCTATTTTTATTCATGTGCTGTAAGCACATGAATATATATTTAATTTAAAAAAAAAATTATATATATATATATTTTTTTATTTTTTTATTTTTTTTACACAGCAGCCAGCAGGGGGCGCCCGAGCCGCTCATTAGATATTCATATATTCACTGCACCCGATCGTTACGATCAGGTGTAGTGAACATACGGTCCCCTGCTGGCACCCCCGGGGGGCAGCCTGTGCTGCCTGGCACCCGGGGAGCCCACCTCCCCCCCACAAACGTTCTGGGGCAGGCAGAGAGACTTCCATCTCTCTGCCTGCCACCGTCCTCAGGCTCCCTGCGGCGTTCGCCGCAGGAGCTCATATTCGCCGGTCAGGGGCAGCGAGCCCCTGACTCGTTGAATACCGGAGCCGGCGAGGCTCTGGAACGTGGCGAATGTGCAGCGAATCCTAAAGAGGATTCGCTGCACCTCGCAGGTATTCACATTGAATACCGCCCAATGCCAGATATGCCCCCCACAGTGCTAAATATGCCCCCCACCGTGCCAGCGGCAGCACAGCACAACTCACCGTGCAGTGCTGGCTGGCTGGTCTGGGCGGCTCAAGTTGTCCTGCTGCAGCCATGTCTCTCCCCCGGGCCCCTCCAGCCGCTGCCTCCCACCACGGCACCCCTGCCGCTGCTGCTGCTGAGGAAGGGGAGGGAGAGGAAGAAGAGATGCGCGATGCGCTCCCCGCCCTCCCCTCCATAGGGAATCTGCTGTGGTGGAGGGCAGTGGACCTGTACAGGCCACGCCCCCGCTACTTACATATGCACGCATGCGCACTAGGATTTGGGGGGTGTAATTTGTTATGGCTGTACGGGGTACCGGCATACTATCTTTTAGTGGTACGCCGTATCACCCCATTCCGCCTCACTTGCAGCACTGGAGGAGGCAGGGCCACATACAGTAGCAGGGCACTGTGTGCTGCATTGCCGGAGATCGGGGACAGGACTCATATTTTTATTTTATACATGATGGTTTATGGAACAACCATGTAGAGGACTGGAGGAGGCGGGGCAGTTGACAGCAGCACCGCTCAGAGTCACAGTCGGAAGGAGGAGGCAGGGCCACATGGGGTCTGGGCTGAGGCTGGCAGTGACGCCGCCTGCCGCTGAGCCCAGGATATTTGTGCTGTGTGCTGCAGCGTTGGACGGGGGAACGGAGCACTGGACAGAGGGAGTGGTAACACTGTGCAGGTAGGGGGCAGATCTGTGTGTGTGCATAACATTGAGGGGCGGGTCGTATGTGTGTATAACGCTGGGCGGGGATCTTAATATTCTAAGGCAGTCTGTCAATCACCCTGTGTGTATAACGCTGGGCGGGGGGCTGTAACTCCGCCCAGCGTTATACGCACAGGTGATTGACAGATCTGGCTAAATATATAGGAGATAAAGCTTCTAAAGTTCTAATTTATTATATTCTTCTTAGAAAAATTAAAGTTAAAACCCTCTAGTGCCTGCTACATGGACCAGATTGATTCAGACTGGATAAGAAAAAACAGACATTAGTATGGTTTTAAAATGCCAGTTTCACACATAGATGGTGATGTCGAGACAAAGAGGTCAGTGATGCCTATTGCTGTGTGGGCGAAGCCCACTTACTCTGCAAAGATCCCGCCATAGCCATATGAATGGCATTGTGTTGGTACAAATATCTCATTCTTTATGCTTACGAGGTGCAGTTGCCCTTTCCCTTAATGATGTAGTTGGATTTTTGTTCCACGTGTGGAGATGAAATGTTATTTAGCTCTGATAGACTAAGCCAGCAAAATGAATGCACCCTTTCAAAAAAAAGTTTTCATGGCAGGGGTCAGTTCTGGGGCATAACTCAGGGTTGCCTACCGTCCCGGAATGGCTGGGAGTCTCCTGAAAATCTGGTTCCCCTCCCAGCCCCCCGGAAAGGTGGGCAACCCTCCCGGATTCAGGGCCCCCCGATCGTGGCCATCTTATCCCTACCTCGGTATTTAAATGCCGCTATCCGCGAGTCTCAGAGGAGGGGGCGGAGCTAAAATGGCACAAACGCATCATTTTAGCCCCGCCCCCGTGAATTCGGCTATTTTGCATCATGAGGTGGGGCTAAATGACGTCACGCCCAAGCCCCGCCCCCTGAACGACTGCTGAAAGTTTCCTCTCCGGGCTTCTCCTGGCATAACTTTTAGAATGCGTTCCCTGGGTCGACAATGTCTAGGTCAATAGTCACTAAGTCGACAACTAATGGTCGACACTGACATAAGGTTGACACAAGCTTAAGGTCGGCATGCACATGGTTGTCATGAATAAGGTCGACATGAGTTTTTCACTTTTTTTTTCTTTTTTAAGGTGGTTTTTCATACTTTACTATCCAGTGGTAATATAATGGTTTGCTGAGAGGCACCATCCCTATATATAGGTATAGTAAATGGTCACCAATGCGTGTCACCAGTTATATATATGGTGAGCTTTGCATTCACTATATTCCCCCGGCCACTATCCACTGAGCCGCTGCAACTGGACTCCAGCGTGCTCCGGTATTACATGTAGCCTCGGAGTCCACTGTGACATTTCAGGGGTTTTGTTTTGTCCCAAATGTCGACGCAGTCGCCATGGACACCGTATCGGTGCACCACATCCCATCGCTTCGGGCACAGTGCCTCGCTACACTAGGCACACTATCTTATTCTCCCTCCATGCCCTAGTGGGTGGTAGGCCATGAGTACCGCCTGTAGGCTCAAAAAAAATGTGAGAAACCCATGTCAGCCTTGTGATTATCGACCTTCCATATGTCGACCTAATGTTTGTGTCGACCGTATGAACTGGTCGACATATACCCATGTCAACCTTTTGAGTGTGTCGACCTAAGGCCTGTCGACCTTCATTGGTCGACCCAGTGTCCGTATAGCGCTGGAAAACACTGACCTAAGCTTTTCACATGAAAAACTGGTTGATGCCTTGGTAAAGCTGTAGGTGAAATGGCCGTTGGCTCCTAACAGCCACTGCCTGAATACAAATCTTATGTTCATTTGAAAATATTATGTCAGTTTTTTGCATTCCTCCCAAATCAGAAAGCTTGTTGTCCAGAAACATGTGTGTCAGCACTAGGCTGGAAAGTAAATCCCACTTCAGGGACACTTGGTGCCCTCCGTGCTCTTTCTTTTTTTTTCCATCAATAAATTTTTATTGACACAGATTTGTATATGGGGTACAGAAATGAAAAAGGGGAAACATTAGGGGGGGGAGGGGGACTGCAATCGGGGGAGAAGACAATATAAAACAATAACATTTTACACGCTGAGTTTTATACATGACCGTATCAGACACGTTAGATCGCTATGCAGAGCGAGCTGTACATAGGCATATACATACAGAGTCAATTATAGAGTTAATCTAGGGTTGGAGAGCGACAATTAGACAGGGGCTTGGGGTGAGGGAGGGTCTGAATCTGGGTCGGGTGGCTCATTCAGGCTAAAGGTGGTTGTTTGTCCAGGCGTGCCTAAGGGGAAAAATCTAGTACCTTCCCTTTCAGTTGTGTAGGTATGCCAGGGAGCCCATTTAGGGGGTTATTCTAGTTCACTCTTTCTGACAAATTCCTTCTTAGATGGACAAAACCATGTGCACTGCAGGTGGGGCAGATGTTACTTGTGCAGAGAAAATTAGATTTGGGTGGGGTTTTACTGCAAAGTGAGATCTATATTGCAGTGTAAAAATAAAGCAGTCAGTATTTTCCCTGCACAGAAACAAAATAACTCACCCAAATCTAATTCTCTCTGCACATTTTACATTTGCCCCCCTGCAGTGCACATGGTTTTGTCCATCTAAGAAGGATTTTGTCAGAAAGACTGAACTAGAATAAGGCCCTTAGAGTGGGGCGAGGAGGGATTGGGGGAGTGGGGTTGGAAGCCGGTTTCCATGAGGAAATGGTGATTCATTTTTAGTATAACCTGAAGAAAGGGGGGGGGGGGAGACGGCTGCTTCCAATGTTGGGCTAAGTTTGCTCTTGCCGCTATGAGAATATGTCCAAGGACATTTGTTTTCCCTATCGGGAGGTCTTGTGGGTATACGTGGAATAAAGCTAGGAGTGGGTCAGGGGAAAGGGTTAGCTGAATCACTTCAGAGATGAGATCAAAGACCTCTCCCCAGTATGCCCTGAGCTTATGGCAGGACCAGAAGATATGGTAGATGGTACCTATATTTCCGCACTGACACCAGCACATATTGGAGCATGTTGGCCAGAAGGTGTGGGGAGACGGTCTGGGGTTAAGTAGAGGCGATTTATCAGTTTGATGTGCATCTCCGAGTGATTGAGGCAGCGGGACATTGTATAAGAGGATAAGAATATCTTACGCCATTGAGGGCCAGAAAGCTGGGTGCCCAGATCCGATTCCCATTTCTTATGAGCTGAAGTTTTAGTAAACTCTGCGGGGGTTATGAGTGTGTCGTACCAGAAGGAGATGTCCCCTTTGGAAAGTGACTGAGATGGTCGGGAGAGGATCGTCTGATGGCGGGGGTCCAGTGGGGGGCGTTTGGAAAAGTGGGAGTTCCACCAGTGTGCCACTTGCAGATAGTGGAGGTACTCGTGGGGGGGGAAGAGAGTATGTTTCTTGGAGGGATGTGATCCCACTTTGTTTCCAGAGGGACAGGTTAAGGTTAGGTATGAGTCTCGATACAGTGATGATGGGGAGGGTGGTGATAAGGGAGGATGAGGCGCGTAGAGTGGAGAGTAATTGGTCCCGTGTATGTAAGGTAGCGGACGTCGTTGGAAGAAGGGTGGGTAGGGGGGGCCTGATGTGTTGTGGGATCTTAAGGAGGTCGCTAAGGGGGATATTGGGGGAGTGACATTGTTCAATGTCCACCCAGGCCCATGAGTAGGGCTTTCAAAATAATGTTTAGATGGGGCAAGTAGGCAGGCTGCCTGGTATTGAAACAGGTCTGGGAGGTCGAGACCCCCATATGCTCTAGGGATTGACATTTTGGAGCGGGCCATCGCGGGGGGTTTAGATGACCAAATGTATTTTGTCAGGATAGAGGTGGCCTGTTGTAAGGACTTTTTAGGGAAAACATAGAGGATAGTGCGGAACAGGTACATTAATTTGGGCAGGAGCGACATTTTAAATGCTGCCATCCTACCCATCCATGAGATTTCGTACGCTGACCATGATCTGGATAAGGATGCAAGGGAGGTTAGGAGGGGAGAGAGGTTAACATCAAATACAGACGCCATGTTAGGGGGAATGTGGATGCCTAAGTATTTTATAGAGACAGCTTGCCAATTGTAGGCGTAGGTGGTTTTCAGTAGGGGAAGGTGGTCTGTGAGGTTGATCGGGAGTGCATCAGTCTTGGATGTATTAAGCTTATAATAGGATGCAGCGCTGTATGCAGCTAGTGTCTCGTGGACGTGTGGGAGCGTGTGAATGGGGTCTGTAACCAAAAGTAGCACGTCGTCCGCAAAAAGACTTAGTTTATGCTTGTTGGGACCCACCTGAAGACCTGGGATATTGAGGTTATTGCGAATGGCCGTAGCCAATGGTTCGATGGAGCTCCGTGCTCTTTCAAAGCTTTGATATATCTCCCCCAGTCAGGGGCTGGCAACTTTTAGCTTGGGGGGCAAGTTCAGAGCACCAGCCCACAAGTAAAGGCCAAGATGGAGGTTTTCAGTAACAAATATATATTTTTTTTAAATATTAAAACTGGAGTTACTTAACTTATTTACCTCTCCCTATAATATATATATATATATATATCTTATATATTTAGCCAGATCTGTCACTCATCCCCTGTGTGTATAACGTTCCCACCCAGCATTATACACAAACCCACCCCCCCTAGGGAAAAGACCAGGGTTATACACACCACCACCCCCTTGACATCACCTCCCCCCCGCCCAGCCAGGGCTACAGTACACGCCCACCATACACCATGGTGTAGGCGAGCGGCACCCCCTCCTGCGATTCGCGCTCGCCCCCCTCCCGTGATTCGCAGACCCCGCGACCCCCCCCTCCCGCGATTCACCGACCCCCACAACCCCACTTTCCGCAATTCATGCGCCCCACCGCGATTCACGGCACCCCCGCGCCCCCTACCGCCATTCGTGGACCCCCGCAACCCCCCCTCCCGCGATTCATGGACCCCCACAACCTCCCTCCCGCAATTTGCGATTCACGCTGATAGACGCTGGGGACGCAGCCTAATTTGCATAATCCACACCCTTGTTTGCATACACCACGCCCCCTTTTCGGGCGCTCGCGCGAGTGTCCCTATTCTTCAATTCAAAAAGTTGGGAGGTATGTATGCAAATAGTTATGTACAAATATTTCATAGAGCCCAAGCATTTGCAGAGAGTCTCTTCCGCAATGTCTTGTGGTCCAAGAACTGTTTGACCCAGGCTCTACTTGGTCTAGAACCAACTCTGGCAAAGACACAGTTTCATGGGAAATTCAACTGATCACAGTAAATGTTACAGCAAATATTGGAGTTAATCATCATAATTGTTTTTTTTGCCAGATTTTTTTTATTGAGAAAGCAAATTAATTGCTGTTTTTGCAACTTAGCTCCGGGCTGGTGAAACTAAATTCCTGATAGTACCAACTATTGGGGTTAATTGAATTTACCCCAGGGACACTGTGAGCTGTTAGCGCCCCTGCTTGGTAGGACTCCTTTGCCGTAGAGTAGCCTGAGATGTTCATTACATGGATACAGCAGCATGCTGTAAACATTCCTTACATATTGTGGTCCATGGGGACATGATAAAATCATACAGTTGCTGAAGATTTGTCTGCTGTACAGCCCTGCTGTAGTTTCCTGTTCCACCACATCCCAACAGTCCTGTACTGGATTGTGATCCAGTGACCGTGGAAGCTATATGTATACACTTTGGTTTGTGACATGGAAGTAGCCATTGGAACATAGGTCAATTGTGGCCATAGAAGGAATACACATGGTTGCAGAAATACTCTGGTAGGCTGTAACATTAAAATAATGCACAAATGTAAGGGGAGTAATATGTGTCAATAAAACACTCCCCACACTACAACACCGCCACCTCCAGCCTGAACCATTGTCCTAAGGCAGGGTGGATGGTCCAACAAACCGTGGAACCTGATCGAGTCGTCTGCTGCTGTTAACCACTGTGGCAGAGACAGCATCTCTAAACATGAGAGTAATGTGGAGGATCCAGACCAGGTTTTGGAGCAGTAGCAGAAGCCAGATTGTTTAATCAGCAGCACCTGTGATCTCCTGATATAAGTATTTCCAGGGCAGAGGGCAAAAGCTCTTGATGGTGGATTGGCTGTCCAAGCGATAGACCTGACAAGAGTCTGTTTCATGCTGTAATTACCTGTATGCTGCTGCCAGTAACTACGCTTGCCTGTGGAATTGATCTGGCATGCTGTGACCTGCTTTTCAAAATGAAGACCAAAGACTTCATTTGAATTTCATGTATGTGATCTTTTTCACACCACCCACTTCAATATGGGATGTGCTATCCATTCAGAGATGCTCTTCTGCTTACTACTATTGTAACTACAGTAACTCAAATAATCACACGTCGTCTTGTCACTTCTCTCATTAATGAGGAGACCTCACCCCATCACATCACTCGATGTGTTATATTTCTCTGTGAACTTAAGAGACTGTTGTGCATGAAAATCTCCAGATCAGCAGTTTGCACCATACTCAAACCAAACAATCTGGCACCAGCGATCATTCCACCACCTAAGTCACATATATCTTATTACTTCTCCATTCTGATGCTTTGACTGAACGATATCTGAAACGATGATGTTTTCGTGCCTTTATAAATTGACCAGTGACACATGTAATATCCTGTTTATATCTCAGTGTGTAATATCAGGTATGCTATCAGGAGGTGGGTGTGTGTATGGGGGGCTTGGATTATTGTCCAGGCCGGAGACAGAGAAGGGGAGTCTGCCCTTGCCTTATACCCTGTGTAGATGTTTGTTTGTTTTTGAGACATTGTGCACGTGACGTCACATATACCACTTCTGACAGAGCAGTTGTCTGTAGGATGAAGAGGACCGCTGCAGGCAGAATATACAGGCAAAGGTAAATGTCTTTGGGCTGCGGAGCTGGCTTAAGAAACAAAAGGGAGGCTGGCTGGAGACACATAATGGGGGGCTGGCTGGAGAGACATAAAGGGACAATGGCTGATGAGATGCAAGGGGGGTAGGCTGCCTGGCGTGAAAGAATGGAGGGCTGGCTGGATAAACAGAAGAGGGAGTTGGCTAATGAGACAGAAAGGGGGGCTGGCTGGAGACACTGGGAAGTGGCTGTGCAATACCCAGTATAGGACTGGGAGGGTATAGGCCCAACGAGGTGGGTTTGACGTGTGACATCACGATGCCCCCCCTCTCCCCCGGAACCCAGATAGCAGCATCTTCCCCCCTCTTTCCTTAACACAGCTGTAATAACCCCCCACCCCCACCCCCCAGGTAGACTGGAAAATGTGAACTGTTGGTAGCTCTCGAGGGCTAGGGTTTGGCTACCACTGGCCTAGGTCGACACTTGAAATAGGTTGACATGCTTACGGTTGAAATGTCAACACAAGCGTGGACAGTGTCTTAGTCAACAAAATAGTGTGACGAGCATAGCGAGGTACCGCACCCAAAGCACGGCGGGCAAAGTGAGCCATGCGAGGGGACGCGGTACACTTATACCTATTCCGACAAAAGAGATGAAAAACTTATGTTGACCTTTTTCATGTCGACATATTCCTTGTGTCAACCTTTTGACCATGTTGAGCTTTTTTCATGTGTCGACCTATGCCCTGTCGACCAATAGTGGTTGATCTATTGACTGTAATACTGTCGACCCTATGACCCACACCCATCAGTGCTACAGATATTTTGTTCCATTTAAATTTAGATTTTGCCTAAAAATAGCCTATATAAAAGTACGTATCCTGTGAAACCACTGCAGCTATATTTGCTCTAGCTCACTAGGGAGGTCATTCTGGTTTGTTCGGTCCCCGGCGTGTTTGCATCGAGGATCAATGTTTTAGCACTGCGCATATTTGCATATACGCATGTGCAGGCCTGCAGTGCGGGCGCCTTCGGAGACTTGCATAGTCTCCTTTTTTGCTCGTAGGGGGGGGCGGGTTGGAGGTGGGCAGGAGGCCTTTCCTGGGCATGCCCACGAAAACACTGGGTGTGCCCAGGAAAACTCTGAGCATCCCCATTTGAACGCGGGCGGACACATGCCTTGCGGGGGCAGGCGGCTGACTTAACCGGACATCAGCTGCCCGCCCAGTTCTTGGAGCAGGAAGCTGCAAATCTAAGTCAACAGAGACTGACTTAAGCTGGGTACACATATATACAATCGTCGGGCCGTTCTTCCAATCTGGGGGCAAACGGCCGTTCGATTGTATAGGTGTGTACGCTGTCCCAATTGCTGCTGTGCGACCGATAAACGGCCAAAAACGCTCTTGGCCGTCCACGGTCGGTCGGTCGAAGGTTCTTTGCTGCTTAATATTTCATCCGACAGGACGGCTCCATATCGGAACAAAAGTGAAGTGTGTACGCATGTTCGATCGATATGCTTGACAGTTTGACAAAGCACGGTGGTATGCTGCATTATGAGAGACCCTGTAACCCTTTGCGGTACTTCTTTACTTTCACGGCGCCAGCATGGCGCCGCACGTACTTCCGGGTTACGCTCGCCACTAACTAAGTAAAATAAACTAAGTTAACGCCATGCCAACATGGATAGTTCATACCTCCACTATCCATGTTGGCATGGAGTTGATTTTAATTAGCGTGGCGAGCGTAGCGAGCCACCGAGCCCGCAGCGTGGGCGAGCGAAGCGAGCCCCGCAAGGGGACTCTGACGCGCGGCGCCATGCTGGCGCCGTGAAAGTACAGAAGTACCCCCTTTGCCTGCTGTTTTAACTAATGTGTGTATAATGCCTCACTGCCCAACACTTTAGAGGCATCACTTTAAGACATTAATCAATGTTGAAGTTTTAATAGAGTGTGCTGGAAGCTCTTTTCAGGGCACCATAACACACTATTAAAACTTCAACATTGATTAATGTCTTAAAGTGATGCCTCTAAAGTGTTGGGCAGTGAGGCATTATACACACATTAGTTAAAACAGCAGGCAAAGGGTTACAGGGTCTCTCATATACTTCTTCTTGCGATTGTTTGGACGGGAGTACATCGGACGTCGCAAGTAAAATTGTACATATGTGTACGCGCAGAACGGTCATATGTTTTGGACGGCCGAACGTGTATTCGGTCGATCGAACGGTCGCAAGAAAAAGGAAATTGTACATATGTGTACCCAGCTTTAGATTTGTGAACACTAGAGAAATCATTCGATGGTCAGCAACCATCCAATGATTTTGCGCCTGCGGATGATAATATTAATGCAAAACATCCATTCGCATTGCGGCGGGTACATTCGCTGTGCGGTGGAGGCAGGCACTCGCACGCCCGGAGGGCAGCATTACAAGGCTTGTTAAGGAGCAAACTAACGCTGCTTAGCGAGCTAACTAGAATGACCTCTTTGGTCTGTGATTGGTAAATTGTAATTACATACATTGTTCTTTTCTCTGTTGTTTAGCTGCACATTCATCTAAGCCCCAAGAAATGGTAGGAGAAAATAAAGGGCGAAAAGGAAGGAAGAAAGGAAAGGGCCTGAAGAGGGACCCGTGTCAGCGGAAATACAAGGACTTCTGCATTCATGGAGAATGTCGATATCTTAAAGTACTGAAGGAGCCATCATGTGTGTATGTAGATTTGTTTTGTTTTCACTTAGTTTAAACATAGGCTGTGCTTGTACACTTAAACGTTAAAGGTCCCATTTATCAACAAGTGATGAATATAGTGAGTGATAAAACTTATTGTGTATGATAAATGGTGCTCCAGCCAATCCGCTCAGAACTGACCTATTTCAATCACATGACAGGAGCTTATGGGCTGAAGTACCATTTATCATACGCAATGGGTTTTATCACCCATTGATAAATGAGCCTCCAACTATAGGTGCCCATATACTTTACAATTATTGTATACAATATTGCATCTCGGTTTTGCGATGAGATGAGATCTAGTACACGAAGTATGTGCTGCACATACTTTTTGTACTAGATCTCATCTCATCGCAAAACCGAGATGCGATGAGATGCAATATTGTATACAATAATTGTAACGTGTATGGGCACCTTATGACCTTTGTAATGGTACAGAAATAAAAAATGGATTTTTGCAGGGGAAACACACTGTGTACAGTGGATGCAGCAATGTAGTGTACATTTATTAACGGTGAACTCCATCTGCTTATGTCTCTTTATGTAATGGCTAGAGGTGGAAAAAAAAAACGGAAGGCAAAAAACTAAGCTTTCTGCATATTCCATGCTGCCCGTAGGACAGAGCTACAATAGGCGGGTGCCTAATGCTCCTAGCAATGAAGGTCCAGTACAGAGAAGGAGTCCTATAGCTCTAAAGTGATCATTGCCTTACATGTGGAGCAGTGATTGCTGCGCTCATACAGTCGCTGTATGCTTACATGGACAATGGCCCTTATTCAAATCTGATCGCAGTACAAATTTGTTCTCAAAATGGGCAAAACCATGTGCACTGCAGGTGGGGCAGATGTAACGTGCAGAGAGTTACATTTGGGAGTGGTGTGTTGAAATCTAAATTGCAGTGTAAAAATAATGCAGCCAGTATTTACTCTGCACAGAAACAAAAAAACTCACACAAATCTAACTCTCTCTATACATGTTACATCAGCCCCACCTGCAGTGCACATGGTTTTGCCAATTTTGAGAACAAATTTGTATTACAATCAGATCTGAATAAGGGCCACAGTGTGTTAGATGCAGTACTAACGTTTGGGGCAGAGAGGAGGGTTCAGGGTGAGAAACTAAGATGATGCCCTCTTCAGCGGGCTGTGCAGCACATAAAGTGGGCACTGGTAATCACTGCGCACATTCACACACAAGGCCCGGTTTCCTTGTACTACCCTATAGATCTTATAACAGCACTGACTATAGTACTGCCTTCTGTAAATACGTTGTAGAGCTGATTTTTATGCTTTGTCTTGGCTAGGTGTGGGCATGGCTAGGGCTTGTCTAAGCAAAGCCATTACTATTGAGGCCAGTGTTTCTCAAACTCGGTCCTCAGAAACCCACACAGTTCACGTTTTCCAGGTCACCTGACAGGTACGCTCATTACTGTCTGACACATTTTAAAAGATCCACAGGTGGAGCTAATTATTTCACTTGATTCTGTGAGGAGACCTGCAAAACATGCACTGTGAGGGGTCCTGAGGACCGACTTTGAGAACCAATGATTTAGGCCATGTGCATAACGATTGCTTTTTGCATAATATATTTCCGTACCTCCCAGCATTGTGAGAGCCGGGATCGGGATCTGGTCACAAAAGGGTGCCTAGTGCAGAGAAGAACAAGGCTGCCACTTACCCGCTATCTCTCCCCTCCAATCAGCTAGTACTTTCAGCCTCCTGTGAGACCCATTCAGCGGTACTCTGCTGTGCTATGCAGCGCAGGGGTGAATGGTACAAGCCTTCCAAATGCCGGGCAGATCGAGACAGTAGAGTCCTCAAACCATGACTGTCCTGCTGAAAGCTGGATGGTCAGAAGAAATGCCTTTCTGTAGTATTCTGAATGCAATCTCAGTAAGGGGATGACACAGAGTTGGCAGAAAGGAATGTAGCATTATTATGGTTGACTTATGCTATTTAATACACAGAAAAATTCTGACTTAGAACTTTGTCTTGGTATAACTTAATCTCACCCATTGTTTAGGTGTCAAGCTGGCTATCATGGGGAGAGATGCCATGCGCTGATCCTTCATTTGGGAAACCCCCCAAATACTTACGATCACACGACTGTGCTGGCCGTGGTTGCAGTTGTGCTCTCATCTTTCTGCCTAATTGTTATATCATCGTTATTAATACTAAGGTATGTTTCACTTTAAAGACTTTGACAATTACTTGATATTGTGAATGATGTAAAAGTCACCACTACTGCTTAAAATGTCTGATTTTATATCAGCATGAAAATGGATCTAAAATAAAGTAATAACTGTTTACATATGAGCAGTGGCGGCTCTTACCTCTGTGGGGATGGGGGGGGGCTGCTGCAATGCTGGGGCCCACCTTCACTGCCGGACCCCACCGCCGGTGCCTACTGGTCCCCGCTGCTGGTCCTGACCCCCTGCTGCATGACCAGAGTATGTGCAGTAGCTTCAGTACTGTGCATGCGCTGGCCCACAGCCTCTATGGGCTGCTTCGGCAGCAGTCCATAGAAGCATAATCATGGTCCTGGGTTCTGGCACATGCACAGTATCGTCCTTGGTACTGCGCATGCGTAGAACCCTTTTTTATGGGCTGCCACCACAGCAGAGGGAGAGAACACCTCCCAATGGGACTTGGTGACTGGCAGGTCAGACTTCCAATAAGAAGTCGCTGCCAGTCACAGTAAAGCCAGGGCAGTCACACAGACTGCATCTGGCTTCACACAGTGGCGGATTTTACCTGGGGTGGCTGCAGCTCTGCAGCCCCTAGGTAAAAACCGCCACTGCATATGAGATGATAAATTATGCTAGGCTTCCTATTGGCCACGTGTTGTACATAATTACAACCAGAGCAGACATGTTTTATGGTGCAGGAGTGGTATGTCCGAAGGGTTCTCTTTTGCTGTCCGGTCGGCAGGTCAACAATATCTAGATCAACAGTCACTAGGTTGACCACTAATGGTCGACAGTGATTAAGTTAACACCTGAAAATGGCCAACATACACTAGGTCAACAATGACACAAGGTCCGACTTGTTCATACTTTACCATCCCAGTGGGCATATTTCCATAATTTGACGCCAAAATGATATTATTGGGTGAAATGTAATAGGATGAGAGATTCAGAAAGTGAGAGATTTGGTAAGAAATCTCCAGGTTTTTTTTTTTTTTTAAAGCGGCAATAATTTACACATCAAAATCAAACAGGTTTTTTTTTTTTTGCCGTGTAAATGATTGCCGCTTTAAAAATCTGCAGATTTCTTACCAAATCTCTCACTTTCTGAATCTCTCATCCTATTATATTTCCCCCCAAGCTGTCTTTATGAGTGGGGGTAATTTGGTGTTTCTGGGTAGTAAATGACCTATCACCGCACTTATTACATAAAGTATCTGCTTGATTTACAAAAAGTATCAAATAACAAAATAGAGGCGTCACTGAGTTGGAATCAGAGATATAGCAGTCTTTGTACATACAGACATACAGAAACTTTGGATATTCTTGAGTAATATATAATCCATTTCCAAACAAAGAGCTTCATATAATTAATTGAAGGCTGTCCGCATCATCCTCTCCTTATACAAAACAGGCAATATACCCACCGATATCCTGATTGAGCTAAGTTCAGTGCCAATGTCATATATAGAGTATGGTCAACACTTTAAAAACCAATGTTTATAGGTGAGTTACCTAGCCCAAATCTGGTCCATATTATGTGTCCGTGCGCCTGTAGGTAAAGACCAAATGCTGCAGGCAAAGGCAACTATTCATATCTCTTCACCTACTGAGGAAAACGCTCTTGCCAGTCAGCATTGAAATATGTCAAGGAGCAAACTGCTTTAAATTGCATGATTACTGCAGAGCCTGTCCATACACTATATTTGAATCATTGTCCCTCCAGCTGCTTCCACGCCTCTCTGTGTCCCTTCAGCCCTCTCTCACCTTGTATTCAGCATGCACAGAGCTTGCTCCTCCTAGTGGCTTTTTTCTTCACTTCAGCTGCAGTGACTGCATGACATCACATACGGCGTGCCGTAAACGAGTTTGACCTGAGGATGAGACGCACGCCAGCTCCTTTTTGTGCAAGAGGATATCTCTGCAGATGAGCCAGCATTCCCCATAGTGATGCCACTGATCAAGAGGCATGTCTATCACCACTCAAGGGTGTGTCCAGAACTATTTTCTTTTCATCAATGCCTACCTCTCATCATTGTCCCCTCATAGCCCCCATATCCTTATGTTCAGGACTCTATCCAATCACTTACCTACTGGACGCCCTTTTGTACAGCACAGTAGTGCCCCTGATTCACACTATGCCAAACAGAACCCTGCAGTTTGTTTTAGATAGTACATTTGCAATGCACTGCACTTGTCCATCCTCGGCCCTCCTCGGGTGGGTGGTGGTGGAGATTATTTGGGCACAAAGTGAAAGGGAGGGTGCCACTGACGCATTCAGTGACTTCATCACCGAATCTCATGTTCTATATTTAGGGTGTGCCTGTGTGCACGCCTATAGTTACTGGTCACATTTAATGTCTCCGATTGCACAGTGTATGTCTGCCAGGCAGGGTGGCATTGATTGCACAGTGTACCTCTGCCAGTCAGGGTGGCATTGATTGCACAGTGTATGTCTGCCAGTCAGGGTGGCATTGATTGCACAGTGTATGTCTGCCAGTCAGGGTGGCATAGATTGCACAGTGTACCTCTGCCAGTCAGGGTGGCATAGATTGCACAGTGTACCTCTGCCAGTCAGGGTGGCATAGATTGCACAGTGTACTTCTGCCAGTCAGGGTGGCATAGATTGCACAGTGTACTTCTGCCAGTCAGTGTGGCATAGATTGCACAGTGTACCTCTGCCAGTCAGATTGTTTGATAAGGTCCTCTAGCCAGTAATGATTTACTATTAATCCTTGTTTTTATTTATTTAATTTATTACCAGTTATTAATATAGTGCACACATATACTGCAGCGCTATACAGAGAACATTTGGCCATTCAGGCCCTGCTACAGTGGGGCTTACAATCTATTGGGGGTTATTCAGACCAGATTGTTGGGCTGCTAACTTGCAGAGCCCTGCGATCAGGTAATCGCTGCCCAGCCAGAGTGAAATCCCGCCCTGTGCAAGCCTGCAAATCCATGTACAATGCTTGCGAATTGCTTGGGAAAAATCACGCCGATTTTAGTGATTAGCAACAAATCCATACACAAGCCGCTTTTCCATTGCGTGCAGTCTGCGCATAGCCCAGAACTTGGCGGCTGCTATAGAAAAAGGCTGATCATGGCCGGAGCTGACGTCACATGACTTACCTTCAAACGCCTGCGCACACTTGCTTTTTCCCTGACACTCCCAGAAAACGTCTGTTTTTCCGTCAATCAACTTGCGTACAGCTAGCGATTACAAAGAAATTGCTGGATTTTATCGCAGGATGGCCTCGCACTAACATACTGTGAGCCGTACGCATGTGCAGTTGTTCGATTATCGCTCAGCTTGCAAATTTGCAGCTGTGCGATCAGGACTGAATAACCTCCTATATTCCCTATCACATTTACACTCATACACATTAGGGCTTATTAACCTACCAGCAAATTTTTGGATTGTGGGAGGAACCGGAGTACCCGGAGGAAACCCACGCAAGTACGGAAAGTCTATACCAGTGGTAGCCAACCCTAGCCTACGAGAGCTACCAACAGTTCACATTTTCCAGACAACCTAGCTGCTGCACAGATGCACTAATTAATCACTGACACATTTTAAAAGATACACAGATGGAGCTAATTAGCTCACTTGTGATTCTGTGAGGAGACCTGCAAAACATGCACTGTTGGTAGCTCTCGAGGACTAGGGTTGGCTACCCCAGGTCTATACAATGCTGCAGTGTTAGGTCCATGGTGGGAATTGAAACATCAAACTCCGTGCTGAGTGACTATAATGCTAACCACTAAACCAGCCATACATTATTTAGAATCCTATTTAAATTATAATGGTGACATAGTTAAATGCTTTAAATAATACACCCGTAATCTACCGCCAACGTAATGCTGCCAATATTTTGTCCGTCAAGTGTTTGATGGTCCCAAAAATAATCTTTCTTTATGTTTTTGCAACCGTGCAAACAAATATAAACCATTACTATACAATAAAACACAGACCTTTTCTAATGACACATGGCAGAGTCTACATAGCTTATCTCGGAACACACTGGGAGAGATGCCTGGGGTCATGGCCCGGTGTTAAAGGGTCCCTGAAAAAGACAAACCACTGGTCAACTCGAGAGATCCAACCCAGGTAGCAACATGAGTTGGACACGGAACCACCTGTGTTAGGGGGCATTGTGAATGGTTCGACTCATGTCACATTTACAGTATAGGAAGAGCTGGATTCCGGTGCTTGAAGGGCACTTTCCGGGGGATTGGTTCTAAATCCCGGGCGGTCGGAATCCCGACGTTCAAAATCCCAACGCCGGAATCCCGACCGCCGAAATCCCGACAAGGGGGGGATGTGGATCGCCCCCCCCCTTGCGGGCTCGCTGCGCTTGCCACACTAATTTATTCTCCCTCTATGGGTGTTCGGCAGTCCCGGCGGACGGAATTCCGACCGCCGGGATTGTAACTGCATACCCTTTCCGGAGCGTCTGTGGCAGGGACATATTAAGAGAAAAGGTAGCCTGGAGAAGCGGCCAAGTCTCCCAGAGGCTGCCAACTGCTGCCCTTTTCCAAAGTTAGGTAGGCGGTCCAGGCAGTACAATGATGTAATATGTCAATTATGTCATTGTGCCCCCCCCCCTACACTGCAGAGTTGACATGGCTTCACATTCCTAAAGGGGTCACCTGGTGAGTTGGAAAAGGTGGTTTTGGAGTGGGTATTAATAATTGTGTCTTGTACAATAATCTGTCCCCCAACAGGATATATTTGTGAGCAACCATTGGTGTATGCTACAAAACGATATCATATGTATAAATTCTTGGGGAAAAAGTGCCAAGCTCCGGTGCCACCCACCCTTGCCAGGGGGCATGAACATTTTACAATAGATAGCTAATGACTGATTTCTTTGCCACATAGAATCCCCGGGGCTTATTGTTATGAGTGCAGGGCGTGCTTCTGAGTGACAGTTGCTGCAGCCATACACCCATATGTGTAAATTTAGAAAGGTGGCTGACTTTCAGGGAATCCTTTAAATAGTAGTGCAGTAGCTAAGTCTGGATGTAAGATGTAAGTCTGGCTAACTGAACTACATCCTGTCCTGAAAACCACACCAGTCTGGGATTGTTAGAGTGGTCATCTTCTATTCCCACTATCATCAGTCTTCTGTGACAAGCTCCGCCATTGTGCCAATGCATTTGGAGAATGTTTTATCTAATTCTGTCTCTTGGTTTGAAGAGAACTTTGTTCCATTAGTAACCTGTGTACTTTACAACTAAAGGTCTAATTCTGCTTTGTTAGCAAAGGAAAAAAGTACGCAAATGGTCCAAAACCATTCTGCACTGCAGGTGGGGTAGATGTAACATGAGCAGAGAGAGAGTTAGATTTGGGTTTTGAAATCTAAATTTGGTGTTAAAACAAAGCCGTCTGAGTGCTTCTCACGGGGGGGCGGTAATCACGGAAGTCTCCGAGTAGGGCGGGAGCCTGTGAGCCCTCTGATGTGTGGAGCCAGGTGAATGCTGGGAGAGTCGGGTCGCGCTAACGTGGCGTTCTAGCATGCACGAAGGAGACAGAGTGACTCCCTGACTGGACCGAGAGGAAGGTGATACGCACACGCCAGCTGCCGACGGGAGCGTGGAACAGGGCGCCGCAGCACAGTACCACACAGCCCTGATACCTGTGGCCGGAGCGCTCTGTGAGCCTGTACAGCTGGGAGATCCGAGGCAACCAGGCGGCTATTAAGAGGAGACAGCGCCGGGACGTGCCTACCCGTGGAGGGGGGAAACCAGGCGAGCGGTGCAGCGCGGAGAGGCGGCCTCCCACGGGACGGACGGAGGTGCCAGGAGAGTGGATGGAGAGCCCCCGACACACCAGGAGCCTGACCGGGCGCTAAACAGCCGACCCAGAGGGTATAAGCTGGGAGCAGCGGGAGCAGGCTGTATATCCTCTGCACTGCCACAGCCACTGCCGAGAGAGCCTTCCAGAGAGGGTGTGCACGTCAGAACTGAGTGAGTACTCGTCCCATAGTACAGTGCACTAAGATTTGGAGGTTTGTGGTGGTGAATGGAAAGGCGGCCAGGGACAGAGCCAAAGCAGGAGGGAAACGGCCGACCCCGGAGAGTATAAGTCAGACTGGTTGTGTATATAAACATTGAGCTGAGTTGTAAAAACAAGTGAGACAAGGTCTGCTTAATACGCTGCACCCACATAGTAAATATGAGGAAGGCCGGACAGGCAGCTGCAGCAGCAGCAGCTGCTGCCAAACTGGAAAAATTTGCAAGGGATAGTGCAAACCAGCATAAGGCCCAGAGTAAAGGGAAACGGGACTCAATGTCACCGAATGAATCCGCCCTGCTGAATTCTACAATGTCTGACACGGTACCAGAGGCCACCTTTCAGAAACTGCTAGAGGCCATTAATGGGAGTGAAGAGAGATTAAGTGGCAAGATTGAGCAAATGCAATCCGAAATTACCCTGCTAAGGCAATCGGTACAAAGCATACAGACCCGGGTTAATGAGACAGAAGCTAGAATATCCCAGCTAGAGGACATTCAGAGCCCTATGGCAGAGCAAATTAAAAAGCTAACGGGGACGGTGGTACAGGTCCAGAGTCAAATTGCCGACATGGAAGGGCGCCTTAGACGCAATAACATTAGACTAATTGGGGTTCCCGAGAAAACGGAGGGGGAGAGTGCCGAAAACTGGCTGGAATCCTGGCTGTCAACTCAATATGGCAGAGACTCGCTCTCAGCACAGTTCTGCATAGAGAGAGCTCACAGGGTCCCAATGAAAGCCCCGCCACCAGGTGCCCAACCTAGAACCCTGATAGCAAAAGTTCTCAATTATCGGGATCGAGATACTATAATTCGGAAATCAAGAAATCTCGACTTAAAAATCAATGGGAACAATGTAATGATCTTCCCGGACTTCGCCAAAGAGGTCCAAAAGGAAAGAGTGAAATATGCAAACATCAAGAGACAATTAAGGGACTTAAATATTCAATATTCAATGATGTTCCCAGCCAAGCTGAGGGTAGTCATTGAAGGTAAAACCAGATTCTTTAATAACCCAGAGGAAGCATCGGACTGGTTGACAAGCTTTAAACCAAAAGCAGGAAGATAAGGAATGACCACATGATGGACTGTGCATATACCCATGAAACAGGAATGTTGTCACTAAGCGTGAACCCAATTTTTTTTTTTTTTTTCTCTCTCTCTCTCTCATAACGTAATATAGAGCAAGTGATTAACATCAGAGGGCCCACTCGAGAGTGTGATTACTAAATGTTTTATTGCCCCAAGTGTTTGAGATTTGTGGGTGTGTGTGTCGGGGGGGGGGGGGGGGGGAGGGCACTAGGTATACTGTAGTGGGGATGGTATACAGGGAGGGGGGTGGGGGGAGTAAGGGGAGAGATTTGTTGCCAATAGGAGTTAGGTTAATGTCGGTAGAAAACAAGGTAAAACATGGTAAAAATTGTAACACAAGGTAAAACATGGTAAAAATTTTATATTGGAATGTTCGTGGTCTGAATGACCGTATAAAGAGAGCAACCGTGATGAACCAAATTAAGAAATATGGGGCGCAGATTATATGTTTGGGGGAAACACATCTGATTGGGGAAAAAATTATGGCCCTGAAAAGGGCGTGGGTTGGGAGCATGTACCACTCATGTTTCTCCAGCATGGCAAGGGGCGTGTCGATAATGATCCATAAAAATGTACCCTTTGTGTGCGAGAAAAAGGAAATTGACCCAATGGGAAGATACGTGTTCCTACAGGGGAAGTTATACAGAAATCAGGTATGCATCATGGCGGTGTACATCCCCCCACCGTTCCACTACGAGGTACTGAAAAAGGCAGTGGAATTTGTGGCTAGGTCAGGAGGGGCGGCGGCCTTATGCCTGGGGGATATGAACAATGTACTTGATCCCAGCTTAGATAGATGGAGGAAGAATGATACAGGCACCAGTGGGGGCAACAAGGGCCTGCACAAGTTTTTGGAAGATGTGGGGTGGAAGGATTGGTGGAGGGAGAAGCACCCCGAAACATTAACATACTCCTGCTACTCTAAATCATATGAAACCTTCTCACGTATAGACATGGCCCTGATGGATGAAACTATGTTCCCCCATATACAACAGGTGGAATATATGACACATGGGATCTCCGACCATGCGCCCATCTTGGTTCAGACTAGTGAACAAGTGGATAGGGGTAGGCGGATGTGGAAATGCCATCCTTCCTGGCTGAACCAGATGGGTGATGGGAGTGAGATCATTAGGGAATGGGAAATATACTATGAGGATAATGAAGGATCAGCACCAGAAGGGGTGGTGTGGGATGCCGGGAAAGCTGCCCTGAGAGGAGCCCTTATAAAAAAGATTGCCCAAATCAAAAAAACCTCGAGGGAGGAAAATGTAGAGGCAGAAAGGAATAGCAAAGCCAGGGAGGTGGCATATTGGCAGGAGGGGACTGAGGATGCAAGAAGGGAATGGGTAGTTGCCAAGACAGCATGGTTGGATGCAGTACAGGAACATACAGTGAGACAGGAGTCTTTCAGGGAACACAATAAATATATACTATATGACAGACCGGGTAGCTACTTGGCACAACTAGCTAGGGGTGAAATAACCAGCTCGAAGAATATAATATATGTGATGAGAGAGGATGGTAGTAAGGCGGAAACCACCCCTGAAATAGCTAGCGCCTTTCTTCAATATTTTGAAGAACTGTATAAGTCTATATCCCCAAGGACAAAAGAAGAGAGAACAGAATTCCTAAAGGGAATAGAGGTACCTACTTTAAGTGAAGCAGATAGAGTAGCATTGGAAAACCCCATTTCAGAACAGGAAGTTGGAGAGGCAATAAAAACTATGCCTGGGGGTAAAGCGCCAGGTTGCGATGGGTTACCACCTGAAATATATAAAAAATTTGCAACCCAAATGGTGCCTAAGATTACAGAAATGTTAAATCACAGTCTGCAGCAGGGGCTAATCCCGGAATCAATGGGGGAGGCGATGATAGTACTCATATTGAAGGAAGGCAAGAACCCAACTGCAATGGAATCATATAGGCCCATATCATTAATAAACACAGATGCCAAAATTTTGGCTAAAGTGTTAGCAAAACGGTTAGAAGGGGTGATGGATAAACTTGTACATGAGGACCAAACAGGATTTCGCAAAGAAAGGAGTACAGCAATAAATATCCGTAGGTTTTATATAAATACACAAATCGACCAGCAAGAGGGAGACACCCCATGCACCCTCTCTTTGGATGCCGCAAAGGCATATGACAGTATAGAATGGGGATACCTATGGGAAGTATTGTGGAGATTCGGCTTCGGGGGGAAGTTTATTAATTGGATTAAAACTTTATACGCTGTTCCAAGGGCCAGGCTACAAATTAATGGGTACGTAACGGAAACCTTTGAACTTGAGAGGGGAACGAGGCAGGGGTGTCCAATGTCCCCTGCATTGTTTAACCTGGCACTGGAACCATTGGCATGCTCCCTGAGACAAAACCCAGCGATGAGTGGTCTGGGGCGAGCCGTCGAAGGAAAAAACAAACAAGTGATATCTGCCTATGCAGACGATATGTTAATATACATTGCGGACCAAGACAGGGAGATGCCAATCGTATTAAGAACATTGGAGGATTTTGGGCAACAGTCTGGGATAAAAATAAATTGGGATAAATCCAGTATAATGCCAGGTAAGGGAGGATGCCCAACCAGTCGGACGGAAGAGGGAGTGGTAAAATGGACAGGGAGTATGAAATACCTGGGGGTCCATATATCAAATGATGCAAATAAGTATGTCAAGATGAACCTGGAACCATTGATAAAGTGGTACCAGGGGAAAATCAAAACATGGGCAAAACTGCCGCTATCCATAACGGGGAGAGTGAATGTGGTAAAGATGGTAGTACTGCCCAAGATGCTTTACACCCTTCAACAAGCACCAGCCCATATACCCGCAAGAATATTCAAAAAGATCGATAGTATAACATCAACCTTCATTTGGGGGAATAAAAGAGCTAGAATTAAAATAACTACTTTAACTAGAAATAAAAAGCAAGGAGGCTTGGGGCTGCCACATTTTAAATTGTATTATATGGCAACACAGATATGGCACCTGAAGGGCTGGGTAGCAAGAACTAGCGAGAATAGCCTAAACGAGTTAGTGGACCAGAATAGAGAGGGGGACTCCCCAAAGCAGGTTCTACTGGACCATAGCAAAGGGAAAACTCAAAAGCCACTAATCAAACAAGCTAAGAAGATCTGGGATCAGACAAATAAAATTCTGGGCTATGAGGGACTGGATCCGGAAACCCCGATCTGGGCAATAAATACCCAGGGAGGAGAAGTTCGATACAGGAGAAAAGAAATTAAGGCTTGCTGGGGAAAATATGGAATAACGCAAGTAGGACAAATATATGAAGAAGGAAGGATAAAGACGTTTGAACAGCTGGCAACGGAGTATATGCTGGGAAAAAACATGTTCTATAGGTATCTCCAGCTAAGGAGTAGCTTAGGGGCAGCATATGGGAGGGAAGGGGTTAACATAGAGGACTCCCCAGTAAAGAAAATCCTAGACTCAAAAAATAAAATCAAAGTAGCCGGTATATACAAAATATTGATAGGGAAGGTAGAAGATAGCCAAATAAAGAAAAACAGAAGTGAGTGGAGTAAGGATATAGGGAGTATGACTGATGAGGAATGGGGCAAAGTATTGGCATCCCCTACAAAGGCAACAGCATCAACACGGTTCCAACAAATACAGCTCTTCATAGTACACAGAGTATACGTGACCCCAGTAAAACTCAAACAATATAATAAAAGAAATAGTGATAAATGCCCCAAATGTAGAGTACACCAAGGAACATTTCTACACATGATTTGGCAGTGTAGACATGTTCAGAGGTTATGGCAGGCGGTTGGCCAAGTAACTATACGGTTGGGTTTCGACCAAAACATTCTAAATGAAAAAGTATGTATATTAAATAGTCATGCACAAGTTGGCACAGATAAATACCAATCACAATGTATTGTAAACTTAGTCACTTTGGTTAAGGTATTAATAGTCAGAAAATGGCTGGCACAGGACACCCCGAATATAAAACAATGGAAAAATTTAGTAAATAGCACTATTGCACACGAAAGATACATGTACTCAAAGAGAGGCTGCATAAGTAAGTTTCACCAGGTTTGGGATATTTGGATACAGTCCGAATTTTATGATGGAAAATAGGTAGGTTCATAGGAACAAAAAAGGCACACCATGCACTTTAATAGGATTAAAAAGATACAGAGGAGATATAACAATAAGACGACTTAGAGGGGACAAATCCCGGGGAGGGTAGGGAGGGGGGGGATGGGTAGTTATTAGGATAGGGGGGGGGGAAGGAGTCCCAAGGGAATAAGGAAGTCCGGACTGTTAATATTGGATAGGATGTTATTTATGTGTTGTATATATGTTAAAAGACGTTCGGATTTGGACTATATGGTTGTCACCACCTGACCCCCCTTTTTTCTGTGTTGTTTGTTTGTTTGTTTGTTTGTGTAAGAAAAACTGTAATAAATAAAGACTAATAAAAAAAAAAACAAAGCCGTCTAAAATATGTGGGCTACATGTAAAAGCAGCTAGTATTTAACCTGCAGTAAACAATGTAAATGTATTTGCATCTCTTGCAACATGGTTTGTTCCATACACAGAATTGCTTGTTTTTTTTTTTTGCTTTACTGAATCTGGTCCTAAACTCACATTCCTTATACTGGAGTTATGTATATGGGATTGGAATTGCTATCACTACTGCTGTATGGTAATGCAGAAGGAGGAGTCTATTATAGGCAGATGCCTCCTCCTACTGTAGTGATTTGACCTGCTTCCTAGGATGCAGCATCGGATCACTGACTCCCCATTGGGCGGCATGCGGCACCCATGATTGCGTGTAAGCCACCTGTCGGAGTTCCCTAGCCCCTTGCCTCTATCTCCCATATTGGGAAATAGAGGCTGTCCTCAAAAACTTTTGCAAACTATAATTCAGTAAAAGTCTGCTGTCGTCCTTCCTTCATTGCAAGACATATTTAAGAAGAACAAGTCCTCCACAATGTATTAAAGCAACTGTCCTTATTTTCGTGGGACAGTCCCGTTTTTTTTTATGGAGACTGTCCCATGTCCCGCCCAGGGACAGCAGAGTCCCATGGTGGGGGGGCAGTTGGGCATCCACTCTGCCTGCTCAGCAGAGCAGAGGGGCATAGATGCTGAACCAGAGGGGATGGGGCCATGCCCCCATAGTGACAAAAAAAAACGAGGGCCCTTTTAGGGTGGGTGCAGGGCGGAGGCATCCCGATTTAACAGAACTGAATAGTTGACAGATATGCCAAAGTGGCACATTCCATGCCAAGTGATCCAGTGCAAACTACCTTAATATATACTTTCACATTTATTCTCAGGCTGAGACTGAGGCCTCAGCTTGGGATCAACATCGTGACAGATGTTTGTAATGTTTCTCGCAGATTGCCAACTGAATAAACATCGGCTAATGCTGGCCACACATCAGACCAACTTTCCTGGTACTGGATAGGAGGAAATGTAATTTGAGATTAAGTAAATCAAATAGGTCCAACTACCGTACATTGTCTGAGTGACAGTTGTTGTCCATTTTCAGATTTGAGAAACAAATGACTTAATTACAAATTACTTTTGCTCCTATACGGTGCCAGGTTTTTATTCCATCCAACCAACTAGTTGGATGGTTGGAGGAAAGTTGGTCTGATGTGTGGCCAGCCTAACTCTGTCATTGGCACTCCTGGAAAATGAGAGCAAGATGCACCCGTTTCCAGAAATACCGGTTGTCCCCGCACCACCCCCCTGAACACCTCTTCCTGTTAATGAGGCAGAAGGTGGACTTTGTTCAATCACTCAGGCCCCGTTTTGCACATACGCAGGATGGAGCCTGCACCGATTCCCAATAATCTGGAACCTTACGTGGGCATTTCAAACTACTACTCCCCCATAAAAAAAACACCCTATGGGGGTTGTGGTTGCTGTTGGGCACGGAGGAACAGCAGCAGATATCGGAGATACATGCTGTGATCCCTTCTTAATACATGGGAGTGACACTGTATAGGGGCTATCCAATTACCCCTCCCTTTTTATTTTTTTTACTGATTGGATTGTCTGAGAAAAAAAAATGTAATCGAAAACACACAGGTTCAGTGCCGTTTTCTCCATGCCGGTTTATCAGGGCTAATTAGATTGTAACTCAAAGTAGAATGCACTAAATGTTAACAAAAAGCCACAGAACACTATGGGTGAGATTTAATAGGATGAGAGATTCAGAAAGTGAGAGATTTGGGAAGAAATCTCCAGGGTTTTTTTAAAGCGGCAATCATTTACACTTCAAAATCAAACTGGATTTGCAGTGAAAATGATTGCCGCTTTAATAAAACTGGAGATTTCTTCCCAAATCTCTCACTTTCTGAATCTCTCATCCTATTAAATCTCACCCTATATGCTAGTCAGGGCCGGCGCCACCACTAGGCAGCTCTAGGCATTTGCCTAGGGTGCCGGCACCTGGAGGATGGCAGTTCGCCCCTCACCCCCAGCGAGTTGTGGAAAAAACTTGCAGGAGCGGTCAGGGGTGTCCGTGCAGCAGTGGTACCTGCGGTCAGGGGTGTCCGTGTGGCAGTGGTACCTGCGGTCAGGGGTGTCCGTGCGCAGTGGTACCTGCGGCGCCGTCATGTGTATAAAGCTGGCTGCGGCCGGCTGGGTCCCTGTAGTGAATAGAAAATAACTAGCGCTATGCGCGCAGCGGCGCAGGAAGCGCTAGTTATTTTCTATTCACTGCAGGGACCCCGCCGGCTGCAGACAGCTTTATACACATGACGGCGCCACAGGTACCACTGCCGCACGGACACCCCTGACCGCTCCTGCACTGCAGGGACACCCCTGGCAGGGATGCCGTCCACCCCCCCCCCCCCCGGCACCAGGGCGCCCCGACCCCGACTTGCCTGGGGCGCTCCGGTGCCTTGCACCGGCCCTGATGCTAGTCCATTATGGTCGCTACTGTATGTGTCAGATATCCTGAGCATTATTCATGCATAAGTAAAAAGGGACCTAGATCAGAGTTGGATATTATTTGCATCATTGTCGCATCTTTTGGATGTGGTAGTGATGTGAATATATATTCTTATACCACAGGAGGCTTCTAAAGATGTCAGTCATGACGTCTGCAGCCATTGGCCATCTGAGTAAGACCAAGCTTACTCCGAATGACCAATGGATTGCCACTGACGGAACCAGGAACTCTACATAGGTAAGTCCAAACTCTTGCTTCGGCATACTTGCAAAACCAGGGCAAAACATACCTGTTTTGTAAACTGTTCCCGGTCACCGCCCACTCCCCTGGTCCAAAAGTACGTGGGACCATATCTGCCTACTCTCCAGCAGGTAGCGGGAGAAGCGGGCAGGAAAAGCAGTTTATCCCCAGCATTTGTGGCTCCATATGTTGCAGTATTGTCCTTTAGCCCCACTCATGGTCCCACAAATTGCAACATTTTACGTGTACTAATGACACGACCGCTGCCCCCGAAGGGACCCACAGAGTCTTCTGGAAGGGAGAAGTTAAAAGTACATAAGATTGTGCAGTCCATTTACAATCAGAGTTCTACGCAAACCATGATCATCATATAATCATTCTGCCATTCAGTAGAACTTGTGATGGACATTTGTATTTTATTATTTGTAGAATGATTTATCAATGTGTTTTTTTGTTTTTTTTCCCCACAAAGGTACCACAAAAGAGGAGCTTATAATGTGGAAAATGAAGAAAAACTCAAATTTGGAAGTCCTACATAAAGATACCGTTGTTGAAAGAAAATTTATTATAAATTATGGATATTTCAAATAGACTTCATTACGGGTTGCTGGCAGAGGGAATGGACTGTCCAGGGTGATGCCACCTCAATGACGTATATCCTGCCTGAAGATGGAAATAGTTCTGTATTTATTGTCCGTATAAACTTTTGAACATTTTCAGCAACTAATTCTAGCAGAGTTCTAAATAGTAAGGATGTAGATGCCACAATGCAATGAAGGAAGTGACAGATTAAAACTACACTGGGCCCAGGTATAGTTCTGGCGTATACTATCTGGGCTTTTAGGTTACTTTTTTTTTTTTTTTTACTTTATCACTTAGAATGTTTTAATATCATGGATCGCTTATTAATATTATTAATAATAAGTGAAATAAACAGCCCAAAATGTACTAAATTTATTAGGATTATATAGCAATCCCATTGGCTAAAATTCTTTGAATCTATTGTCAAAAGTAATACCTGTACGAGAATCCATCTGGTTCTACTTGCTGTCCTGGGCCCTTACCGTTATTGTAGTGTTGCCTGCTACTAAGTGAGGGTGCTTCATCTATCATTATCTATGTTTTTCATCAGTGTATTATGCTATGAGGTATTCTGGCCTACTTTCTTAGAATGTTCAGGACTATTCAGAATCTCGTAATCCCAAAATAATAGCCAACCTCCTGCATCTGCCCACTTCCCTGAGGAAGTCTCCAGTATCCACCTACTTTTCTGTGGAAGTCTCCTGTATCTGCTCACTTCTCTGAGGAAGTCTCTTGTATCCACCCACTTCTCTGAGGAAGTATGCCATATCTTCCCACTTCTCTGAGGAAATATTCCATATCTGCGCACTTCTCTGATGAAGTCTCCTGTATCCACCCACTTCTCTGAGGAAGTATCCCGTATCCACCCATTTCCCTGAGGAAGTATCCTGTATCCACCCACTTCTCTGGCTCCTGTACCTACCCACTTCTTAGACTACTCTCTTGGGATTCTGGGATAGCTCCACAAGATTTGGGATACACCTGGACATTCCAGGAGGCTTGCATAGTTCATAGTTGCCCCACCCCAGCTTCAGAATGCTGACTATCACGGTATTGTATTGTGGCAAATGAAGCCACAATGATGCAATTCACTGTACCATGCCCAGTGCACCTTCTCACCCACTGGCATTTTTCCCCAGTTAAAAAGTTGGTAAGTATGCTATTGGGTCATTTCTTAACCAATGAAAACCCTTCACCATTGTTAACGCTATTTTATTGTATGTGTTGTGTTTGACTGGAACTTCAAATAGTATATTCTGGGAGCATCCAGGATGTATAATGGGGCATATTTACACAAAAGGTGCTAATCTTTTCAACATATACAGCTAATAGGTCACATGAGGTTTTGGTTTAGTACTGATTGTAAATGAATTATTTTCTAAAAGAAAATCTAAAGGAAAACTATTATTAAAGATAGATTTTATTATGTTGTGAATAAGAGCAAATCTATATAATGGCCTGATTCAGAGATAGAAGTTATTGGTTCCACACTAGCGGCTGTTTGCAAGAGTTGCGGGTGCGATCATTTACCAATCCCCTGCTGCACTAGCGCGTGCAGGCCCTGAGATGCCTATTTTCTGTGCACCTGCCTATGGGAGATGCAATGTCTCTGCCTGAGCATGGACCCTGCAGAAGGAGCTACGTGTCGGAGAACGCAGCTAGCTTCCACTGATATACCAACGAGACAATTTTTTTTTTTTTATCATCAATCATTTTTAGTGAACAATATAATTGTCCAATAAAGAATCAACGACACAAAACATTTTGTTTTAAGAACAAAATGAGGGGGGGGGGGGGGGGGGGGTGATATAGAGAGAAAAACATGGAGTGGAGGAACAGGGAACATAAAATCAAAATACAAGGCATGTTTACAAGTGAACCAAGAAAGGTTACAAGAAGGAGTATAAATAAAACATCAAACTAGACATATCCAAGTTAGCCAACACATGGTGTATAATGTAGGGTACTTGTGGAGTATCACGGTCCCATCGCATGCCATATATAGTGGCATGCGATGCAATGCGATTTTTACCGTTTTTTGACAAAATCGTATGCGATCGCATCGCATGCGATCGCATACGATTTTGCACTGAAAAGCATCCAAATGCATTGTAATTAGTATTAAACATGTTCAATGGCCCCCAACTGGCATTTTTGAGGCTGTACCACCCCCACTATCAACGCAAACCCGAAGCGTGGCGAGCACAGCGAGCCCGCGAGGGGCGGCGGTACGCGTCCTACGACCTTTTCATATCCCCACTATCCACGTCGGCGTGGAGTTGAGAATAGAAAGTGTGGCGAGCGCAGCAAGCCACTGAGCCCGAAGCGAGGGGACGCGGACACCTGTGAAGCCCGTGAGGGGACGCGGATACCTGTGAAGGTATCTGCATACCCTCGCGGGGCTCGCCACGCTTCGGGCACGGTGGCTCGCTGCGCTCGCCACACTTTCTATTCTCAACTCCACGCCCACGTGGATAGTGGGGGTATGAAAAGGTCGTAGGGCGCGTACCGCCGCCCCTCGCGGGCTCGCTGCGTTCGCCGCGCTTCGGGTTCGCATTGATAGTGGGGGTGGTACAGCCTCAAAAATGCCAGTTGGGGGCCATTGAACATGTTTAATACTAATTCCAATGCATTTGGATGCTTTTCAGTGCAAAATCGTATGCGATCAAATCGCATGCGATGCAATGCGATTTTTTTGCATACGATGGCCATCGTGGGAGCCGTGATACTCCACAAGTACCTAATGTAGACCTAGAGTGTTGAAATGAGGACTAAAAAGATGACCGTAAAAGGGAAACAGAGTGACGTGTGGAACCTTTTTTAGGAAGGGTGTCCAAGTAGACTAAATTGTCGTGGATTTCTGAGACATTTTCCAGGAATGCCCATCACTGGTCTATTTCCTATGCCAGAGCTTCCGTATGTGGCGGCGAATTTGTGTGTACGTACAGTCAGGGTAACGCAAATAATCGCTCAACTGTGCAAACATCTGCATTGGGTTCAGTTAGCATCCACCTCTGAATCACACCATAAATGTCTCCTGAAAAAGAAAGGCACAGTAGACCCCCCCCCCCCCCCTCAACAGTATCATTTTGCCATAGACTAAACTTCTCTATGACCAGCTATAGCTACATTGTTCTAAATAGGGCCTAATTCAAACATGTACACAAATCTGATGGTTTGCCAAAATCTCCAATGTTCACTGGCCCATATACAGGTGCAGTTCCGGTGTCTTCTGATGCAGTGTCACTGGCCCCAGCAGCGTGAAAACACTGGCCACCCTGAGTGGCTGGAGGCAGGGTCAAAACTAGGGTTTTTGGTGCCCGGGCAAGGCAGTCATTTGATGCCTCCCCTCCGAAAAAAAATAAAAATCCAATTCATATGTCATGAGGGGGCATGGTCACACAAAGCTAGAGGCTATTACACATGATGCCAAACACCGTAATGCCCATTACACGTGATGTCAGGCCCATTATATATTATGCCACATAAGTGCCACTTACCCACATGCTCATTGCTAGGAGTTTCTTTGTCAATGCCAGGGGCTTCATGCTCAATGCCAAGGGGGATTTCATGCTCGTTGCCAAGGGGTTTCATGCTCATTGCCACGGGGGGGGGGGTTTCATGCTTGTTGCCATGGGGGATTGAGGCTCGCGGTAACAACCAACTGGCTTGCGACCCGGCGCAAGATTTCAAATAGCCACAGACTCTCTGAAGACAGCCGGGCAGCCTATCGCTCTCTGCCCAGCTGTCACATCGCTTCCATTCTGTGGCAAGCCTGCAAATGTGGCGGCTTGCTGGTGGCTGTCGTAGCTCCCGCATGGTCTTCTTCCTCCTGTGCCATGAGGACAACCCTCCTCTGCATCAGTTGTGACACTGACTGCCTCAGCTCAATAACCATGCCCCCCCCCCTAAGTTATGGCCCTGCTGGAGTGTATAGTGCTAGATCATAAAAGCATTTAGTGGGCAGTACATAAAGCACAGACATCTCATGACGCTTTTGCAGATTGGAGCGAATGTGCAATACCGTCCATCTCTGAACCAGGCCTTAGCCAGCAAATGGACATTTTCCAATGAAATAGATAGCACATTTAACTATGCCTGCTCTTATACAACATTTACCTATTTATTTATTTTTATTTTTTAAGTTCTCCTTTAGTATTGTTATTGTGTGGTGTTTTTGTATAAAAAGTGGATAGATTAAAACTATTCCTTTTATTCCATTTTAAAGTTCTTTTTAAAATAATGTGTAAAAGATGGTAAAGTATGTTCTGTTAGAAGAGCAACGGTGGATCTCTGAATTGTGAAGAAAGTATACTGTTGACAATGGTGCCTAATTTATGGAAATGTATGTGTACATATAATCAAACTTTGTATTAAATTATCAAAAATAAAAAAATAAAATAAATTATTTTTGATAATATGTTTCAATGAGAAAGTATTCCTGAACAATAATGCCTATTATCCAATGTTGTGGCGTACTAAATTAGTGGCAAAACGATTCCCTATCAGGGGAGTAAAATAAATTGAATTACTGTTATTGTGAACAAAAATGTTTATTTTTTTTTCAATTTCGACCCCTTAGTGATTTGATATTTGTGAATCTTAGGGACACGAGGCTTATTTTGCAAAACTACAACTGCCATCTCTAGCATGCGGGAGCTGCCCAGCACAAGGCAAGGCCTTCCCACTTGCAGGGTCCCTCCCTGCAATACGATTGCAAAAGTTTTTTGCTAAATAACGAAGTGCCCGCATTTCTCTGGTAAGCCCCTGCTTGTACAGCCTAGCTGCGAAGGCAAACACTGGGCCGCCATGTTTTGGGTTGCAGCGGCTGCCTCCATTTTCCACATCAATCACTTTTTTTATTTTTCAGAATATGAACGCAGCATAAGGGCTTGCACATGAACACAGCAGTGTGAGCGCGTGTGCAGATTTGATGAAATCGACAATGCGATTTTAGCAAATCTACATCTGACACTGAATTTTCCCATATTTGTCAAGTTCTCCAGGAATAATATTTATTTTAATTTTTTACTACCCAAGCCAATTTTATAACCCAGGTTGAGCAACCCGGCTATTCGACCTGGGTTATAAGCAGAGTTAAACCCGGTCGCCCTCTGTAATGGGTGACCTGGGTTTAGTATGAATGCACAGTATCCGGGTCTCTGCTGGGTCGAACCCAGAATAGCGATCTGATAGGGGTATTAGACTGTTATTTTATTTTTTTATGCATATTGGAATTTTAAATCTTTATTTTAATTGGATTTAAAACAACAAAACAAAACATTATTATTGGTTTTCTGAATAGAGGGAAACCCTGCAATTAAATGAAAATGCTCCCTGGTTTAGTTCCAGAGAGTGGATTTTTTTCCTAGGAGCCTCCGGAGCATTTGTATGCATTTAACATGCAACCCATAGGTTGCTGCACTTTTATGTGGAATCTATGGATGAACACACATTCACACAGGGATTACTGCATGGGGAAAATGCTGAATAATTGAATAGTTCTGGGTGTGAAAAACTTGAGGCTATCCCTATATGAAACCCCAGCCCCTCTCCCCTTATATTGGTTTTCCTTTGAATAAGTTTGTTAGGTCTGCATGAGTACTATATAAGACACTGCAACACTTGATATACTTGGTGTACTGATCAGTCGAGATTGTACGATTGGGTACAATGTTGTTCTGGTGTATGGGGGCCTTAAGACAGGTCTTTCTGATTTATTTTATTAACAGTTTCTTATATAGCGCACACATATTCCACAGCGCTTTACAGAGAATATTTGAACATTCACATCAGTCCCTGCCCCATTGGAGCTTACAATCTATATTCCCTACCACATATACACGCACACACAGACATTCTAGGGTTAATTTTGTTAGGAGCCAAATAACCTACCAGTATATTTTTGTAATGTGGGAGGAATCCGGAGAACCCGGAGGAAATCCACGCAAGTACGGGGAGAATATACAAACTCCGCACAGTTAGGGCCATGGTGGTTATTAAACCCATGACCTCAGTGCTGTGAGGCAGAAATGCTAACCATTACACCATCCTTACTGCCGCAATGGCCACCTTAAGGGGGAAATTTACTAAGATGTGTATTCTACTTCACATGTGATGTTGCTATGGGCAACCAATCAGAATCTACTTAGCACCCTCTAGAAGATAGTAGACAGGATCTGATTGGTTGCCCATAGCAACATCACAAGACTGGTTGCCTTGCGCTGCTACAGATGTGCATGCCACACTTCAGGTAGGAATGTTAACCATTAAGTCGCCTCCTCCCTGTTATATCATTTGCAGTGAGTTCATGAAATGTATCTGACAAAAGTGTAATCATTTTTTGTAATGAACACACTCCTCATTAGCCTCCTCATCAGCCTCCTCATTAGACCCAAACAAACCAAGTACTTCGGCCACAAAAGTGGCTGAACTGCTTGGTTAGTAAACCTGTGCATCAGAAGTCTGTAAAAGAACACCAGAATGATCAACTGATTTTTACCAATTAGAATTAACATGTGAATCCCCATTTTGGAGCTTTATTACAGCAACTGAGGAGAGAAAAGGCAATAAAATTTTAATATACAACACCCTCCCCTATACCCCCCTTGATAAACATTTCCAGAATCAAAAATTTTAATTGTAATGGGATTTGCAAAACTACAAACCAAGCTGAATTAGGCTCTAGGATAATTAGGGGGGAGTCCAGGTCACCCCATGGACTTACTAGCCACAGCACCTGATAACAATGATATAGAACTATCTATTTTCTTCCATTGGGGCAGGGGATGGCTGCATGCTCGCAAAGCTCCCATCCTTGGTTTCCAAAAACTCCTCACCTGTTGCTGCATTCAGGGGACACCACCCAGAGACCTCTGCCGAGTGGCCAAATAAGCCCACCAACAGCAGCAACATATCCTTTGCAGGATTCAAGCAAGAGTTCAGGGATTTGGCGGGAGAAGCAGCCCAGCTCCCGCCAAATCCCAGCACTCGCCACTGTACTATTGCTTGCAACTGTGCCCTACGCTAATGCTGTCACCTACTGCCTCCCCTAAAGGCTTATTTGCAGCACTAATGGCTGCAGCAGCTAAGAAAACTATTATCAAAACCAGAGCAAGTCCCTTAACTTTAGCACAACCCAGAATTTTATTTTCATGATGGACTGGATAGATCACAAAGATCCATTTTTCTTTACACCTGCTGTCCTCGACAGCTAAAGATTCTCTGTGAAAATATTTGCAATGTACCACACGGTACAGCTTGGAGGTTCTTGAGGGTGGCACTCCCCAGGGCTGTGAAGAGGGGGGTGCTGTTGGACAGCTGTCCCAGGCCCCGGCCTCTGGAAATGCCTTGTCAACACATTTTGCCCAACGCAAACCCCCCCCCCCCCCTCGACTGCCTCCGCTGCGCTGAACAAAGCAGAGCGGATTGGCTCACCAGCCGGTGCTGCATTTTTATTGGCCGCCAAAGGAGTTGAGGGAGCATGAGCCAGGTTACGGTAAATCAAGTGAGGGGGGAGCTTGGGAATTAGTCCCAGGCCCCAAAATTCCTGATGGCAGCCCTGGCGCTCCCTTCTAGTTTCTTGCCACTGTACCAACTGGTTCCGCTTTCACTTTTTCCATATACACTATATGGTATTATCTCCTGTTGTGGCTTTATATTTTCTACTCTTCCACCTCCAACGGGACCAAACCCCATTCATTCTTCTTTTTTGCTAACCCCAGTGGTGCTGACTACTGAAATGTCTATGGAACATGATGTGTAAAGGTTTACTTATTACCATACGTGCCTACATTTTTTCACTCCTCTCTGGGAGAAGCCCGGAGAAGAGCACAGGGTGAGACCGTGCGTGAGTGTGATAGAGCGCATTCTGCAGGATGAGGGAACACGTCAGTGTGATAGAGCTCAGGGTGACAGAGTGGAGTGGTGTTTCTGGGTTCTGTGCGCTTAATAAAACAAATGCAGCTTAACACACATTACAATGAGTGACATCCAAATACACTCAAATACAGTAGAAGTGGAAGAAAAGATGTTTGTGTGTCCAGTGCCTATGCTGTTCCCATACACTTTTCACACCAAATGTGAAAGGTAAAATGATACAGTCACCATCAATCAGTCCGTCTTTGTAGTAGGTGGATCGGGGGTGGTGATGGTTTCAGATGACGTCCTCACACTCTCCACGGTGTATATGAAATACAATTGGAGCACAAAATAGTGCAAATACGTTTGGTAAACAAAGTATTTTAACCCCTTCCCGACATTTGACGTACATGTACGTCATGGTCGGGAAGTACTTCCCGACATTTGACGTACATGTACGTCATGGCTTTAAACTGTCACCGCGTCTATAGACGCGGTGACAGTTTGGAGATGTCTGCTGTCCCTGTTGTCTATACACATATATATATATATACACACACATATATATATATATATATATACAGTGATCGGTGCTGTTAAGTACAGCACCGATCACCACCGATCGCCAGCCCCCCCACCCGGCAGCCCCCCCTCCCACCCACCCGGCTGCCGCAGCGCCAGCACCCCTCCCCCCCCCCACCAGCCGCAGCGCCAGCACCCCTCCCACCCCCCCACCAGCCGCAGCGCCAGCCCCCCTCCCAAAGCTGGTGAGCAAAATGGGGTCACTTGTGGGGGGGTTCCACTGTATTGGTGCTTCGGGGGTCTTGCTAATGCGACATAGCACCCACCATTCATTCCACCACCAAATATCACTCCTTCCCTTCTGAGTCCTGCCATGCACCCAACTGGTATTTTTTGGTCACATGTGAGGCATTGCCGTACTCGGGAGAAATTGGGGCACAGATTTTGGGGTGCTTTGTCTCCTTCATTCCTTGCGAAAAATTTTCATTTTCGCAAGGAATGAAGGAGACGAACCCCCCCAAAATCTGTGCCCCAATTTCTCCCGAGTACGGCAATGCCTCATATGTGACCAAAAAATACCATTTGGGTGCATGGCAGGACTCAGAAGGGAAGGAGTGATATTTGGTGGTGGAATGAATGGTGGGTGCTATGTCGCATTAGCAAGACCCCTGAAGCACCAATACAGTGGAACCCCCCCACATGTGACCCCATTTTGCAAACTACACCCTTCAGGGAATTCATCAGGGGGTATAGTGTACATTTCAAACCCCCAGGGGTTTCACCAATTTTGATACAACTGAGCTGTGAAAATGAAAAATTAAATTTTTTCATTTTCACAGCCCAGTTGTATCAAAATTGGTCAAACCCCTGGGGGTTTGAAATGTACACTATACCCCTAAATGAATTCCCTGAAGGGTGTAGTTTGCAAAATGGGGTCACTTGTGGGGGGGTTCCTAAATTTTAGCATCTTATGGTGCCTAGAAACCTACATGGTGCCTAAAAAATAATCTCATAAAAAGGAGGCTCCAAAATCAAGTAGGTGCTCCTTCTATTATGAAGCCTGTGGTTTGGTCAACGTGCACACTAGGGCCACATATAGGATATTTTTGAAAACAAAAGAATTGGGGGAATCAATTTTTAGTCACATTTCTCTAGTAAAATCTACTGTGTTCCTTAGAAAAATGTATTAAAATTGCAAATCTGCAAAAAAAATGAAATTTTGAAATTTCACCTACACTTTGTTTTAATTCCTGTGAAACACCTAAAGGGTTAACAAACTTCCAAAATGCTGTTTTGAATACTGTGAGGGGTGCAGTTTTTGAAATGGCATCATTTATGGGGGTGTCTCACATACAAGTCCCTCAAAGTCACATCAGAACTGAACTGGTCCCTAAAAAAATCAGTGTTTGAAATTTTCTTGAAAATTTGAAAATTTGCTATTCATATTGTAAGCCTCCTAGTGTCCAAAAAAATTACAAGGAAGTTGAAATAATGATGGAAACATAAAGTAGACATATGGTCTATGTTAGTTATTAACTATTTTGAGTGGTATGATTATTTGTCTCACAAGCAGAAAATTTAACATTTTGCAAATTGCTAAATTTTCCATTTTTTTGCAACATTTTGGTATTTTTCACAAAAAAACACAGACTGTATCGACCCAAATTTACCACTAATTTGAAGTACAATGTGTCACGAGAAAACAATCTCAAAATCACTGGGATAAGTAAAAGCAAAAAAAAGTTATACCCACTTAAGTGATACATGTCAGATTTGAAAAAAATGGCTCTGTCAGGAAGGCAAAAACTGGCTCTGTCAGGAAGGGGTTAATATAAAAGTTGCACTTACAATTTGGACGAAAAAACAGACATGAATAGGATTTCTTTGGCAAAGCAGCAACCAATGATGGAGATGCAGGGTAACCACAGCAGCACAGGGTCCGGACCAGTCACTACTGTGAGCCCCGTATGGAGGGCCGGTTCGCCCAGAGGAAATCCAGTTCAGGTGAAAACCACACTTAACGCGTATCGGTATAAAACCTTCGTCTACAAAGACGGACTGATTGATGGTGACTGTATCATTTTACCTTTCACATTTGGTGTGAATAGTGTATGGGAACAGCATAGGCGCTGGACACACAAACATCTTTTCTTCCACTTCTAGAGCGCAGGGTGAGGCAGTGCATCAGTGTGATAGAGCGCATGTTGCAGGGTGAGGGAACGTGTCAGTGTGATAGAGCGCAGGGTGAGGCAGTGCGTCGGTGTGATAGATCGCATGTTGCAGGGTGAGGGAACGTGTCAGTGTGATAGAGCGCAGGGTGAGGCAGTGCATCAGCATGATAAAGCGCATGCTGCAGGGTGAGGGAACGCATCAGTGTGATAGAGCGCAGGGTGAGTCAGTGCGTGAGTGTGATAGAGCGCATGCTGCAGGGTAAGGGAACGCGTCAGTGTGATAGAGGGCATGCTGCAGGATGAGGGACTGCGTCAGTGTGATAGAGTGCAGGGTGAGGCAGTGCGTGAGTGTGATAGAGTGCAGGGTGAGGCAGTGCGTGAGTGTGATAGAGAGCATGCTGCAGGGTGAGGCAGTGCATGAGTGTGATAGAGCGCATGCTGCAGGGTGAGGCAGTGCGTGAGTGTGATAGAGTGCATGCTGCAGGGTAAAATTTGCCTTAGGCGCTGGAGATAACTGGGGTGTAACTAGCTACCCAGCAGCCACCACGTAAGAGGGTTGCCAACCTCCAAAATTACAGAAACACAAACAAAGATGTGGGGCGCTCTTGGGTATCAGGATGATAAAAAGTTTTATTAAACACACAATGTTTAAAAGTAACACATGAGTAATATACAATGAAGCATGAAAAACACATAATAAAAAATTGAATGAATGGAAAAATTAATAAATAAAGGAATAAAAAATAAATAATAAACTAAAAATAAACTATGCAATTGATGGATAATAGCACATCCGACTAAGTAAGGTGCAAATGGTTGCTCAGCATATTCCACCAGTGTGATTTTCTTCTTTGCCCTTTTGTAGGGTCTATCAGGTGGGTATATGCAAATATATAGGGTTCAGTTCCTTATGTAAGGCTTAAGTGTCCAGTTATTGACTGAGACCAATTTTAGGTACAGATGGCTAGTGTGCACACTAAATTAAGTTGCAGAAAAATGCTTGGCAAAATAGCAGTATATTTGAAGCAAGAGTGGGAGCAAGGACTTCTGTTTTATTGTTACGTGGTGAAACAGTGTCCGTCCTGTCCCCTTTCAAGCTCTTACCAGTGGTTGTCTGCTGGCGTTTCAAACTTGCGCTGAATGGAAGGGTCAGCACCGCAGCACCCGCTCTCTCTATCCTCCGCTCGGCTTGGGGATTGATGTCGCCGTTCAGCCGGTAGGTGTGTAGTAGCAATAGCCGCTTCCTCCTGCAGCCTTCTCCACTTGGAGACTCTTACGGCGCTCTGCCACAGCGTCCGGACGCTGTGGCAGAGCACCGTGTGAGTCTCCAAGCGGAGAAGGCTGCAGGAGGAAGCGGCTATTGCTACTACACACCTACCGGCTGAACGGCGACATCAATCCCCAAGCCGAGCGGAGGATAGAAAGAGCGGGTGCTGCGGTGCTGACCCTTCCATTCAGCGCAAGTTTGAAACGCCAGCAGACAACCACTGGTAAGAGCTTGAAAGGGGACAGGACGGACACTGTTTCACCACGTAACAATAAAACAGAAGTCCTTGCTCCCACTCTTGCTTCAAATATACCGCTATTTTGCCAAGCATTTTTCTGCAACTTAATTTAGTGTGCACACTAGCCATCTGTACCTAAAATTGGTCTCAGTCAATAACTGGACACTTAAGCCTTACATAAGGAACTGAACCCTATATATTTGCATATACCCACCTGATAGACCCTACAAAAGGGCAAAGAAGAAAATCACACTGGTGGAATATGCTGAGCAACCATTTGCACCTTACTTAGTCGGATGTGCTATTATCCATCAATTGCATAGTTTATTTTTAGTTTATTATTTATTTTTTATTCCTTTATTTATTAATTTTTCCATTCATTCAATTTTTTATTATGTGTTTTTCATGCTTCATTGTATATTAATCATGTGTTACTTTTAAACATTGTGTGTTTAATAAAACTTTTTATCATCCTGATACCCAAGAGCGCCCCACATCTTTGTTTGCATGCTGCAGGGTGAGGGAACGCGTCAGTGTAATAGAGTGCAGGGTGAGGGATCTCATCACTTTGATGGTTACAGTATACCGGATCAACTCTGTCTAGAATGACCATGTTATGGTCGACTACCCTTAGTCAAACCCCTCTAGATAGATGCCTAAAGATAGTTGACTGTGTGTAGATCGACAGTAACGGAAGTTAGATGCCAGTGTTAGAGCAGTGGAAGCGTGGTCGATGGTCATATGGTGGACATGAGTTTTTCACCTTTTTTATGCCAGATGTTACAGGGGTGCCCTTGGACACTATATATATGTTCACAGTGTCCCCTCACATGGCTCGCTACACTCACCATGCTTCGGGCACGGTGCCTCGCTACACTCACCATGCTTCGGGCACGGTGCCTCGCTACACTCGCCATGCTTCGGGCACGGTGCCTCGCTACGCTAGGCACACTATTCTAGTCTCACTCTATGCCTACTTGGACAGTAAAGTATGAACCCAGTCGACCTGTGACATTTGGCACCAAAAAATTTAGAAAAACTCTTATCGACCATATGCCCATCAACCGCACTCCTGTCCCTCTAACGCTGGTGTCTAACTTATGTTACTGTCGATGTAGACATGGTTGACTATCTTTAGGCTTCTATCTAGATGGGTTCAACTAAGCCTTGTCGTCCATAACATCATAGATCCGTCGACCGGATACCCAGTTTGATAGCGGGCAGGCCAGGGCTGCTCCCAGAAAATTCCTGGGCTGGTTTTCCATCCCTGACCACCCCTGACTCCAACCCTCCCTCCCTGCTATGCACCACTCCAGTAATTGGCACAGGCCACTTCAAGTTTATGTTCCAGCATGGAAGATAAACTATCAATGTATGGGGCCCCAAGATTTTTGTTGCCGGCCCTTATGATGGCGGTGCAGTAGAAGACCATGCTGGTCACACCTACTGTGGCTGTGCCCAATATGCCCATCATAAATTTCAGCTCCAGGCCCATGTGGACCTTAACCTGGCACTGCGTGCAGGGCTGCTGCGTGCCTGGTATAATCCTCCATATTATTGGTTCAGTGGGCCATTAACAGATTTGAGCACCTTGTAATTTTTCAATAGATCTCAGGACTGTATTTCCTTCTCTAATTAATGCGGCTGTATAGCCAATTCCATTATAGAGAGGAGACAGTAGGGACTCACTGATCTGCTGATAGAAGCTTATTAATTACGTAAAGCAGGGGTCTTCAACCTTTAAGACAGCGTGGGCCACCTAAAAAAATCCAGTGAAGCCCAAGGGCCACTAAACTCTACTGCGGTATTTTGGACAGCCCCATAGAATCACAGCTCCCCTATAACGTCAGCACAGTCCTTCATAGATAGTTGGCACAGCCGCCCATACTCAGCACATAAGCCCCCCCCCACACACACATACCCCAATAGTCATCAGCAGCCAATTTGGGATCCAGTGCAAACAGTAAAATATGTGCCCTACCCCCATATATAACTTGATATTGAATAAATTGCACGCGCCGTAGGCGCGCTCCCAAAAGAGGTGTGGCCTAATTATAAGGGGCGTGGTCTAATTATAAACAGTGTAAACTTGCAGGAAAACAATTACCTGACACCTCTTTTGCAACCTGCATGACCAGACATTGGTTACTGCAGGAATGGTCGTTGTCCTCACACGCTTAAGTTGACTGAAGGCTGCACAGTGACATATAAACATGAAGGCCCACACAGTGAAATAGTATGCCTCACAGATCAAACCCAAACAATGAAAGGCTACTTAAATCAATATACACTGTTTCACTGTTTATCTGTAATGTCCATTACACATTGTGCATCACACCATAGTGTCCATTAGACATTATGCCACACACCGTAATACCCGTTGTACATTGTCATACACCGTAATGCCCATTACACATTATGCCACACACCGTGATGCCCATTACACATTAATCCACACAAAATTATGCCCATTGCACATTATGCCCCACACTAATGCCCATTATGCCACAGACCATAATGCCAGCAGTACTCCTGCTTATACATATGATGCTCCAGCAGTGCCCCTCACCCAATGCCCCAGCAGTGCCCCCACACAATACCCCAGAAGTGCCCCTCACACACAATGCCCTCAGTAATGCCCCACACACAATGCCCCCAGTAATGGCTGCATCTTTGCCAGGTCCCCTGCTCCTGCCAGCTGTACCTCCTCATCCTGTAGTTTTGCCGGGTCACCTGCTTCCACCATCCATGCCTCCTCCTGCAGTTTCGCCGGGTCCCCTCCACCAGCTGTGCCTCCTCCTCCTGCAGTTCTGGCGCCGGGTCCCCTCCTCCCACCAGCTGCGTCTCCTCCTCCCGCAGCTTCTCCGGGTCCCAACTCCCCAGCTCCCACCAGACGCGCCGCCTCTTCCTCCCTCAGCTGCGCTGGATCCACTCCTCTGCCCTGCCTGCAGCCAATGAAAATCGGGTAGGCGGCACCCGGGGGGACTCCATTACGCTGCCTCCCTCGGCAGCATTTTCTTTTACTTAAAAAAAAAAAATCCTGTGTATGGCGGGCAGGGGGCCACTGAGATCAGCTCCGCGGGCCACTCGTGGCCCGCGGGCCATGGGTTGAAGACCCCTGACGTAAAGCTTCTTGTCAGAAAAAATAGGTATGTGTGTCAGGAGTCTCTATTACATGGATAGTGTGTGTGTTGCTGTGTTTCAACGTTGCAACTTGGTGATATTATATTCCAGAATTGTTAATAAGTTGCTATTGCAGTGTCTGCCTGCTAATCATCAGATATTGACCACAGATTATGTTACAGATGCTATATTGCTTCAGCGGGCTGATGAAAATGCAGGTTAATTACATAATGAGGGTTAATTATTATTTATTTTTTAAATTGAGTATTTTTTTATTAATTTTGCAAGAGAAAGCAAACAAAGAAAAATAACCGGACAGACAGCAGTGTATCAATATATCAAAAGGTGCATGTAGGAGGTATGTAACAACAGCCACAATAGTATATACAGTGTATACAGGAGTATATCAAAGCATCCATATGACCCTGGGCTGTGGTCACAGGGCTGATTAAAGTGTAAAAAATAGAATCAACTATTGTTTAATACTGTGGAACTATGAGTCCCAGCAAGCCTCCCCCACATGCTGGGACTTGGAGAACCACAATTCCCAGCATGCGGGGCATTAAAGGGCTCGCTGGCACTTGTAGTTCCACAGTATTAAAAATAGTCAAATAAACACACACACTGACACATGAAAAATAAAACTTTAATACATCCAAAGCCCTTTCATACAGATACTTATCTTGAGCCCGTAGTTAGGTCCCCGGGTCTGGTGTCCTGATGTCCTTGGTCCTGGGGTCCGGTCCAGGGGTCCGGCTCCGGGGTCCGGCTCCGGGGTCCAGGGGTCCGGCTCCGGGGTCCAGGGGTCCACCGAAATCCATAGGGGACTTGTGGAAGGAAAGTTTGGCTCCTGATTCGCCGCTAGGCGGCCAATAGAATCATTCGGAGAAGAGGCGCTGAACATGAACCTTCAGCACTTCTCCTGTGCGATGGTGCCCGGATGTTGTTTTTTTTTTTTGCCAAGTACCTACTGCAGACATAAGTATCTGTATGAAAGGGCTTTGGATGTATTAAAGTTTTATTTTTCATGTGTCAGTGTGTGTGTTTATTTTACTATTTTTAATACTGTGGAACTACAAGTGCCAGCGGCCCTTTAATGCCCCGCATGCTGGAAATTGTGGTTCTCCAAGTCTCAGCATGCAGGGGAAGCTTGCTGGGACTCATAGTTTCACAGTATTAATAGTTGATTCTATTTTTTACATTTTAATCAGCCCGGTGACCACAGCCCAGTGTCAACAGGGACAGCACCAGGCTTCAGCCTGGCCAGGTAAGTCCTGGGGGGGACCCCTTTATTGGGGGGTCCCCACTCCCCCAGGGCCCCTGGCCAGGCTGACTGGTCGGTAGGGTGAATGTTTTGGCCGCGGGACCTTATATAATAAGTGTCCCCGGCTGTGACATTACCCTGCTGGCTGTTTGGACCTGGGGCTGGTTCTTAAAATACGGGGGACCCCTAGTCATTTTGTCCCCCGTATTTTGGGAACCAGCCCTGGCCCTGGAGCCTGGGGCTGGTTTAAAAAAATCGGGGAACCCTTATTTCCTCTTTCAGCCTGGTGCTGGTTACGGCCGTTTTTTAAAATGTATTTATTATTCTATTTTCTTTACACTGAAGCCTGCACGGATCTGACTGATCTGTGCACGCTTCTGCAAAATACGACAGGTAAATAAAGTGTATTTTCCTTGCGTATTTGCCTGGCCATTCGCGGCCGTTTTACGCCAATTAGCGGCCGTATTTTTAATACGGCCGCTTAGTAAATCAGGAATCACCATTCTTTTGAATGGTGATTCCTGTCGTATTCTATCGATGGTGTATTCATTCGTATCAATACGAATACGAAAAATCTTATTTTTTTGGCATAGTAAATGGCAAAAATACAAATACGCCCAAAAAAATTGTATTTTCCTATGAAAATATGATTATTTTTTTTACGAATTCATCTTAGTAAATTTCCCCATTATGTCACTTTCAGTATTGATGTAGGCTTACATGCAGGGCACATTGCAGGCAGTGCCGCTGTACAAAGAACATAAGGCAGGCAGACGCTTGCTATAATGGAGCCCTACAGGCCAGGACGGTTATGCCCCCCCCCCCTACACCCACAATGTGCGGCGGTGCCTCCCTCATCTCCTGGTGACAGGGTGCAGTGCGGCTGGGTTGAGCGGTGCGGCAGGAGAGGATGTGCGGCAGGAGACGAGGTCCGCGACGGAGAGGATCTCGCCCGGCGGGTAAACAACCTTCAAGAGAGGAGGCAGCAGCAGCAAGATGGCGCCTGCTCCTGGTTTCCGTCCGGGAGCCGCGAGATATCAGACCCCATATCTCTCCAGCCAGAATGGGTCAACAGGATAACAGTAGCAGGGAGCAGCAGGAGAAAATGTCTTCTCACATTGCTGCCAAAGCCACACACCCCATTCTAGGGTTATTTTTTGTTAGGATCCAAATAACCTACCAGTATATTAACCTATTTTGGGGAGGAAACCCATGCAAGAACGGGGAGAATATACAAACTCCGCACAGTTAGGGCCATGCTGGGAATTGAACCCATGACCTCAGTGCTGTGAGGCAGTAATGCTAACCATTACACTGTCCATGCTGCTCATATGGATGTAGAACTGTTGAAAAATGAACAATTTTGATGCACTGTGGGTGCCGTAGCTTTAGTGAATAATGTACAGTAATCTTAATTTAGTGCCAGGGAAAGATGTGGCTGTTTCGTAAATATAACTTGGTATGCACAGAGCAGATAATACTGAGTTTTTATAGTGATGAGGGCCCAATCGCCGTGGTGCTGTGTCTAAACAGTATAAATATTGATAAACAGCTTCAGTATGTGGGTGAATGCACAGTCTAATTCTAGCCGTCTGCTCCAAGTATGCATCGACACACCTGCGTTTGCAGGCGTATGCTCACTGTTTCTATGGGAACACCCACTGTTTTCGTGGGCACGCCCATGAAACACTGGGCAGTCCCCTGCGTCCTGCCCGCCCCTCCTGGAGCAAATGCCCCAGCGAGTGTGATACTCACTGAAAGCGTTCACTCTGAGGGTTTGCACATGCGCAAAAACCAAAAATCGGCCAGGGGAGCGAATTAGGCGGGTCTGAATCACCCCCATAGTTGGATACCCCCTAAACCTGGGGTAGCCAACCCTGGTCCTCGAGAGCTACCAACAGTGCATGTTTTGCAGGTCTCCTCACAGAATCACAAGTGAGCTAATTAGCTCCATCTGTGTATCTTTTAAAATGTGTTAGTGATTAATGATTGCAGCAGCTAGGTTGTCTTGAAAATGTGCACTGTTGGTAGCTCTCGAGGGCTAGGGTTGGCCACCACTGCCCTAAACACTTGTTTCTTTGGAAAAAAATATTTTTGATAACTGGGCAGGGGCAGCACAGACAGATGGTTAGCATTACTGCATTACAGCACTGAGGTCATGGGTTCGATTCCCACCAGAACTGTTCAGAGTTTGTATATTCTCTTAAGCTTGCGATGGTTTCCTCCGAGTACTCTGGTTTGCTCCCACAATCCAAAAATATACTGGGAAATTAATTGGCTCACAACAAACATGAACCCTAGAATGTCATGTGGTAGGGAATATAGATTGTAAGCTCCACTGGGGCAGGGACTGATGTGAATGTTCAACTATTCTCTGTAAAGCGCTGCGTAATATGTATGCGCTATATAAATAGCTGAAAATAATATTAATAATAGGCACCTTATACCGTTTTCAGACAGTGGCTGCCGAATAACCCGGCAATTACCTGTTGAAGCGCCAGGTTATTCGACCGCCTGCTGTCAGACCCCCCCCCCCCCCCCTCTTCACACAGGAGAACAAATCTCTGGGTCTAAAATTTAGACACAGAGATTTGCGCTATTACACATGGTTTGTGCCTGTGTGAAAGGGTTGATCCGAATCTTAAACTCCAGGTCTCTGTCATTTGCGGGATAGGAGTTTATGATATGATCAACCCTTTCACACAGAAATAGGACCCGTGTATTTCATCAAATTCCCAGGTGGAACTGCTTCACCCGGGAATTTAATTTTCTGTGTAACATACAACCGGCATCAACACCCGCCACAGTGATACCTAACTTCATTCTTGTTTAGAATACCATGGTCATCTGATTTATTTACTATTACAGAACCTACAGCAGTGGTCAGGGAACTCGGTCCTCATTACCCCACGCAGCGCATGTTTTGCAGGTCTCCTCACAGAGGGGTAGATTTATGAAGTGGTGATAAGGGGCATATGCGCTATCCCCATGCGCTAAAGCAGGGGATAGCGCTTCCCCTTATCTATGACACCCGCTGAGCTGAGCGTTCGGCGGTGTGGGGCAGGAGGCATTGCGCAGCTACGCTATTTCGTGCTGCGCGCCTGCCTCCTGCCTAATTTATGAATGGTCAGCATCGCTGACCGTTCCGCCGCCTGCAGCTGCTGACTTCGCCAGCTGCAGGCGGCGATGCCCTATTGCCTACAGCAGGGACAGTGCTGTCCCTGCTGCTGGCTCTGAGCTGCGCTGGGATCTCGCGTGAGCATGCGCAGTCCGGCCGGGGAAAAGCAGACATCGTTAACTGACGCGCTGTCAGCTGGAGGGGACATCGCCGGAGGGGGGTGTTAGCGCTCCCCCGCTTCCGCGGCAAGATCTTAATAGATCTTGTCGGTGTCCCCTCCTGCTACTGAGGCGAAGGAGGGAGTGTTATAGCGGCGCTCTTAGCGCCGCTATAATAAATCTACCCCAGAATCACAATTGAAATAATTAACTCCACCTGCGGACCTTATAAAATGTGTCTGTGAGTATTTAGTACAACTGTGCACCTGCTGGGTTACTAGTAAAACATGCACTGTGTGGGGTAATGAGGACCGAGTTCCCTGACCACTGACCACAGCAACTTGATAACTCATAGCAATGTAATATGGAGCCCTGCACACCATATGTACAGGGATAATGTGTATGCAGCTTAATACTATAATTCTTCAGGCAAAGGGCCAGATGCACTAAACTTCAAAAGTGTTAAAATTGAGAGAGATAAACAGCCAGCCAATCAGCTCCTGCGACATTTTTCAAACAGTCTGTAACATGGCAGGTAGGAACTGATTGGCTGGCTGTTTATCACTCTCCATTTGATCACTTTTGAAGTTTAGTGCATCTGTCCCAAAAGACAGCTGCCGCTTGTATGCTATACTGTACAAGTGGCTATGGAGTATGGTGGTACCCGTGCAACAGTGGAATACATAAGATGGCCATCGACCAACAATGATACAAAATCGATGACCAAAGGGGTTACCAATGTTTCCATTGTCGATGGGCTCACACCATCGATTATACTATCGATTGGTTAAAAAAAAAAGAAATTAACCAATAGGTGAGCAGCTGATGTCCTCTCCTAGTACATGTAATCAACTTAGAAGCCGGCTCGTAAATAGCAAATTGTCAGTTACTACCAGCAGCCAACCACGTCTCAGCTCAGCTGCGTGTCAGCCAATGACATCGCGCGTTGTTGAGACGTCATGTCCCTGGCAGTAGCTGTGAGGCGGATGACGCGCAGTTGTCAGGGTAAGCAAGATGGCGGCCACCCCCGTGGACCTGGAGCTGAAGAAGGTATGATACGCACACAATGGTTGCTACACTGCTACAATGGCTGTAGACTGTATAGTATGGGGCGGCGTCAGTACCAGCTTCGCTAAAGCTATGTTCGCTGTGCAGTAAATAAGCATCGTATTTTCTGTGTCAGTTTCCCAGTTAGCCCTTCCCCATCCTCAGTATTACCATACCTCCCAACATGACCCTCTCCAGGAGGGACAAAATGCTCGGTTCCTGGACTTCCCTCTTAATATTTGATTGCCATCACCTGTTTTGAACAGGTTAATTAATAAGAAAGGTGTTTCACAACAGGTGATGGCAATCATAAATTAAGAGGGAATTCCAGAGATAGAGCATTGTGTCCCTCCTGGAGAGGGTCATGTTGGGAGGTAGGTATTACAGCAGTAGCAGTAGTTACTTGTTGGCCAGATGTAAGCATCACTGTGCGCAGCAACTCTGTTTCTTCTACGATCCCCATGGCAGCCACTCTGGGATATTTTCCCTCTTCCTCCATAATAGACAGGTTGATTTTTTCCTCCGTCTGGGACCGCCCACCTTGGCTATATAAGCCGGCTCCTCCCCTCTATCTGTGTCTTTTTTCCTGTCTCCTAGTTAGACAGTGTAGGTTGATTTATTTTAGCAGGCTTACCTGACCAGACGGGGAGAGGAAGAGGTGAAGATGGCCCAGAGTTGGTTTTCCTGCTTCACCTAGTAATTTGCTATCCACCGTCCCCGTCATGGACTTGGGAGGTGAGTGTTAGCTACCCTGCGTATCTCTGCCTGCGTCCGCTGGTATTGCGGTCCCTGCACCCCGTTACTATCCCTTACTTAGCACCGGGAGATGTGCGGCTGCAGATGTCCAGGTCTGCTCAGTCTACAAAGCGGAGCTTGGACGCGCGCAAAGCCGGGAGGCGGCGATGATTGACAGGTGCAGGGGAGAACCGCCAAAGCCGGCGGCGTGGGTTAGGGAGGAAAATTACAGCGCACATTCAGGGGCACTTCCGGTATGGTACTTCCGGTGCCAGTATTTAACTCCCTGCACGCTGTTGCCTGTCAGGAGAGTTTTTGTGTGCTGCGGTGTTATCAGTTATCTGCTGCAGTATTGCTGAAATGGATCCGGCTGATCTGTTGGAGCCTTCTCCCCAGAGGTCTGTGTCTGCCCCCTCGAGGTAAGCCTGTGTACTTTTATGGGCAATTAGATTATGTTTTATTTTTAGTTAGATACTTATTAGTGCTATATTGTAGTGTGTCATCATCCCCGCCTAAGAAGAGGACATGCAAGCGTCGAAGTGCGACTAGATGTGTGGTCTGTGATAAAAGCCTGCAAGTTACTTCTAAGAATGGCAAGTGTGAGGAATGTAACATGCCTGCGGCGGCGGTAGAGACGGGGAATCCGGACATGTTACATCAACTTATGGATTGGATGAAAAAGTCCTTCGTCACTAAAGAAGAGTTAACCCTGCTGCAATCCAAAAGGTCAAGGTCACAGGCAGGTTTTGACGAAGGGGCATCATCCGAAGATTGGCAAGAGGATCCACCAGGGTCGTCCAGTGAGGAACCGGGCGAGATCAAGGAAGAGAAGAGCTCGTATGATTTGGATCTGTTGGAATGCATGCTGAAAAGCATACATAAGGCGATTGACTATAAAGAAAAAGAAGAACCTATGGAGGCCCAGGACAGGCTGTTCGAGGATCGTTCCAAGAGGGGCAGGTGCTTCCCTGTTCATAGGGTGATGAAGGATTTGATCCTAAAAGAATGGAATTCGGTGGAAAAAAGATTGGGCCGTCTGCCTAGGCTGGAGAGGATGTATCCTTTCAAAGATGAACAGTTAATTAATTGGTGTGCGGTGCCCAAGGTGGATGCAGCGGTGGCAGAGCTAACCTCTAAAACCACGATTCCATTGGAGGATGGCGCCTCTTTTAAGGATGCCATGGATAAAAGGGCAGAGAATTCGCTAAAGAAGCTACATATGTCAGCTGCAGTGTCTCTAAAGGCAGGTATGGCAATTGCTTCCTCGGCCAGAGCTTTGAGACTATGGGGCTCGGATATGCACAAGGATCTTGAAGACAAGATTTCCAGGAAATATTTGATGAAGAATCTGGAAGTTATGCAGAGAGCAATCGGTTATATTTGTGAGGCCTCATTGGATATGGTGTCTTTTTCGGCCAAGACCTTGGCGGCAGGAGTGGTGGCCAGGAGAGCCCTGTGGCTTAAGAATTGGAGTGCAGACGTTCATTCCAAGAATCGGCTGGCATCTATGCCTTTTGAGGGTTTGTTCCTTTTCGGACAGAAACTTGACACTATGATTCATAAAATTTCCGGGGGCAAGTCGGTTCGTTTACCCCAGGATAAGAGGAACAGGTTCCCGGTACCCATGTCATCAAGACAGCAGTTTAAAGAAGCAAGAAGCTACAGACCTGGGCGTCATTTTGGAAGAAGAGGCGCGACTGGCCGACAGTCCTTTCGTCAATCAACCAGAGGAAAAGACGCCTACTATCAGTATCCAAGACAATGACTATGCCGAGATTGCTCCGGTAGGAGCAAGGCTGTTGACTTTTGCGGACATATGGCGAAGGTCAATAGAAGACAAGTGGGTTATGTCGATTGTAGAAAACGGTTACAAGCTTCAGTTCAACCATTATCCAGGAAAGGACAGATTTGTGGTATCTCGAACCCCTCAAGAAAAGAAAGAGAGAGAAGCACTGGAAACCATTGTGGAGCAGCTACTGGCGGTGAGAGCAGTAGAGGAAGTTCCAGAAGCCCAGTGGAAAAGAGGGTTCTATTCAACCCTATTTCTGGTAACAAAACAGACTGGCGGATTCAGATCGATCCTGGATTTAAGGAAGCTAAACCGTTGTCTGACAATAAAGAGATTCAAGATGGAGACTCTAACATCTATTCTTGCGGGAGTTCGGTCCGGAATGTTTCTAGCAGCATTGGATCTAAAAGACGCCTATTATCATATACCAATATGTCAGAAGGACAGGAGATTTCTGAGATTTCATCTGTTCAAAAGGCATTTCCAGTTCACCTGTCTGCCGTTCGGACTGACGTCATCTCCGAGAGTATTTTCAAAAGTTCTGGTAACCCTCATAGCAAGACTCCGGGAGAAAGGAATCCAGATATGGCCCTGTCTGGACGACTTATTGATTGCAGGAGAATCAGAGGCAGAAACACGGAAGAGTGTGACGATAGTGATGGACTATCTAGAAAGGCATGGTTGGCTGATCAACAGACAGAAGAGCAAGTTACAACCATCACAGGTGATTCAGTTTTTGGGGGTATTAATCGATACAGCAAAATATCAAGTGGCTTTGTCGCCAGAAAGATGTTTAAAGATTCAGGATCTTGTATTGAACTGTTTTGAAGCTCCAACAATTGACCCTGGAAAGAGGAATGCAGTTGTTGGGTATGATGGCATCCACGATCAACATCATCCCCTGGGCTCAGTGGAGAATGAAGATGCTCCAATGGGAACTTCTGCCATATTTGAGAAGCAGGAAACACAGAATGACGAAAATTCGGCTGCATTCAAGACTGAGGGAGTCCCTCAGTTGGTGGGCCCAGGGGCTTCAACAAAGATCGACTTCGCTTCAGCTCCCGAGATACCTGAATCTCACCACAGATGCAAGTCAGACAGGATGGGGTGCACATCTGTTGGGACTGTCGGTACAGGGCAGTTGGACACAGAAGGAGAGTTCCCTATCCTCCAACATGAGAGAGATGACTGCTGTCTGGAGAGCGATAGGCCAATTTCAGAGGCAGATCGACCGGACTCATTTGAGGGTGTTCGGACAATGTGACGGTGGTGGCACACCTGAATCATCAAGGAGGCACAAGAAGCAAATCTCTGATGGCCATGGCCGGAAGAATATTGGCATGGGCAGAAAAGAATCTGAGAACACTTTCGGCGGTTTATGTGCCGGGGAAGGAAAATATTGTGGCAGATTACCTGAGCAGGACGATTATCCAGCAAGGAGAATGGGAATTGAGCCAAACTATTTTCCAGAAGGTGACGCAGAGGTTTGGAGTACCAGAGGTGGACCTTATGGCGACCTACTCCAATTGCAAGGTGAAAGCATTCTTCGCCAGATTTTATCATCAGGAAGCTTTAGCGGTGGACGCATTATCGATTCCATGGAAATTCCAGTTGGGGTACGTCTTTCCTCCAATCCAGTTAATAGGCCGTGTGTTGAAAAAGATACAGGAAGATCAAGTCACGGTGATAGCCATATTACCCTTCTGGCCAAGAAGACCATGGTTTCCGGTAATTTTGAGACTAGCAGTCGGAGAATCCTTGGTTCTACCTCTGGTACCGGATCTCTTGAAACAAGGGCCAGTAATTCACCCCAATCCGGGGGTCTTCTGTCTGAGGGCTTGGAAATTGAGAGGCAGGCATTAAGAAACCAGGGATTGCCCAATAAAGTGATCGAAGTGCTGATTCATGCAAGGAAACAAGTGTCATCTGTGGCGTATTATAGAGTTTGGAAAAGGTTCCTGACCTGGTTGGGTCGACCGGTGGATCTGACTAAAGTTTCATTGATACAGGTTCTCCAGTTTCTGTGTCAAGGATATCATATGGGATTGTCTGTCTCCACTCTGAAATGTCAGATTTCGGCCTTAAGTGTGCTACTGGATCGTAAGTTGGCTAAAGAGGAGTTAGTCGTGAGATTCTGCGAGCGGTTAAAAGGCTAAGACCACAAGTGAAATCGTTGGTGGCACCATGGGATCTTAATTTGGTTTTGAAAAAATTGATGAAGGAACCGTTCGAACCACTACAAGAGGCTGATCTAAAGTACCTGACATGGAAGGTTGTCTTTCTAGTAGCCATTGCCTCGGCTAGAAGGATTAGTGAGATTCAGGCTCTTTGGTCAGAAGAACCCTACCTGTTACTGTTACCAGATAGAGTGTTGATGCGGACGCATCCCGAATTCTTGCCTAAGGTGGTGTCCAAATTTCATTTGAATCAGGAAATTATCCTCTCAGCGTTTTATCCTGAACCAAGTACGGATGAAGAAAGGAACTGGCATCTGTTGGATGTAGTCAGAGCCATTGTTATCTATCTTGGAAGGGTGAAGGAGTTTAGAAAATCTAAACACCTGTTCGTTGTTCCTTCAGGACCAAAAAGAGGACTGGTTCCTTCCAAACAGACTATGGCCAGATGGATTCGAGCTTTAATTTCCTACGTCTATGAGCAAGAAGGTCAGACCGTTCCACCTATCATCAAGGCACACTCGACTAGGGTGATGGCAGCGTCATGGGCCAGGAAGGCTCAAGCGTCTATGGTGGACATTTGTAAAGCTGCTACGTGGTCATCGGCCAATACGTTTGCCAAACATTATTCTTTGGATGTGTTTCCTATGTCATTTGGTTCTCAAGTGTTAAATGGTGCCTTGAATAAATAATTTGCATTCTAATGTACCCGACCCTGTGTGATGCTTTGGTATATCCCAGAGTGGCTGCCATGGGGATCGTAGAAGAAAGGGACGGATTATACTTACCGATAATTCCTTTTCTTCTTAGAGATCCCATGGCAGCCGATTAATTGCCCTCCCTAGGTATGATTTTTTCTCCTTATTATTTAGGAGACAGTCAAAAGACACAGATAGAGGGGAGGAGCCGGCTTATATAGCCAAGGTGGGCGGTCCCAGACGGAGGAAAAAATCAACCTGTCTATTATGGAGGAAGAGGGAAAATATCCCAGAGTGGCTGCCATGGGATCTCTAAGAAGAAAAGGAATTATCGGTAAGTATAATCCGTCCCTTTCCCAACACTGTTTTGCTGTCCAGGGTCCATCTGCAAATGCTGGACACTGATCCTACACATATCGCATTATGGGGTTGCTGTGCATGGTGTCACAGGATGTCACATTGCTGGGTACCTGGACTGCTGATTGGTCCTCTCACTGTAGAATTTTGTAACTGCTGGCTTAACTGGCAAATACATGCGCAGCTGGAGATCATGTTGGGCCTCGGTGATCTGACCCCCTAGAAATGATGGGTGTGGTACAGGGGTCCGACAGTCGGGATCCTGACAGTCATTAGCCCAATGTTGGGATCCCGACTGGCTGGACCCAGACAGCATGGTGAGCGCAACTAAGCCCCTTGCAGGCTCGCCACGCTGCGGACACGCTGGCTGGCTGGCTAGCTACGCGAGCCACCTATTCTATTCTCCCTCTATGGAGGTCGTGGACCCCCACGAGGGAAAATAGCCGACGGCCGTCAGAAACCCGGCTGTCGGTGTTTTGACAGTCGGGATCCCGACGTCGGGTAAATGCCTGTCGGCACCCGAAATTATAGGCTCATAATCCTATAATGCACCCCTCCCCCCCACAATTTAATTTTGTGGTACTTCCCCCATCTTTGCAGCCACCGCTTGTGCTACGGAACTTATGTACTGTACACCCTCGATCCACGCCACACCCACCTGTGTCGGGATGCAGTCAATTTGCCGGCGGTCGGAATCCCGACACTGGAATCCCGACCGCCGAAATCCCGAAACTTTCTCCCTCCGTGGGTGTCCAAGACACCCATAGAGGGAGAATAAAATAGCGTGCCGAGCGTAGCGAGGCACCGGGCCCGCTGTGTGGCGAGCGCAGCGAGGCCACAAGGGGGGGGGGGGGCGCTCCACGTCCCCCCCCCCATGTAGGGATTTCGGCGGTCGGGATTCCGTCCGCCGGCATTACATATCGGATCCCCTGTGTCCACGCCACCATCTATTACCTTCAGTAAAGTTGTGGCAAGTGAAGTGGAGTGAGACAACAAGCCCGAATGGCCGCAAAGATTAGGAAGTACCTTTTTTTTTTTTTCTTCATGCCACATGTTTTTTATTAATTTTATTTAATTTTTTCAGTTTGCTGTAAAACCGGGATGGGGAACCTCTGGCCCTCCAGCTGTTGTTGAACTACGCAACTGAGCATGCCCTGCTACAGCTTTTGTTATTTGGCCATGCTAAAACTTGCAGGGAATGTTGAGATGCGTAGTCCAACAACAGCTGGAGGTCCGAAGGTTCCCCATCTCTGCGTTAAAACCTTAGGCCATCTGAACAATGCACGTCTCCCATTGCAACCTGCCCTTTTGTTACCAGGGTAGGATATAGGGGGAGTAATATATCAAGAAGTAGAGAAGTTGCCCATAGCAACCAATCAGCTTCTACCTGTTTCTAGAATGTAGTTTTTAAATGCTATTTTGAAACTACAGATGACTTCCTCACTGGTCCACTGCTCTCTGCCACTTGTAACTGCTTGATACATCCCCCATATGGGGCCTACACATGTAGAGATGGGAGCTTTGTGCTGAACAATCTAGCATCGCACAGTGCTGCACGCCAATCGATTTCACTGCCTGTGTTCTCAATAGAGAGAATTTGGATGATATTTAAAGCATGCTAGGTTGCTCTCATTTTTCAATGAAACTTTGTTTGGTATTGACTTGATGAAAGATGAGCTCTAAACATCAACAAGACAGAATCCCCAGCTCTTTAAATCAAATAGGGCTCAAATAATTTGATGGTATGGTATAGCGAAAATGATGCAGCTACTTCCAAATCAGACCATAACAAACATACAGTATGTAGCATCCAAGTCCATAAAACAAAGTATTATGGATTCAATTAAGTATTCAATTAAGTCCATGTTTTTTTAAGACTAGCTGAAAAAAAAAAATGGACTTTAGTATTAAATTGCATACATTTTCACCCATTTTTCAGTCCTCCCCCCTTTTTTCTTTTTTCACTGATTCACATTCTAATATTTTAATCAGATTGGCCTTAGTGAAAAATTACTTAAAAGTGCAAAAACGCCCCAAATATGGACTAGTCAAAATATTGGCACTTAAGTGGTATTCAATTTATTTATTTATTAACAGTTTTTTATAAAGCGCAGCCTATTCCGTTGCGCTTTTCAAAGGAGACAGTGATACAACAAACTGGGTATTTACAGACCGTCAAAGGTATGAGGGCCCTGCTCATTATGTGGGGGATTCAATTGTGTGGAGAGCAACAATAATTCATGAGTGCCCATTAATCTCAGATTTTTTACATAAACGCACAAGGTTTAGCAGTCAAACCCATCTAAAGTACTGGTTAGTAACCATGGACTTCTTGTACATTACTGTTTTGCCACCTCAGCACTAGCTCCCAATTGGTGCTACAATTAAATTGCTCCGTCAGATACACAATGCTAATGGGCCCAAAGCACTATCAATTCCTCCCAGCAAGTGTATAACACCAAGGCGGTATTCACTTTGTACGAGGTAAAAAGCATTTTGGACCTTGCGCCCAATTTTGGATTAATGTTGCTATATGGTATCCAATAGAGAAAAAAAAATGGTTGCAGGTTTTCCAACTCTGAAACCCCAGCAGTGCAAGATATGCCCTTGTCTGGTGGTCTCCCCTCCATCTTTACTCTGATGTGGGGGATGATGGAGTCTAGAGCTTGCCGATGGAGAAGAGGATATTGCTGTAGGAGGTGCGAAATTACGGACTGAGCTAATTGTAAATTTAAAATTGCTTATTTAGCTATTAGTGTTTTACACTGAAAGGTAAAAAGATCATGTGCAGTACAAACATCTGTATTAAAGAATGTGATGACTAGTAATTGATGGTTATACTTCACAGGCTTTTACAGAACTTCAGGCCAAGGTAATGGATACACAGCAGAAGGTGAAACTAGCAGATTTACAAATAGAGCAATTGAATAGAAACAAGAAGCGTGCCCACCTTACTGATGGGGAAATAAACACTTTGCCTGATACTACTCCAATGTATGAAGGTGTGGGAAGGATGTAAGTCATATTTTTTTGTTGTTGTTTTTATGTGTGTGCTTGTGTTTTGCACATTGAGGGTAATGGTATTAAGATGATCTACCACCTGCAGCACATTCATGATTTAACAAGATGATCTACCACCTGCAGCACATTCATGATTTAACAAGAAGAATAATATACGCTCACATAGACAAAACTGTATGAATGTACTTGCCAATTTCAGCCACACCCATTGCTAATAGGTGCATGAAATAAAGCACACAGTCAAGTATTAGCCATAGAATAGGCTATATCGCAGAGCTCAGCCACCTCCATTACGACTCAATCTTTGGATGCCACTTTTTTATTTATGTAAGAAATCTCTAAAATGTCTGCCCTACTACAACTTTCCCAGCCAATAGTACATGTTATTATTTAATGTGATCATCTATCAGTAGTAGACCACAGAAGGTTTGTTTGTTTTGTTGATTGTTGTAACACATAAAAATAATTTGTACTTTTTTGCCGTTCTCAAATGCAATTGGAAGCAACATCTGCAAAAAAATGTTTGTTGGGAGCTTTTTGGATTATTACTGCTAGAGTCGTCCTTGCCTTGGATTGATGGTCCAGGAGCATATCAAATTATTTATGGTCAATGTAAAAGGCAAAAACATTGCTGGTGGCTGCCAATAATAAACTGTGGACAAACAAAAACTAATTTTGTCCCTCACCCATAATTAAACCTAAGTACTTCATTTTTTTTAATTTTTTGGTACTTGTTTCCTAGCACGGCCACAACGATTTAGATCGTTGTGGTCGTAAGATAAAAAATCGGATCGATCGCATCGCATGCGATTTGGTCGCATACGATGCGACCGATCCGACCGACCGATTTTTCACCCGATTTTTTTTTTTTTTTCACCTGATTATTTTCAATTGCCCCCCCAAATGTTACTAAGTGGGCTAGACCCCACGATAGACGTCAACCCGAAGCGTGGCGAGCGCAGCGAGCCCGCGAGGGGCGGCGGTGCGCGTCCTCCGACCTTTTCATTCCCCTACTATCCACTAGGGCGTGGAGTGAGAATAGAATAGTGTGGCGAGCGCAGCGAGCCACCGAGCCCGAAGCGTGGCGAGGGGACGCGTCTAACTTCACAGGTATACGCGTCCCCTCGCGGGGCTCGCTGCGCTCGCCACGCTTCGGGCTCGGTGGCTCGCTGCGCTCGCCACACTATTCTATTCTCACTCCACGCCCTAGTGGATAGTAGGGGAATGAAAAGGTCGGAGGACGCGCACCGCCGCCCCTCGCGGGCTCGCTGCGCTCGCCACGCTTCGGGTTGACGTCTATCGTGGGGTCATGGCGGGCACATAAAAAATGTGAAATGGGTCATATTGGCCCATTTCACCTTTTTTAACATTTTTCCCTATGTGAGATGGACTTAATCAAGTCCATCTCATCTTGTGCCATTATAATGGCACAAGACCGACAAGATCCTCCCGATTTCAATGTTAAAAGATTTTTTAACATTGAAGTCTATGGAAAAATCGGGTCAATCGGTCGGTCGCATCGCGGCCGATTTTAATTGGTCGCGACCGACCGATTGACCCGATTTCTGTCAATCAAAGGGAAAAAATTGTAAAAAATCGGCCACATCGTGAGGATCGTGTCCCTTAATTAAGAGCCACGATCACTCACGATTGTGGCCGTTCTAGGAAACATGTACCAATTTTTTTTCAAAATCTCTGAATAAAAATCTTTTGGCCTAGGGTGCCGTGAAAAAAATGATGATGCTCTGGGGTGCCATGATTTAAAAAAGATTGGGAACCACTGAGCTAGACACAAGTGTCGGCTCGCCTTGCGCATCTGCTGGAGCGGACCACCTTTGGTTTCTAGAGTAGCGTAACCAAAGACTTTTCCTGTTGGATGCTGGTGAATATCCATCCTGAGACCATTTGAGTATCATGGAATCTAAAGCTGAGTAAATGCTAGATGGTTTATTGCAGGCATGTCCAAACTGGCCCCCCAGCTGTTGTGAAACTACACATCCCAGCATACCTTGCCATAGTTTTAGCATTCCCTAATAGCAAAACTGTGGCAAGGCATGATGGGAATTGCAGTTTCACAACAGCTGGAGGGCTATAGTTTTGAATTGCCTGGTTTATTGTATGATTTGCTGTTTTGAGACCATTTTGAGTGACAATTTGTCCACATCATCAAATGTGTATGCACTATTACTTGCTCCTGGGCGTTTTGTAGGATTGCACATTGTATATACATGCTATCATTTGTTTCTCACATCATCTAGTGTGTACCCAGCTTAATGTTTCTCCAAATCGGTCCCTTCTTTGTGCAGTCCAGGACTCCACAGAACTGGATGCTCTTCATAATCATCTGAAGAGCTTAATCAAGGCCAGAATGAGCCACTTAAGTAAAAGCTTGATTATTGCAGAATATGTGGCTTGGTGCTCTTGTTGCGTTTGTTATTGTATTGCTTGGTACATCCCATTGTAAGATACACCATGTAGTATATTAGCAGGAAAAACCATCCCATATACTTTCCAATTATTAATTTTTCTTCTAAAAACTACATGGCAGCCCAGGGTCCATGTTGATTCAGATGCTAATTGTGTGTATTGACTACTTGGAAAGACACCGATAATGAGCAGCTAGCCCATTATATAGCAACCAAAGTTTTTAACTACCCATCTACATGTTTAGAAAGGATCTCGCCCATTGTAATAGCTACCATTGTATATTTGGAAGAAATGATCTGTGGGTGTTATTTGCTGATTTCTATAATAAGCAAAAAAAATTGAAGCTCCTAAAAGGTGTGTGCTAGTCCAAGTCTCCATTCCAAACACTGGCTGCTTTTCAATCCTGATCATAAAGGCTTATACACACTAAAAGATTATCTTTCCATTCTGGCTGGTTGGAATGAAAATCTGGAAATTTCTGGGAACAAATTACAATCGACCATTTGCTCCCAAACGCTGGAAAATGGACAAAAGCAGTCATCTGCATAAAGGCCCATACACACTCTAGAAGATGTTGGCATCAATCTCGTTCAGATAGGGCTGGGGTAGCCAACCCTAGTCCTCGAGAGCTTCCAACAGTGCATGTTTTGCAGATCTCCTCACAGAATCACAAGTGAGCTAATTAGCTCCATCTGTGTATATTTTAAAATGTGTCAGTGATTAATGAGTGCAGCTGTGCAGCAGCTAGGTTGTCTGGAAAATGTGAACTGATGGTAGCTCTCGAGGGCTAGGGTTGGCTACCACTGAGATAGGGGCTTCTGAACAATATTGATGGCAATATCTTCTAGTGTGTATGCCTAATATCTTTAACAATGCGCCCCCTTGCTCAATGTTAACGATATTGACATCTTCCGGACATGCAGGTCAATCTGCCAATATTGCTCGTGCTATTTGCACCCAGTGTTCAGTGTGGATGCACAATAACTTTCATCAGCTCAAGGGAAATTGTTCACCAATATCTTACATCTTTCATATCTTCTAGTGTGTATGGGCCTTAAATTGACCAATTTGGTTGTAAGACCAATTTGTGTCTGGTTTCCATGTTTAGGAGCAAATGGTCAATTGTCATTTGCTCCCAAAAAATTCCAGATTTTCATTCTAACCAGCCAGATTGGAAAGATAATCTTCTATTGTGTATGGCCCCTAAGAGGCAAGGGTGATTAATTACAGATTCAAGTCACTTTCACATGTATATATGGTTTGTTCTGATTTCCAGTAGTAAAGTAAAGCTGGGTACACACACCTAAAAACGTACCTGTCCAATATATCTGGTGGGAACAAAATTTGGTAATGTATAAAGAGCATATGAGAATAGAACACGTGCTCCGAAACACTGGAAAATAGTCAATGGTAATTCAGACAAATTGCTTGTAGCCATTTTATTTAACAAATTTATCTGAACAATCGTTTTTGACCATTTTCCAGCATTTGGGAGCAAATGGTTGATGTCATATGCTCCCATGCATTAGCAGATGTTTGCTCCCACTAGACAGATCGGTCAGTTAAATCTGTAGGTGTGTACCCTGTATAACACACCAAACTAAGTGAACTAATTTGACATTAATTAGGTGCCCTTACATTTTTATTGTAAAGTATGAATGATTGTTTCCACAATAAAATGTAAAAATCTTGAATTAAAACACCCGTGATCAGCTGGTCGGCCAAGACCGAAAATATCTCCTTATATTGTGCATTGTGTAAGTATTGTCAATTAATGGGACTATATTTTCCATACATTCCATGGTCTTCCTCCATGTTGATGGACATAGGCAAATTCAGTGTAGTGTGGCAGAAATACAGTAACTTAAAAAAAAAAAAAAAAAAATACAATGAAACCTTTTTAGTGTGCGACTCAGATATTGATCACTGCACTAAAATATGTTCTGTGTGTAATTAAATGCGCCCATACATGGTACAATATTTCTGTGCATTTTTAACTAGATTGCATGTGATTTCCAAAGCTAGTTCAAAAAGCATAGACTGCACAGACTTTATGTGCTGTGCGATAGGATGCCCGCGGGAGCGCGCATCGCACGGCACCCTCGCAGCGTGTATGGGCACCTTAACAGTAGGTATGTTTTTGTTATCAGATTTTATTCTCTTTTTTTTTTTTTTTTACCACCAGATGTATATAAACCAGTAGTCTCCAAACTGTGCGCCATGGCACCCTGGGGTGCCTAGGGGGTCTCTCAGGGGTGCCCTTAATTGATGGTCCATGACCAATTAAAATTATTTATGGCCACTGTAAGGACAAACAGAAGTGAATCCTTTGCCACATAACTGATCCTAAAGATTAGATCTAAACACAATTTACTTAACTTAAAAAAAAAAAAAGTTCTGTATCTCAATGAGACATTTCTGGCCTAGGGGTGCTGTGAAAATAAAAAGTCACGATTGAAACAAGTTTGGGAAACACCGATCTAAACCATTATAATATACCGTTAACCTTGTTACAAAAGTCTAAAGTGCATCCAACAATTTTAGTATATTCCATTTTATCTGACCCTGATATCAAATAAGTTTTATTTTAGAGTTTAAATATTTTAGTTTTTTTTTCTTTGCGACATGTGTTAACTGTCTAGCAATTCAAAACATTGGGAGGCTATTTTTATTACTTTAGGTAATGTAATAGAGGTATTGAAAAGTAGCAGATATTAATAGCCCTGTGACTCATAGGTTGAAACACATACTACAAAATGTGTCTGCCTGCCCTTTTTCATTTCTAGAAGGGCAGGCAGCTTTTTGATCTACAGATTCCTAGAAAAGATATGGAAAAAAGCAAAGGGATGGCCACAACATCACTGTCTGCAGCTGCTGTTCAATAGGAGCGTGTTAGACTCCAAAAAACATGGGAAAAATTTGTAAAACAAATATCATAACAGCGATATGGGTTCACAGATAAATTAAAATCTAGCAATGCGGCTTTAGTAAAATGAAATATTTCATGAGTGCAGATAGGTAATTTATGTTGCCTTCAATAATAAAATAGAACAGGGGTGGCCAAAAGGGTCCTCAAGATCTACCAACGGTCCATGTTTTCCAGATCACCTTGCTGTTGCACAGCTGTAGTCATTACTACCTGTCACATTTTCAAACCTGCTGCATTCATTCATATTATAGATCCACAGGTTGCCTGAAAAACACGAACTGTTGGTAGATCTTGAGAACAGGTTGGGACAGGACAGGTGAGGACAGGTTTTATAATAAAGACTTGCTCATGAGGAAGATGTTGGGTTTACCACATTATGGAGATGTATTAAGCCTGGTGAAGAGATAAAGTAGAAGTCAGCCAATCAACTCCTAACTGTCAATATAAAAAATTGGAGTCTATGTACTAATCTGGAGATCAATTGGACCCTGCATCTTTTAAAACCTGTGCAGTTCTTCTTCCCTGCCTGGGGTTTCGCTCTCTGCTGTGGTGCTTCTAGCGAATGTCTGGTCTGGGTACTTGTGTATTATCAGGGTGTCCGATTTAATATAAATCACATACGATTTATCAGCCGATTTGCGGGCGATTCGATCCGTGATGCGATTTTTTTTTTTTTTGGCCCGATTTTCAGCCATTTCCTGCCGATTTGCATGCTATTGCATCCTTGCACACCCCCAGGTACTTGTTTCCTAGAACAGCGCCCATTGCATACCATGGCATAACATATGCAATGGTATGCGATTTTTGGGAAAATGCCCCTGATTGTACAATTAAATATCGCATAGCATTGCATGCTAGCAAGTGGCATGCAATGAGATTCGATTTTTTAATTGTACAAGCACCCTGGGTGCTTACAATGTTAAATGCACCCCCATTGTCAACGCCACTCCCACTATCAACGCCAACCCGAAGAGTGGCGAGCGCAGCAAGCCCACGAGGGGCGGCGGTACGCGTTCTCCGACCTTTTCATACCCCCACTATCCATGTCGGCGTGGAGTTGATTTTAGATAGTGTGGCGAGCGCAGCGGATTACGTTGCATGTATTCCGCGTCCCCTCGCGGTGCTCGCCTCGCTCGCAACGCTTTGTGTTGGCGTTGACAATGTGGGTGCATTTAACATTGTAAGCACCCATCAGGGTTCTTGTACAATTAAAAATCGCATGCCGCTATATTGCATGCGATGCACTACGATGGAAATTGGGGGTGTGCAATGATGGAATAGTATGCAAATCGGGCGGAAAACGCGGAGAATTGGCCACTAAATCGCATCAGATTTTTTGCATGCGATTTGCGGCCGATTTCGCGGGCGCCCTGATAATACACAAGTACCCTGGTCTGTGTATCTGTACTACATTACACACCACACTGTACTGGAAGCACCACAGCAGAGAGTGAAATTAAATTTGGATTGATCTAAACCAGGGGTTCTCAAACTCTGTCCTCAGGACCCCACACAGGTCACATTTTCCAGGTCACCCGGCAAGCGCACAGGTGAATTCATTACTCATTGACACATTTTAAGATCCACGGGTGGAGCTAATTATTTCACTTCTGTGAGCAGACTTGCACAACATGCACCATGGGGGGGGGGTCCTGAGGACCGAGTTTGAGAACCTGTGCATTAACAAGGCTTTGACGGTTTTATAGCTACCTTCCTACTTGTAAATGCTGTGCTACAAATATTTATGTTAAAGCGTGGACAATTTAAATATGAATAACCTTACAAAATCACTGTTCACGGATATGAAAATCCTGGGTTTTGTCACATGAATGTACATCTTCCCAGGATATTTGGCAGCTGAAATTGCTACAAGTAAAAAAATCCCGGAAAAAGTGACCTGGGGTTTTTATCCCGATCACAAGCATGTGTGCTGCAATGGAAGCAGCTCCTACATGGGTTTTTGAACGGGGAATTGCCAAAAAGCTGTTGTCTTCTGCCTGGGAATACAGTGCATGGAATGGGGACATTGGAGAGTGAGACCCGACCAAAATCCATGGTTAAAAATCACACCCGGTATTATAATGGGAAAGGGGTATCAGTACTGGCTAATAATGTTGATACAATTTTATTTTTTTCTGACTTGATAAAAAAAAAAACACTTGTCATTGTATCTGGTCGTATTTATGTATTACTGCATTACTAAATGTTAATGTTTATTGTCCATTTACTTATTTCAATGTGTTTTTTTTTTTTTTTTTTTTAAGGTTTGTTCTTCAAACTAAAGAAATAATTCACAGCCAGTTATTGAATAAGCAAAAAGTAGCTGATGAGAAGATTACAGAACTGGAGGTTTGTTTTCATCCTACAATGTGGGCGTCCTGAACTGCATTTGGTTGTACAAAAAAAATAAATAAATAAAAAGCAAACCTTATTGTGTCTAGTAGGAAACCCATTAGAGCCAGTCAGAGCTGGAAATAATTTGGCCTACATGTGTGCAAAAGAAACCTACATGTGTATATTTGCAAAGCTGTGCGCATCTCGATGATCTTGTTTGTCTGGGTGTGTGCTGAAAGTGATCATTATCAGTGAGTTATTGCGCCCGGCGTTATACCACGTGCATAGGCTGCATTTGCGGAAGTACAAACTCCCTGCATAAGTGTTCCTTTTTTAATCCCGTTTCACCTTTTGGGTGAAAGAGTATATAGAGTGAAAATGCTATGACTGTGCACTGCCATGAATGTGTGTACTCATTATCTGAGCATGGATATACACCAGATATGACGGCCATTTGTTCAGTTCTACCTAGGCCTCGTTGTCTCTGCCTGAGGTAAATATAATCAATCATACTATTGCAGGATTAACATTAATTTACTCATTTATAGAGGACATCCCGGTTAAATGTTACATTTTGCAGGCAGTGGGGTTCTCTTAACCCTTTGAGTACCAGCATCTCAGAGATGTGCAAAATATCTACGAAAAAATGGCAGCGCAATAAATAAATTATCTTTTTCCTATATAAGGTAAACATTACAGGTCATTATAATGAAAAAAACAATGTGTGCTTGCCATTTTTACACCTATTTTGACAAATTGACTTGGCATGCAAAGGGTTAAACTTATTTACCTACCTACTCCATTTTACTAACGTGGGCCGTGAATCCCTCATTTAAGCGATTGGCAGACATTTATCTGTAAAATCCTCAGGAAGGAATCAGAGAATATCGACTATTTAAACACCTACCCCCCTCCTTAAAGTGGTAGGATGTAACACCTTTATTTTATCCAGTAAAAGTATAGGATCACAGCTGTGAAAATCTTATCGGTATGCAAGTCCTGCATGTATAGCAAGTGACAGGTCGGTGAACAGGAGTGGCACCTGAATGATAGGTTGTTGGCCTTTACCCACTAGCCAAAGTAACTCCTACATGTCTTGGTCAGGAATTTGGATGGTATAAACCGCTGCACACTTTATATGATCTATTCAACTGATTTTTTTTTTATTTTCAACAGCAAAAAAAGTCTTATCTGGAGCGAAGTGTGAAGGACGCTGAAGATAACATTAGAGAAATGTTAATGGCCAGGAAAGCACACTAGCAGCAATACATACCATCAATGTGGAGCATTGACATGATTCAGAAGCTTTTCTTTTTGATAAATATTGGCACAATTGTATTTTGCCTTTAGAACACTGTTTACATTAAGTTCCTGCATGGATGCTTCATATTTAACTTTATCAATAAACACTTTCATTAATTATGTTGACTATCTTAACTCTTGTTCCAAACTTTTTTTTTATTGATTTAGCAAGATTAAACGATTGCAATATATAGTATCTTGCCTGAATAATATCCTTCTTACTCCAGATGCAGGCTTTGATCATTCTCTTAAATTTCCAGAAGCCACTTTGTTTGTAGGCGGTCGAGGACCAGGAGAGCGATAAGTTATCACTATACCGACCCTTCCATACCAGGACAAGCTCTTGGGGTGCCACACTATTAGGGGGAAATTTACTGAGATGGGCTTTCTATTTCACACGGGATGTTGCTATGAGCAACCAATCGGAATCTACTTCTTATTTATTTGCCACCTTATATAAGATAATAAAATCTGATTGGTTGTCCATAACCACATCCCATGTGAAATAGAACTCCCAACATAATAAATGTCCCCCTTAGTTTCTATGGAAACTGCTGTTATATTGTTTACTTATACATTAGAGTGCTGTAATGGTGCCCATACATGGTACATTTTGGCCTTGCGATGCACATCACATCGGAAAGTAAAAAAATTATGTAAAGCACATATTAGATCGCGCTCAAAACAAACCCCGTTGTAGCGTATTGCATGCGTTTTGAACATGATGCAATACGATCTAATTAAAAATGCACCGAGCACATCGCACCATGTGGGCACCTTAAGACAGAGTAAATCTAGCTTTAAGGCCCCCACACACAGCACAATTTTCAGGCACTTTCTGAGCGATTTTACTAAATCGCTCAGAAAATGCCTGAAAATGCATGTAAATCGCTGTGTATATAGCCCACACAGCGATTTACATGCGCGCCCCCGCCGTTCTGAATCTGCACAAGATTCAGAATGGCCCGGTCAGTCAATTCATAACAGTCGCTGAGATGCTCCTGCTCATCTCCCGCATGTGTGGCGCGGGGATGAGAGGGCCATCTGAGCGACTGTCATGCCGGAACACGCTGCCCAGATGAAGCCCCGCTGCCGCCGCCTGGAAGCCCCGCCGCCGCCTGGAAGCCCCGCCGCCGCCGCCGCCTGGAAGCCTCGCCGCCGGAGCCCAGCTGAAGAGACGCTTCCTGGACCTGCCGGGTGCCGCGCCCGCCCTCTGCAGTCAGATGGAAGCTACAGTGAGAGGACGCGACGCTGGAAGACACCGGAGTTGGTAAGTATATTCTTTTTTTTTTTTCTCTTTCAATGGTCCTGGTGACACAGCTCAACACTGGGATGTAGGAGGGTCCGAAGGAGCCAGGCACCTATCCTAAAGCTTTAGAGGGTAGGCTCCTCCCCTACTGCATCCCTGGACTCTTCAGTTCGTGTTAGGTGCCCACTGGAGTGGGTGCTATTCTAAAGGGCTGCGGAGCAGCCGAAGAAATAGAGTAGTTAGGGGATTTTTATTATTTTATTAACTATTACCCTAGCTAGGTAGGCACAGTGTGAGGATTTTCATAGTGAATCCTCACACTGCTAGCGCAGCAGGAGCTGACAGAAGCGCGTCCGGTCAGCTATCTGTGCACAGGGTAGACACTGTCTGGTCTCCCTGTGCTGCGCTCATAGCCTCTATTAAGAGGCTGCCTGGGCTCCGGAGTAGCCTGAAACCGGCTCCACAGTTAGGTGGGGATCATGGGGGACAGGCGCTCCGTGATGGCGGCGGCCATTTTATGCGGAGCTTACACGCTGAGCTCCTGACTGAGAGGACAGCAGCGCTGTGACAGGCATGTTCCAAGTGGTCCCCATTTGAGGGGGAGACACTGGAACAAGGAAATCCTACCTAAGGAGCGGCTAGCTGGGGGTGGTTGGCGCCAAAAGGTCACGGACCCCGCAGCAGCAGGGACTTTTGGTCTCTTCCTTCACTCTGACTTTGGCGCCTTTCAGAACGCTTGCAGCGGAGCTGAGCTGGCTAATTGATCCTGGCAGAGTGACTTGGATTTCCTGGGCATCGCTTCCCCGCAGTTGAAACCTACAGACAGCTAAGTGACTGGGTGCATTGACTTTGTATAAGCGCTTGTACAATTGTTTGCACTGTGTATATTGAGATATATATATTTTTCACTTGCATCATGTCTGAGCATCAGGCTGTGGTTTTGGGGGAGGGAGCCCTTAGTGCACTGAGCGCGTGCAATGTTTGCACACAAAAGTTTGTCCCTGAGCAGATGGCCAAGGGGGGCTTATGCATTACTTGCGCTGATGTGAGACCCATGGGCAGTGAACACCATAGGGCAGAGCAGAGTGAACCTGCGTGGGCCAGTGCCCTAGGCAGGTCTGTAAACGCTTTGGTGCAGCTTCTGGACAGGCAGAGTGATGTGCTGGTAGAATCACAGAGACCTATGCCATCATCTCAGCAGTCGTCTGGCTCCTTGCCTCTTACCCAGGCAGATCCTGCGCTTATTCAAGTGATGCAGGATACTGCTAAAGGGATCAACAGATTCAGTGAAATACTGGACAAAATGGATGATGTTGCAGGGACCCCTAAAAGGTCTTATGCTATGCCTAATGTGTTAGAGGAGGAGGAAGGAGAGTATACTGACACACCCTGGGACCAGGGTGATGATTTTGAAGAGACCTCTGCTGCTGGTATAGAGGATCTCATTGTAGCTGTTAAACAGGCGTTAAAACTGTCTGTTGAGGATAAGACCCCTGTTAAGGGTGTTTTTAAGCGACAGCGGAAGGAGGCTGTTACTTTTCCCTCAGATGAGGGGTTACAGGAACTATTGGAAGGGGCTTGGAAAACCCCAGATAAGAGGCTACAGATGCCTAAAAGATTCCTTAGTCTGTACCCCATGCCGGAGTCTCATTCTGAACTCTGGGAAAAAGTGCCTGTTGTGGATGCTTCTGTGGCACGTTTATCAAAAGCTACGGTATTGCCTGTACAGGGTGGTGCAGCTTTTAAAGATTCTGTGGATAAAAAGCTCGAGGGAAACCTCAAAGCTATTTTTGAAGGGGTGGGGTTTACCCTGCGCCCCCTTATTGCTTCAGCCTGGGTCTCTAAGGCCATTATAGAGTGGGCTGGTGAGTTATGCACCATGCTGCAGGCTGACCCTGGTGCTTTGCTGGTAGCAGAAAAGATTAAGGCCGCGGCAGAATATGCGGTGGAAGCAGAGGAGGAAGCTCTTAAAATGGCTACCAGAGTGTCCACAGTCTCTATTAATGCCAGGAGAGTGCTCTGGCTTAAGGCCTGGGAAGCGGACAATGAGTCCAAAAAGGCCCTAGAATTGTTAGCTTTCAAGGGAAAGTTACTTTTTGGTTCTGAGCTTGAGGAGATTATAAAACAAGCCACAGGCGGCAAGAGTACGTTTCTGCCGGCCTCCTCAACAAAGCAGTCATCCAGATTCGCTGCTTTTAGGCCGTCCTTTCGGCCCTCCCCTAGAGGTGGTGCGTCCTTTCGGGGACAGTCGTTCAGGGGAAGGTTTCAGACCTCCAGGGGCAAATCTCAAAGGTCCAAGTTTGGCTCTTTCCATAAGAAGCCTGCCTCTAAAGGAGAGGATAAACCCTCAGCATGACTGCCTGGGGATAAGCCCGGCAGGGATAAAGGTGGGGGGGGCGTCTCACACACTTCAGGGACGCTTGGGCTTCTCTAGACCAGGATACCTGGGTCTTAGAGATTATTACCCAGGGTTACAAAATCCCTTTCAGAGGGCGCCCTCCGAAGAGGTTCATCCCCACACCCATACCAAAGCAGGCGCTCCTGCGCACAGCTCTGATGAGAGCGGCTCATTCCCTTTTGGAAAAAGGGGTGGTAATTCCGGTTCCCAGGGCAGAGTGGAAGAAAGGATTTTACTCCACGCTGTTCCTGGTGCCCAAACCAGATGGGTCTTTCAGACCAATACTAAATTTGAAGTCCTTAAATGTTCACCTATGGGTAGACCATTTCAAAATGGAGTCTTTGAGGTCTGTTCTCCTGAGTCTGGACCAGGGAGAATTTCTGGCGTCCATGGATGTCCAAGACGCATATCTGCACGTTCCCATTCACCCGGAACATCAGACGCTGTTGAGATTTGCCATAGGAGACCTGCATTTACAGTTCCGGGCGTTACCCTTTGGGCTAGCAACCGCGCCAAGGGTATTTACAAAGATAATGTCTGTGATGGCGGCAGTGCTGAGGCTCAGGGGAATCACAGTAATACCCTATTTGGACGATCTCCTGTTCAAGGCGCAGTCAGCAACCCTGCTGCAAAGTCACTTGAAAGAGGCCATCAGTTTTTTGCAGGCTCACGGCTGGATTTTAAACTTACAAAAATCTCAGTTGGTACCATCACAGAGGATCCAGTTCTTGGGAGTCATACTGGATACCCATCTCCATCGGGTATTTCTCCCGGAGATAAAGGCCAGGGACCTGGTCACCCTAGTTCAGGAGATTCTCAGAGCTCCGAGCTTGTCAGTATGGAGGTGCCTCAAACTCCTGGGGAAAATGGTGGCGTCATTCGAAACGCTTCAATTTGCCAGGTTCCACTCACGAGTATTCCAATGGAACATTTTGTCAGCCTGGTCAGGAAACACTTTGTCCATGAAGACGGAGTTGATAGTGCTGTCCGCGGACACTCGGGACTCCTTGAAATGGTGGACAGAGGTAGATTCCCTTCAATGGGGTCGGTCATTACAGACCTGGGACTGGTTGGTAGTAACTACCGATGCCAGTCTCAGGGGCTGGGGGGCAGTAGCCCTGGATCTCAGGCTGCAGGGCCTGTGGACGGCAGACGAATCAGTGTTACCAATCAACATCTTGGAGCTGAGAGCTGTCTGGAAAGTGATCTCCTTAGCGGAAGACAGGTTAAGGAACCTCCCCTTGAGGATTCAGACCGACAATGCCACAGCTGTGGCGTATCTGAATCACCAGGGAGGTACACGCAGCAGATTGGCCATGTGGGAGGTGTCCAGAATCTTCCTATGGGCGGAACAGAATGTTCCTGCCATATCGGCTATATTCATTCCAGGAGTGGAGAATATAGAAGCAGACTTCCTGAGCAGGGAGGAGCTCAAGGAAGGAGAATGGAGCCTACATCCTCAGGTGTTTCACCAGATCACGGCAATGTGGGGAACTCCGGATTTGGACCTAATGGCATCCAGGTTCAACCATCAGGTGCCCAGGTTCTATGCCAGAACGAGAGATCCGCTAGCAGAGGCAGTGGATGCCATGACTACTCATTGGCAGGGAGACCTTCTTTATGCATTCCCTCCAATTCCAATGTTAGCGAGACTGTTGAAGAGGGTACAGGACCAGAAGGTTCCGGTGATCCTTGTGGCCCCAGATTGGCCTAGGAGGTCTTGGTACTCGAGGCTTCAGAGGTTATCAGTGGATTCATGGCGTCTACCTCTGAGACCAGACCTGTTAAGACAAGGCCCATTCAATCACCTGGATTCCGATCGATTGATTTTGACGGCTTGGTTATTGAAACCGCCATTTTAAAAAAGAAAGGATTTTCTGACGCAGTAGTGCAGACTATGATAAAAGCCAGAAAAGCTGTTTCTTCGGCAAATTATTATAGAGTCTGGAAGACTTATATTAGATGGTGTGAGAGGCAAAAAGCTCACACATCTCACTTCAAATTATCAAAAATGTTGGATTTT